>NC_066620.1:205082841-205389222 GCF_025201925.1 Gopherus flavomarginatus
TCCAGTGTGGAACAGCAGCTCCTGCAACGAGTGGTGAGTCCTGCGGGAGAGGATGGCACCCGGCAACCGGGCTGGGGACTTTGTGAAATGAGCCCAGCAGATGATCTGGATGCCTTTCTCAGGACCTTTGAGTGGATAGCCCTCGGCACCGGGTGGAAGAGGGCAACCTGGGCCCTCCAACTGGCTCCATACCTGACGAGAGAGGCTCAAGTGGCCAATATGGCCTTGAGCGATGAGGAAGCCCAGAACTATGAGGCGGTGAGGGTGGCCATTCTAGACTGGGTGGGCCTGTCGACAGAGCAATATAGCCAAAAGTTCAAGGAAGCTTGATGGAGGGCAGCGGTGCGGCCCTGGGCATACGTCCAGAGACTAATGGACTGTACCACCTGCTGGCTGAGGCCGGAGACGCGCACGGTGGGAGAAATGATGGACACATTGGGCCTAGAACAATTGCTGCAGAGCCTCCCCAAGAACATACTCATCTGGTCAAGGCATCACCAACCAGTCACCGCTGAGGCATAGGTCAGGTTGACAGAGGAATATATTGAGGCAGAGGGTTCCCAGAGGGAGGAACGACCCGGGAAAGACGAGGTGGGGAAGAAACTGGCGGAACCTTTTTCTGGGAAAGGCCCAGAGACAAAGAGGGAGCCCCGAGGAGCACCTGAGAGGCCTGCCAAGCTTGTTTGCTGGCGGTGTGGGAGACCTAGACACACAACACATGAGAGCCCTGATATGAAGAGTGGATGGGCTGAGTTTTGTGGCTGAGCTCAAGCTGAGGGGTGAAAAAGGGGGCAGAAATTATCCACCATCCCAGTGAGGATTGGTAGGAACCCCCAAACAGGCCTGACAGATATTGTGTCAGCCTGTTCACTTGTACAGAGGGGCTGGTGAAGCCACACTGGCTGATCATTGGGTCAAGGATGACCCTCGAGTGTATCCATGGGGCAAGAGGTCCTGCCCTGTGGCCCAGGTGCCCCTCAAAGTGAGGGGATGCTTCAGATGGAAGTGAGTCGGGGTGTGAGAGGGGCTACCAGACCCCGTGGTGTTAGGTAGGGACTGGGACCCACTACCTAAAAGGAAGCGGAGGGTGCGCCAAAGGAGGGGGCAGATATCCCTAAACCAAGGATCCCAAGTAGGGAAGACAAGCAAAGTCCCAGAAATAACAAAGAAGAGAACCCTAGACAACAAAGCCCAGAGCAAGCAGACTCGCAGCAAGGGTGTATGGGGGAGCCCCTTGGAAGGGGAGAGGGGGTAATTGGAGCACCCCACACTACCACTCCCCGGGGAGGGGACCTAGAACCTGCTGGGTGGTGCAGGGGAAACTGAGGCACAGAGGGCCCCGCAAGATGGTGGGATGGATCCTGAACCCCTACCAAAAGTAAAGGGGGAGCAGGGGATGGGACGCCTGCAGGGGTGCGACTGATGTGATGACCTGCAGGCAAAGGCTGAACTATGGGGGCAGCCACTCCCCAAATAGTGTAGGTTTTGTGGGAGGGAGATGGAGAAAACCCCAGGAGAGGATGCCGGAGATCGCCTGGCCAAGAGCAGGAAACTTCCCTGGAGGAGCCCCCTGCGCAGAGGAGCCAAGGTCCACCGGACCTTGCTGTTCTTAACTGGGGAGTCATGTAACAGAGTGCTGGCCAAGAGATCCTGAGCCAGGCCCCTGTTAGCCCAGCTCCAGGGGGCTATATACCGCTGGCAGGAAGGAAGAGAAAGGAAAGGGAGGAGCCAAAGGCTGTGCATCCCTGCTGGCTGGAGATGCTAGCTGTCCCCCAGGTGGCTGGTTTGGAGCAGACTGTAAATAGAAAGTGGTGGGAGCTGACACTGAAAATAAAAAGGCACTGGTGATTGCACTCTGAAGGGGTCTCTGGCTGATTTGTTGTGAGGGCAAATGGAGACCTCATTACAGTAATCTATTGCCAACCTCCTGGACCCCTCACAGCTGGTTTCAGAAGAGATGAAGGAGGGGAGACAGTGCTGATGGTGTGGATGGATGATCTTCTTCTGTCCACAGAAAGGGGAACAACATCCTCATTCATTGTCTTGGATCTGTCTGCAGCATTTGATCCTGTTGACCACTGTGTGCTGCCTTATCACTTCATTGACATACCAGAGGCCACTGGAAAAACACCCAAGGACTCCAGGCAGGATCTGGCTCCCATTGTTCTACTTGCTGTACAAAAACATAGGAAGACATGGTCCCTCTAATTCCAAATGTTCCTAGAGAACGATGATAGGGAAATATTCCTCCAGCTCCATAATACTTGGCTGTGGAGTCCTAGGGTCCAGGACCTAGGGTCTTTCCTCCAGTCTTTTAAACCACCTATATGCAGCTGTTGGGGGAACATGTTGGTAGGTGAATTGTACCCACCACCCCCTCTCTCAACAGCACCAGGAGAGAAACATGCTATATTTTTTCAAAGGGTGCAACATGGGCTGAAGCACTGGGGGAGGCATCATGCCTGGTCTGCAACAGACAAAATGGCTGCAGTTCCCCTACTTCTCAGTTGGTGCATTGGCTTCTCTTCCCTAACATCTCAAGCAGTAGGAGCCTTCATTTGTTACTTAAATCATCTCACCTTTTCTAGGTGTCCTTGGAAAGCCTTTCCATGATGTAGTGCTTGTGTGTCAGCCCTACCTCTCCCATTCTCCTGGAAAGGCCATAGACTCTGTCTATCTCCACCAGAGTAGGCCAGCCTGGCTCTTGGTTCACTCACTTTCATAGTCAGACTTGCAAACATTCACCCTCACACATGAATTAATATTCTGTCAGACAATCATGCTCCCACACTCATCATTTATATTGGACAGAACCTACTCCGATAGAAGTCAGTGGGATTTTGGCTACGGACAGCAATGGGAGTAAGATTGGGAACAGACATAGGAAAAGACAATATTAAGAATAAATATTCACAATGCAGTATTCTTGCTCTGGATGGACCTCCAGCCGCAACTTCATATCACTGTCTTCCAATTTTTATACGTGCTGTAGATATATAAACAAAGCATATATGTGTATGCAAAAACCCGTAGGTAAAGAGGAATTAAAAAGGGATTTGAGTTGACTGAATAATTCATTGTGAACAATTCATTCAACCAATTCAGCCTTTTTTTCTGTTCATGAATTGTCTCTGAACAGATCACAATTTCAACAAGTTTGTTTGATATTTAGAAGTGTTCAACAACACTTGTTTTTAAATGAACATTCAAGTTGTGGATCATTCACAGACTGTGGGTAGTGAGTATTAAATCTGTCATTCGATATTTAGCCTATGCTGGGTGGCTGGGCGCTTTAGTCACACGGTAAATATCTGCTGTGATTGAATGACAGTCTGTACAAGCTACTTGCTCTTCCACCCGAGGAATTAATTTTCTTTGGTCAAAAAATGTTTCACTTTGTGGTTAAATGAACTTCAGCTACAGGCCCTAATTCACTTTCAAGGAACATTTGGACAAAGATCCATTTGTACCAATGTCTACAAATGGTGAAAACAGCTGTGAATGAAAACACGGCTTGCTATTCAATGAACTCTTTGCCAACAGACTTTGCCACCATTTAGCTGGCTCTCATGTAGACATCCAGCCTTGCACAGTTCTGTGCACTCAGCTTGTCCTGAAGTCAGTGGACTTAATGGGGCACAGCACCACTCAGGAAGTGCTCAACACCTTTCAGGACTGAGTCCAAGTTGCTTCTGTGACAACAAGCATCTCCTGGTCTCTCACTGGTTCATCCCTTGGCCTCAGATGATCCTTCCTGCAAAGCTGTTAAGCCTGGTTCATTGTCTTGCTCTGTTGTGTCCAGCGGAGAGTCCTTCCTTTGCTCATGTAAGCAGTCCCAATGAAGACCATGGGACTGCTCATGTAGGTGAGGGCTGCTTGTATGAGTAACTATTGTAGGGTTGTGCCCTTGGCTTTGTTGAGGCAGGGATATATCATACCTATAGCAAAATACAAAGAATCATTTCCACAACCTCTCCTGTCAGCTGCTATTCTCGCCTTTCTCTCTTTGAGCAATTCACCTCACCCACTGCTCAGTGCCACAAATTTTAGTGCAAAGGAAAATGGATGGCTTGCAGAATGAATTCAGAGTCCTGGCCTTGTTCGACTTTGCATCTGGAGATAAGTGTCTGGTATCTTAGGTATCTGGAGGAGATGCTCAAGAGATAATTGCAAAGCCATATGATAAATATATTAAAATGCACTTTTCACCTGACCTGTGCTTACTAACTCATCTCTCCAGGACACATTCCAGCCCTTCCAACCCTTGAGCAGATTTCAACAGATGCAATTATTTTCTTTA
Organism: Gopherus flavomarginatus; assembly: GCF_025201925.1. Taxonomy (NCBI): domain Eukaryota; kingdom Metazoa; phylum Chordata; order Testudines; family Testudinidae; genus Gopherus; species Gopherus flavomarginatus. Next base: position 205,087,142 of record NC_066620.1, read on the forward strand.
GTGAATCTGCTGAAGAAATGTTTCTGCCATACCAGAGCATCATGCATCCCTACAAACAGGTGTGTGTGTGTTTGTGTGTGCGTGAGAGAGAGAGAGAAAGAGTGATCACTATATACATACACACAATCATGTACATATTAAAATTATTATTGCAGTTAGAAAAAAACAGGTTTGCCTTCAGGTGTGAGAAGTTAATGATATGAAACCCTCTAGATACGCTATAACTGTTAAGCTGAATTTTGTTTAGCACTTTGATTATAAATTAGGGCAATGGCACATTAACTCTGTTTTGAGGACAAGATTTTAAAAATGCCCCATTTATTAAGCAGTTACTGTAGTGAGATTCGCAGCATACGTTAAATTTATAATTGACTTATTAAAATGTATACATTGTAAGTGATAGTACCATTACCCACAGGCTATAAAATCATCAAAATATATAATGGCAATTTAAGATGGTTTGCATCCACAAATGGGAATTGTTATTTGGAGTTGTCTTGTTCTAATTCTTTACCCACAGCTTTTGTAATGTTCTAGTATATGATGTAAATGGTACTCCAGCAAAGAAATGCTGAGAATGGAGGAAGGACGCAGGAGACAAGACGACTCAGAAAAAATTGGACAATAACACAAAAAAGGCCTGATGTAAAAATTAGGACTGTCAATTAATCACAGTTAACTCAAAAATATCAATCATGATTAAAAAATTAACCGTGATTAATCACAGTTTTAATCACACTGTTAAACAATAGAATACCGACTGAAAATTATTAAATATTTTTCTATGTTTTTCTACATTTTCAAATTTATTTATTTCAATTACAGCACAGAATACAAAGTCTACAGTGCTCACTTTATATTATTTTTATTACAAATATTTGCACCGTAAAAATGATAAAATAAATAGTATTTTTAAATTCACCTCATACAAGCAATGAAGTGCAATCTCTATTGTGTGAGTGCAACCTACAAATGTGATCTTTTTGGTTACATCACTGAACTCAAAAACAAAACAATGCAAAAATTCAGAGCCTACAAGTCCACTCAGTCCAGCTTCTTGTTCAGTCAATGTCTAAGACAAACAAGTTTGTTTACATTTATGGGAGATAATGTTGCCTGCTTCTTATTTACAATGTCACCTGAAAGTGAAAACAGGCGTTCACAAGGCACTTTTGTAGCCAGCGTTACAAGGTATTTACATGCCAGATATGTTAAACATTAGTATGCCCCTTCATGCTTTGGCCGCCATTCAAGAGGACATGCTTCCATGCTAATGATATTCATTTAAAAAATAAAATGAGTTAATTAAATTTGTGACTGAACTTTTTGAGGGAGAATTGTATGTCTCCTGCTCTGTTTTACCCACATTCTGCTGTATATTTAATGTTATAGCAGTCCCGGATGGTGACCCAGCACATGTTCATTTTAAGAACACTTTCACTGCAGATTTGACAAAATGCAAAGACGGTACTGTAATGAGATTTCTAAAGACAGCTACAGCACTCGACATAATGTTTAATAATCTGAAGTGTCTTCCAAAATCTTAGAGGGATGAGGTGTGGAGCATGCTTTCAGAAGTCTTAAAAGAGCAACACTCTAATGTGGAATCTGCAGAACCCGAATCATCAAAAAAGTAAATCAACCTTCTGCTGGTGGTATCTGACTCAGATGATGAAAATTAACAGGCATTGATATGCACTACTTTGGATTGTTATCCAGCAGAACCCATCATCAGCATGGATGCATGTATCCTGGAATGGTGGTTGAAGCATGAAGGGACATATAAATCTTTAGCGCATCTGGCACGTAAATATCTTACGATGCCAGCTACAATAGTGCCATGAGAACACCTATTCTCACTTTCAGGTGACATTGTGAACGAGAAGAGGGCAGCATTATCTCCTGCAAATGTAAATTGTTTGTCTGAGCAATTGGCTGAACAAGAAGTAGGACTTGTAGGCCCTAAAGTTTTACATTGTTTTATTTTTGAATGCAGGATTTTTTTGTACATAATACTACATTTTGAAGTTCAACTTTCATGATAAAGAGATTGCACTACAGTACTTGTATTAAATGAATTGAAAAATAATATTTATTTTGTTTTTTACAGTGCCAATATTTTTAATAAAAATAAATATAAAGTGAGTACCGTATACTTTGTATACTGTGTTGTAACTGAAATCAATCTATTTGAAAATGTACAAAACATCCAAGAAGTGGTATTCTATTACTGTTTAACAGCGAGATTAATCACGCTATTAATCATGATTGATTTTTTTAATTGCTTGACGGCCCTAGTAAATATTAACAGCAAAGACCCTGATCTTTCGCTGTAGTAAATCTACACTACTCCAGTATATCTGAAGGGAGGAACCATGAGTGAATGAATGATCTTTCAATTTGGTGACTATCCAAAAAAAAAAGTTTTGTTTTGAACCAAAACTGAATATTTTTTTTCCTTGCCAAACAAAAAGCTGAAAAAAATTATTTGGGCCAATGTGAAATGAACAGCTTTTGACATTTTTGAATTTTATTTTATTTTTTACCAAAATTATTCCCCACATTTGACCTGAATTCGTGAATAGTTTCAGTGTCCAGAGGAAAGTACATTTGCTGAAAAAATGCAATCTGGCAAAAATATTTCACCCAGCTCCACTCCTGAGTTCTTTCAAAGGATGAAAGCTCAGTTCTGGTTCCAGATATGAACATATTTATAACCCCAAAGTGAAACAACAATGTGTTGATTATAAGACTCCTAGGCCTTTTCTAGAGGGGAGGGATAAGTGAACAGAATGATGTCATCACAAGAAGTGTTTCTTCATTTGGGAAGGAGGGTGGAAGAGTTTTAATTTTGATGTTGTCACTCTGAACTACTATTAGAGCTAGTAGATTTGGTTTTTTTATTTTGAAATGTGGGGAGGAGAAGAATAGGAAAACTTTATTTATTTTATTAAAAATAGTAGAGTGGACCAATGTTTTTATTAATTTAGAAATTACAGCAACATTTTGGAAAAGATTTAATAAAAAAATTTACCTTCTCCCCTCCCCATTAATTTCTTTTTAACTTGCTTTAGTTATTATGCAGTTTTCAAAAGACTGTGCACGCGCCCAGAGCAATAGGTGGGCATATTTTTTTAAAACTGACATAAATAAATTAAAGACAATTCCTTGACAATGCTATTGCACCACAACACTCTTGTTTTTCTAGAAATTTATTAGGCCAAGTATGAATGTCAAATGCCTCAATATAAAGTGGACAAGTCGGCTGAGGTAATATCTTTTATTGGACCAACTTCTGTTGATGAAAGAGAAAGGCTTTTGAGCTACACAGAGCTCTCCTTCAGCTCTGTGTAGCTGAAAAGCTTGTCTCTCTTACCAACAGAAGTCGGTCCAAAAAAAGATACTACCTTATCCACCTTGTCTCGCTAATATCGTGGGACCAATGTGGCAACAACAACACTGCATTCAATGTAAAGTATTTAACTTGAGAAAGGGAGAGTGTGTTCTCTAGACACAGGAGAATTGGGATAAAACTGATCCTTCAGTAAAATCACAGACTGAACCTGGGTAGGATTTCTCGAGTTAGATATTGGTTAACTTTTTCCTCCTACATTCATTCCTGTGTCTGCCCAAGACTGGCCTAGGAATTAATAAAATACTGCAGGAAAAGCTATTCTTGACATATTTATCACATGATCAAAAGCAGAAACTATTGGCAGTCTGTTGAAAAAGCCTGTTCTCATTAAATTTCCTGCATAATTTTACAAATAAGCATTCAGAGATTTAGGTGCTCACCAGAGCCAATCATCTAAGCCTAGCTCAGGATGAGTATGCTCTGATATGCTCTAGATGGTAGACTAGTGACTACCTCATTTATTCATCTCATTTCGTGTCACGGGGAAAAAAAGGGCGTCATGCACAGCACTCCTAACAATATATTCTAGACATTCGCTACAATAAACCATACGTGCGTTTCTTTAAACATTTGATCTGAATGGAGCGATTTGTTTGGCAGTGTTTTCACACGTCGTCTATACCCACACTGCACACTACCTGCAGTGGCCTGTAGGACATGTGTAGCCACACACCAGAGTGAAAAGCTGCATCCATGCTGTGATGTGTAGCTACCTGTCAGTGCAAGGTTTTGACATGGGAGAGGCAGTGGGGAAAGACTCCAGCAGCCTGGAGGCAGTTAAAAATAGCAGCGTAGAAGGGGAGGCACTGCTTGGAGAAGTAGAGAGCCATGTAGGGTATATACCCTTTGTGTCTTTATTTTACTCACCTCTACACTGCTCTTTATACCTGTGCTGGAGGGTGCATAGTGTATGTACTCTAAACACCACCACCAGGAGTGTGCAGTCTATATGTAAATAAGGTCTGGGGCAAATCCGACACTTGGGAACATAATGGGACCTTCTACAAGAAGATCTGAGGGTTATAAAAGCCCATCGATTTCATTCATCCAGCAGATTATCGTCTCTCTAGGTACTTCTATGGCCCTCATCACCACAGTATCTGAATAGCTCACTACCATTAAACACATTTAAGTTCACATCACCCCTGTGAGGTAGGGAACTGCTATTACCCCTTGTTACAGATGAGGAAATGAGGCACAAAAAAGATAACAGGAAGGACACATATGGGCCAGAAATTGAACTGAGGCTTCTGGCTTCCCAGTCCTGTGCTCCATTCATTAGACTATCCTTCCAATCCCAGAATGTGCAGCATAATGGTTCAAACAGTGAACTCAGGTACTGTTGAATTCTATACACATATGAATGAATCAATACAGCTAATGAATATGCAGACAGGTTGTGTTTTTCCAGACCACCCGTGATGTTGGCCACAGCACACACTGAAACTGATGGCAGCTGTAGATCTAAATTCCTTGCTAGACTTTGGAAATCTCAGCCCTTACAGGCTTTATATTTCCATTTCGGGACATCACAGACTCATAGACTCATAGACTCATAGGTCAGAAGGAGAACACCCAATATTTCTTATGCAGTTTCTTATACTACACTGTGTTGCCTATCGACTAAACAGTCATGTTTTGTTGTTTGATGGAGGCATGTCACACGCTGGGTGGTATGGGCATTGTAGTCAGGAAGAGGTAGTGAACTGATGTGACAGTCTCTTTCACTGAGAGGGTGTACTGCATGTCACAAAATGCTGTAACCCTAGTAGCAAAGCATTGAGACACATTGATCAAATACCTAAGGGTATATACCCTCGTTTTGTTGAGGCGTGAGTAATGTTTTAGTCTCAATTTATACACACTGCTCCAGAAAAAAATTGCTTTAGATAGGTAAGAGCAAATCAGATTAAGTGAAATAAATAAACAAACAGAACCCTGCACGCCTGACTATTATCATATGTGTAGTATGCCTGATCTGTATCTAACAAAGGGTCACATCCTGTAAAAAATTTGTATGCATACTCCCATCCAATATGCAGGTCAAATCTTGACTCCACTGAAGTCAATGAATTGATTTCAATAGAGCAACACTTTTGCCCTGTCTCTTCGTTCACAAACATGGTCAGAAGTGGAGGGTAGGGGACACACACTACCTTAATACTGACATTTCCTGGCTTTGGAGGCAGACATTTTTCAGTGGGGTCTGAAGCATTTAGATGTCCAGTTCCCATTAAAGTTAGTTAATAGACTACTTCCAAAATCCCAGCCAGCATGCCCAACTGCATCACCTTGAAGTATGGTTCTACACTGAAAGATCACTATATAGTAGACATGGGGGAGCAGAGGGGTCCATGATTACTGTCACTCACCTCTTCCATGCTGCCTACACGTGGTAAGTTGATTTACCATTAGCATGTACACCAGAGCTTCAGAGCCATACTTTAATGAGCCACTGACTTTTTTTTCAGATGGAATTTCCTCTTGTTATGAAAGAAAATAAAGGAGGGAGTTGGAAGGATTGCTGGAAGGAGCTGCCTTGTCCAGGGCTTCCACTGATTCGTAGACATTTGAAAGAAAGAGCCAGATTCACTCCTGTCTGCACAAAGAGGTTTGATTTATACTTCTTTGTTTCCCCGGGGTTAGCGCTCTCAGAAAAATATTCACCCAGATATAATCACCAATCTCCCTCTGGAGTTCCACCAGGTAATGCAGTTATAAAATCCTGCTGGGATTTGTGATGGGGTGTTGTCCCCTACGTGCTGAGAAAGGGTTAATATGGGCCTGAGGGGGCCATTAACTTGCTTGCTTGCACCTGGAAGGTGGATCAGGACTAATAAGAAATAAAGCCCAGCAGGGGGCAGTAGGGCTTACTTCCATAAAAAAACTGGGAGAGCCTGGTTGGGAAGAGGAAACCCAGTGGAGAGGAAGTGGGGGAGTTCCCTCTCTGTGAGAGGTTTGGTTTTCTTATGCATTACTTCAGGACTTTGGTAAAGGACTTATGGCCCCAGAAGGCTGTAAAGTAGTCTGGCTGGTGGGACAGGACACTCCTATGGCCAGAGTAGGCCAAAGAGCAGTGTGGAGGAAATTGAGGCACAGCTGATGCAATGCCACATCTGGCCACAAGGGGTGCATTGGGATGGCAACTTGCCACAGGAATTTAGAGGAATCCTGGTAAGTAGAGTCTGCTCATTAGAAATGCAGAGTCAGTGCATTTGGGGGTCAGACTGGTCATGCTCCCCATGCCTGTTCCAGCTTCCTGTGCTATATATATTTTAGTACTGCACTCATGACTTTGGCATCCGAGTGCGTTCCAGTAACAGAGTAAGCAACGAGCCTAACAACGGTGAGGTGTTCTTTATTTTCTCTTATTCCTCTCCTCAGGGGAAAATTGTGGGTGCAGTAGAGTGTATTGTTTGTGTGGCTGTTTTTAAATGGACACATTTCCTTCCTTAACATAAACACTGAGCAAAGAGAACTGTGCCTTGCCCTGACAGCAAAAGGTGTTGAAGTTTGTGATGGTCTTGGCCCAGCCCCTGAGAAAGTTCTGTCTCCTGCCCAAATTAGCTTCACTTTTCTTGTAAAAAGTTCCACTGTGCCAGAAAAGTGGTTTGGAGCATAGAGTCTTCATCCCAGAGCTTTAGGGGATCTTTTACATACCCAGGGTCCAGACCATTGAATGCCTTAAAGGTAAGCACCAAACCCTTGAACTTGACTCAATAGTCTATGGGAAGCCAGTATAGAGAGCACAGGGCAGGTCTGATGTGCTTGTGGTAGCCTGAATTGCTGGGGAGATGTGCTCCAGTGTTCAGTACTCACTGGAGTTTCTTAGAGGCTGATGGTTTTGTGCTCAAGTCCATTACATTATTGTAGTTCACATTGGAAATGACAAAGGCTTGCATAGTCAAGGCCATGTCATCGTCCTACATGGGGCAATGGGGTTTATAAACCCAACCAAGATGGTGGAAAGTGTTACTTGTGGTTGCTCCTATGCGAGAGTTTAGCATTGGTGAGGAATCTAGGAACACTCCTAAGCTGTGGACTAAATCAACCAGTTGTGGCTGGGGCTGCAAACTTTTCCAAGTGCTCTCCTCAGCCCAGAAGAATCATCTCAGTCCTGCTTGGATTCAGTTTCAACCAGCTGCTCTTTATCCACGAGCTGATCTCATGCAAGCACAGGGCCATCGTGGTGGTAGAAGTGTCGCTGTATGTGGTGAAGAGGAAGTAGAGCTGTGTATCATAGACTCAGACTTTAAGGTCACAAGGGACCATCGTGATCATCTAGTCCAACCTCCAGCACATTGTAGACCACAGAACCTCACCCATTACTCCTGTAATAGACCCTTTACCTCTAGCTGTGTTACTGAAGTCCTCAAATCACGGGTTAAAGACTTCACATTACAGAAAATTCACCATTCACACTAGTTTGAATGTGCAAGTGGCCTGTGCCCCATGCTGCAGATGAAGCTCCCCGCCCCCCCACCCCCCGGTATCTGCCAATCTGACCTGAGGGAAATTTCCTTCTCGACTCCGTTTATGGCAATTAGTTAAACCATGAAAGTGTCAGCAAGACCTAGCAGGCAGACCCACCATCAAGTACCTATTATTGGCACTAGAGTCCATATTGTCTGACTAGTTCACCTAACGGCTACATGCAGATGTTATTGAGTAGGATTGACAAGAGAACTGTTCCTTGTGGAACTCCACAAGGGAGGGGGTCGAGTGGTGGAGGTACAGTTTTCCATCTCTACCATTTCTGTGTATCCCTCCAGCAAAGTCTCAAACCATTTTAGCACATCTGCTTGGATCGCTGCCACTTTTGTCCATTAGTGCAACAGTATCTCATGGATAGCAGTACTGAAAGATGCAGAGAGGTCCAGAAGGTTGCAAATGGATGTATATCCACCATCCACTGGCAGCAGGAGATCATGCAGCGGGGACACAATTCTGTTTCCACCCATGTCCTGGGCTGAATTCATATTATGCCAGGTCTAGGATATTAGCTTCGAATCCATTCTGTTTGAGAAGCGTTCCCAAATGTGTGGAATCTCTTCAGCAAAGTAGGGTGGTAGTTCTTTGCAGCACAGAATGGGTGCTCCATTCTGAATCAAGATTGACAAATGGATAGCTCCTGGGGGTGGGATTGGGCAGCTGCAATGGAAACTGACAGGAAGGCTCTCCTAGCCTGTGATACAGCCTCAGCATAGTCTTGAAGAAATCCTTTACGCTTCAACTTGTTTCCTGTCATCAGTGCTCAAATTTCCAGCAATCTCTCTTCATCTGGCACGAGGTATCAGAAAGCCAAGGAGATCATCTATGTGGATGATGGGGAGGAAGGAATTGTTTGGTGGCCAGTATGTTGAGGATATTATAATATAATATAATGGAACTCAATAAAAAATAGTAATTTAAGAGTCATGTTCAGCTTCAACTATTTGGTGAAGCGATATGCATTGTGGGAGTTATTAGTCTCCCTCACTGGTACTGAAACCAGATTTGTTAATTCAATTTGAATGTTGAAAATGCCTAGATATTAAGGCCAAAAGGGACCACTGTGATCATTCCATCTGATCAGCAAACAAAAGTCAGAGACCCACTCCCAGTAATTTGTACATCAAGCCCCTAGTTTACATACAAAATTACTTACAGCGGAAATAAAGACTGATGAAACTAGAGTTATTTACACTAAGGGGATGAATTCCATGGCATTTTAAGTTCTCTTCAGATCTCTCAGCTTGGGGTCTTTCCCACACATCACACCATATGGGTGGGTCTTGGTAGGCTGAGAGATAGTGTTTTTGATGTGACAGGAACATAGGATGAGGTCATGACTATAATGGAGCTGATCCACAGTTGGTGTAAGTGATCATAGGCCCATTAACAGTTTACAATAGCTGAGGATCTGTCCAAAAAGGCATAAGAATGTTGAGCACGTGGCAAAGCTGATTTACTGTAGTAGTAATCTGTGGTAGTAGATTCAGGCTGAATTAAACTGACATGTTTGTAAAAACAGACAGTTGCATTTATATATCCCTTACTAGAACTGACATCCATTAAAAAAATAAATAAATTGCCAAGTGAACAGAATTATTTAACCTCAAATTACTAAACCACTTAGGCTGCATATTTAATTGGGTTTTTACTGGGCTGTATTTATGAGACTTATTCACGCAGAGTAGGTATTAATCATAAATAAATTTGCTAACAAAATCTCTGGGGGCCAGGAGAGAGGGAAAAGCATGAAATCTCCCCTTGAGTAACTTTCTTCACTTTAATTGCTGTCCGATTGCTCTTTTCTAGACTATTTAATCTAGATTGAATGGATGCTTCTCCCTCCATTCCCCCCCGCCTCTTTTTTTTCTGATCTGTTTATTTAAAAATATTTTAAGGAGAAAAATGTCTTTAAAAAACAAACAAAAATAAATAACATACAAAAAACCGTAAAACTATTTGCAATTTCATTAGTTCTTTGTGGCACTGATTTGCTATGAACAGGTCCGATCAGGGTTAGTGAGAAAGAAAAGATTTTAAACAATAGAGGTCCAAAAGACATCAAATGTGTGTGTGTGTGTGTGTGTGTGTGTGTGTGTGTGTGTGTGTGTGTTTTTTAATTGGGATTGGAAGCATTCCAAGTTTGACTTTCAAAAAAAGCTTTGATTTACAGTGGTTCATGTTGGGCTCATGTTGAGTCTGCCAAAAATCCAAGCTAGATCAGAGATTTTTTTGAAATAAACACAAGCCTAATCTGATGTAGGTATTTCAAAACTCCCACTGCTTTAGTTATAACATCATCTGTTACTGAATGATTTATAAATCATCCCACGGCAGGCAAATTTCTACAAGATCGAGGGTGATATATTTTAACCTCAGGACACAAGGACATGTTTATCTTCTGTGTTACAATTAATGGAGACCCACCATTGTTAGCAAAACTAGGCTTGAAAAACAAAGTTGTCTCTGGTTAAGAAGCTAAAAGTCTTTGCAGCCATTTTTCCCTGTTCATAGGATGAAAACAATACCTAGACAGATTAAAGTTTACTGCTTAGGTACTCCAGAAAGTAAAAAGCACAGCTGAGCAAATCATTTGTAGCAAACAAATAATTCCACCCCCTTTGTGTGGCCTAATGGATAGAGCAGTGGGCTGGGACTTAGAAGATCTAGATTCTAGTCCCAGTTCTGTCCCTGCCCTAAATCAACTTCCTGTTCTGTGCCTCAAAGCTAATGACACAGACCTCTTTTGAGCCTGATGATCAGAGCAAGCAATTAGTTACCATTCTGTGATGGATCACGATAGTCAACATGGTATTGTTTCCCTTCCCTGATTAAATGAGTGTATCTTTAATTAAAGAGACACCAGGTGCTGTGATCAATTTCCTTAGCCCATAAGGATGCAGTCAAACACTTGTTCTTCTTGTTTAACTGTAACACTGCTAGGGCTGTGGCCTGGTATTTGGGGAAAAAAAGTCCCTCCTGAGGGTGACGGAAGTGATGTTGCTGAGCATTGTATAGCAAAATGTTAAGTATCTACCAAGTGCACTTATGGAATTTACTAGCTTCTAAATTGCTCTGGCATACATCACAATCTTTGTCACAAGCAAATTAGTAACGACAGTGTAGGTGTAAGTGGACAGTCCCAGTGAAGATGAATGGGATTGGATCCTTGCATTGGTCTGCCTGTCAGCAAGATTTGACAAAAAGAGACAAACGATCCATGTGCAGGGGCTGGATGGCTGTGCAGAGACTAGAGGACAGTCCCAAGTTGGCCATCACTGGTACTGTAACCTGATTCTGCTGCTATTGGCAAGCAATAGTGCTCTGCTGTGAAAAAACAGCATCCTTATGGGCACAATTTGATTGGAAAAAGCAGGAAGTCAGCTACTGAATCAATTCTGAAGCACTTAGAGGAGAGGAAAGTGATCAGGAACAGTCAGCATGGATTCACCAAGGGCAAGTCATGCCTGACTAACCTAATTGCCTTCTATAAGGAGATAACTGGGTCTGTGGATGAGGGGAAAGCAGTGGATGTGTTATTCCTTGACTTTAGCAAAACTTTTGATACGGTCTCCCACAGTATTCTTGCCAGCAAGTTAAAGAAGTATGGGCTGGATGATTGGACTATAAGGTGGATAGAAAGCTGGCTAGATCGTCGGGCTCAACAGGTAGTGATCAACGGCTCCATGTCTAGTTGGCAGCCGGTTTCAAGTGGAGTGCCCCAAGGGTCGGTCCTGGGGCCGGTTTTGTTCAATATCTTCATTAATGATCTGGAGGATGGCGTGGACTGCACTCTCAGCAAGTTTGCAGATGACACTAAACTTGGAGGACTGGTAGATACACTGGAGGATAAGGATAGGATACAGAGTTACGTAGACAAATTAGAGGACTGGGCCAAAAGAAACCTGATGAGGTTCACCAAGGATAAGTGCAGAGTCCTGCACTTAGGATGGAAGAATCCCGTTCACTGTTACAAACTAGGGACCGAATGGCTAGGAAGCAGTTCTGCAGAAAAGGACCTAGGGGTTACAATGGATGAGAAGTTGGATATGAGTCAACAGTGTGCCCTTGTTGCTAAGAAGGCTAACGGCATTTTGGCCTGTATAAGTAGGGGCATTGCCAGCAGATCGAGGGATGTGATCATTCCCCTCTATTCAACATTGGTGAGGCCTCATCTGGAGTACTATGTCCAGTTTTGGGCCCCACACTGCAAGAAGGATGTGGAAAAATTGGAAAGAGTCCAGCAGAGGGCAACAAAACTGATTAGGGGGCTGGAGCTTATGAGGAGAGGCTGAGGGAACTGGGATTGTTTAGTCTGCAGAAGAGAAGAATGAAGGGGGATTTGATAACTGCTTTCAACTACCTGAAAGGGGGTTGGATGGATCTATACTGTTCTCAGTGGTACCTGATGACAGAACAAGAAGTAATGGTCTCAAGTTGCACTGGAGGAGGTTTAGGTTGAATATTAGGAAAATCTTTTTCACTCAGAAAGTGATGAAGCACTGGAATGGGTCACCTAAGGAGGTGGTAGAATCTCCTTCCTTAGAGGTTTTTAAGGTCAGGCTTGACAAAGCCCTAGCTGGGATGATTTAGTTGGGAATTGGTCCTGCTTTGAGCAGGGGGTTGGACTAGATGACCTCCTGAGGTCCCTTACAACCCTGATAGTCTATGATTCTATGATTCTACTACTGTTTGTACCTGAAACAAATTAGGATTTGGCACTGTAATGGGGTATATATTGTCCTGTTAAGACTAAGTATGGATGTCAAGGGACAAAGACAAAGGAAACAACATCTGAGAGACAGGAAGTGGTCCTAGGTTGGCAGTTTGGAAATAAACTCAAACTGTCAACTCTCTCTGAGGCTCAAGACTGTAGCCCTGAAGCATGAGCAGGTCAAGATTGAGCTCTTCTCTCAACCAGGAGAAATTCTGGGAAATGTAGTCCCAGGGCGGCTGGCATTTGGAAACTTCCACAGCAAGGCATGCTGGAAAGCCTGGCCAGGATATATGTAGCTTCTCTCTTCTTTAGAGGGAAAGACCATGGAGGGAGGTGCTGGTAGTCACTCCCATACCTTGGGAAAACTCTGCCTATGAGTGTGGATTCTCTAGGTTCTCTGGAGGAATGCTTGGGAAATGAGCTGTAATTTTTGTTTTAGAAGAACTCAGTGGAGATGGCCTTTTGAGAATGGCAGCCTGCCCCAGACATGCAACAAATTGTGGCTGCAGCCGTAGAAGTTCCATCAAGGTTGGTCTGAACAAAATGTTGCCAACAGAGAATTCAAACGTGGCAAATCAGAGTCTGGTTATATCGGTTCAACAAAGTGTCCATTAAATAGCTTTCTCCATTATTTTCCCAGCTCTCTTTGCTTTAAAAAAATGTTACCTTTCTAAGGAAGGCTGTTTTCACTGTAATTAACAACTCAATTTAGGAAGATCAACACAGTAAGCAGAAACTACGTATTGCTATATTAAATCATAAGTGTAGTAAGTTTTCATTGCTGGCTTCCTGATCCCTTTGGAGTAACTATCACTGAAAAATCCAGGAAAAAGGAGTTTTAATCATAGACCTGGAAGGGACCTTGAGAGGTCATCCAATCCAGTACCCTGCACTCATGGCAGGACTAAGTCTTATCTAAATCATCCCTGACAGGTGTTTGTCTAACCTGCTCTTAAAAATTTCCAGTGATGGAGATTCCACAACCTCTCTGGGTCATTTATTCCTGTACTTAAACACCTTGACAGTTAGGAAGTTTTTCCTAATGTCCAACCTAAACTGCCCTTGCTGCAATTTAAACCCATTGCTTCTTGTCCTAGCCGCAGAGGTTGAGGAGAACATTTTTTCTCCCTCCTCCTTTTAACAATCTTTTAACCTGTCCTCACATCTCATTTTTATCTGTAGAAAGCGGCTTTCTAAATGATAAAGTGTTGATTCACAGGAATAAATACCTTCAAAAATGTGTACAGTCATGTGGCGATCTCTTAGGACATTTTCTAAAAATCTTATATGGTTCAATAATGCAGACATAAGACACCCCTTCCCACCCCACACAAATAGAATCTTATCTTTGTACAGTAGCCACTGCCAGATGTATCAGAGGAAATGTGAACAGGGCCATTATTGACTGATCCATCCCCTGTTGTTCAGTTCCAGCTCCAGACAGTTGGAGGTTTAGGGACACAAGGGCATGGAGTTGCATCCCTGACCATCTTGGCTAATAGCCAATGATGGACCTATCCTCCATGAACTTATCTAGTTCTTTTTTTAACCCAATAATATTTTTGGCCTTCACAACATCCCCTGGCAAGGAGTTCCACAGGTTGACTGTGCTTTGTATCAAGTACTTCCTTATGTTTGTTTCCAACCTGCTGCCTATTAATTTCACTGGAAGGCACCCCACTTCTTGTGAAAAGGTAAATAACACTTCCTTATTCACTTTCTCCTCATCATGCATGATTTTATAGACCTCTATCATATCCCCCACCTTTCAAAGTCATCTCTTTTCCAAGATGAAAATTCCCAGTTTTGTAATCTCTCTCCTATGGGAGCAGTTCCATACCCCAATCATTTTGTTGCCCTTCTCTACTTTTTCCATGTCTAGAATATATTTTTTGAGATGGGGCAACCAGAAGTGTATGCAGTATTCAATGTGTGGGTCTATCATGGTATTCTTATATTGTATTTTTCTGTCCTATTACTTATCCTTTCCTATTGGTTCCTAACATTCTGTTACATTTTTTGACTGCTGCTGCACATTGAGTGAATATCTTCAGAGAACTATTCACGCTGACTCCAAGATCTCTTTCTTAAGTGGAAACAGCTAATTTAGACCCAATCATTCTGCATATATAGTTGGGATTATGTTTTCCATTGTGCATTACTTTTCATTTGTCAATACACAGTTTCATCTGCCATTTTGTCACCTAGTTTTATGAGATCTTTTTGTAACTCTTCACAGTCTGCTTTGGACTTAATTATCTTGAGAAATTGTCTATTGTCTGCAAACTTTGCCAATTCACTGTTCACCCCTTTTCCTCAGATTATATATGACTGTGTTTAACAGCACTGGTCCCAGTACAGATTGTTGGGGGACCACATTATTGACCTCTCTCCATTCTGAAAACTGACCATTTACTCCTACGCTTTGTTTCCTATCTTTTAACCAATTATTGATCCACGAGAGGACCTTTCCTCTTATCCTACAGCCTTTTCATTGCTTAACAATCTTTGGTGTGGGACCTTGTCAAAACTTTCTGAAAGTTCAAGTACACTTTATCCACTGGATTGCTCTTGTCCAGATGTTTGTTGACCCCCCTCAGAGAAGGCTAATCAATGGATGAAGTATGATTTCCCTTTACAAAATCCATGTTGACTTTTCCTCAATATATTTTGTTCATCTATGTGTCTGATCATTCTGTTCTTTACCATGGTTTCAACCATTTTGCTTGGTACTGAAGTAGGATTACTGGCCTGTAATTATCAGGATCGCCTCAGTAGCCTGGGTGATGTTACTGGATGTGACAATTTATAAACAGAATTGTCAGCCTGGAGGTGGGTACTGTTTATTAAAAGCTGGGTCTTTTTCTGAAAACCATGGATTTTTCATTAATTATTATTAAGATCATGAAAAAAGAATTTGCCCAAGGGCAGTTTTAGGGCTCCTTAAAGATTTTTCTTCCCGCTCTGCGGGTTGCCAAGATTTCAAATTTCTGTATCAAGTGATTTGTATCCATCAGTGGGAGGTACTGGAGTGAGCTTGAACTTTTACTGCCTTCAGAGGGGGACCCTGTCCATTGCTTATTCTCTTTGAGGCCATTTAATCTCCCTAGAGCTGGGGGCAGCTGTTACAAGCTGTAGCCCACCAAACCTTCCTCACCTCCACTGCTGTGCTTCTGCTTTGTAGAGAGCGCTGAAGGAGCTGACAGCACGGTTGATTAAATAAGAAATATTCAGTGCACAGCTCAATGAGCGTAAGCAGAGTGTGGTCAAGTCTAAACTGATACACTCACAGGAACCCATTGCCACCTCTCCTGAAAAACCCATCTCCAATATTAGAGTGAGGTAAGCCAGGAGATGGGCTGATTAAACAATCTTTTCTATGGCTATAGAGCCTTTCATCTGAGGAGCGCAGGATCCTTTACAAACAGGAATTAAAGCTCAGAAGTAGGACTGGGCTGAATGTTTTCAGTAAATCTTAGACAAAAACTGTCTTTTTGACTCAATGGTGGAAAGAGTGGGCAGAAGGCTCAAAGCAGAAGTCAGCAATAGTTCAAAGCACATGACAGAGCTTTTAGAGCATAGCCTGCTAGAGCCCTATAGATTCACACTCCAGCTTTCCGTACACACACTCTCTGCATAGACATGATCGAAGAGCATAATCCCTTTTGGGAAGCGCCATGTTTTTGCTCTCTGTTTGTACAGCACCTAGCGCCGTGGGATCCTGGTACATGATGGGGCTCCTAGCTAGTCTAGCAATACGTATAATGAGGACAATTATCCAAGAGTTTTCAAAAAGTTGGCCGAGGAGTTTGTTGAACCAGGAATGTTGATTTTTGCTAAGTCTTGGAGCACTGGGGAAGTTCCAAGACACTGGAAGAAAACTAATGTTTTGCCAATTTTTAAAAAAAGATAAAGAGGATGGCCTGGGGAACTACAGGCCTGACATCAATCTCCAGCAAGATAATGGCACAAATGATACAGGAGTAGATTAATAAAGAATTAAAGGAAGGTAATGTAAATAATGCAAATCAACAGGGTTTTATGCAAAATAGGTCCGATCAAACTTTTTTTTTTGTATGAGAGTAAAAGTTTGATTGAGAGAATAATTCAGGAGTGATCACACCAGTGCCAAATACAGAGGTAAAATGACCTCTCTACTCTGAATAGCATTGACATAATATACGTAGACTTCTGTTAGGTGTTGACTTGATACCGCACAACATTGTGATAAAACTGCTAGAACAATGTCAAATTTACATGGGACAAATTAAGTGGATTAGAAATCGGCTAACTGATATGTCTCAAGATGTAAATGTAAATGAGAAATTGTCATTGAGTGGATATGTTCTCAGTGATCCTGCACGGATTGGTTCTTGGCTTTACGCTATTTAACGTTTTTATTAAATGACCTGGAAGAAAACATAAAATGATCACGGATAAAATTTGCAGCTGACAAAAAAATGGCGGGAGTGTTAAATAATAAAGAGGAGAGGTCTCTGATACAATGTGACCTGGATTGCTTGGTAAACTCGGCACAAGCAAACAGCATGCTTTTTAATATGGCTAAGTGTAAATGTATGCATCTAGGAACAAAGAGCATAGGCCATGCTTTCAGGATGGGGGACCCTATCTCAGGAAGCAGTGAGTCTGAAAAAAGATTTGGAGATCATGGTGGATAATCAGCTGACTGCGAATGCCTGCTGTGATGCTATGAGACAAAAGAGCTAATACAATCCTGAGACGCATAAACGGGGAATCCTGAGTCAGAGTAAAGGGTTTATTTGACCTCTGTATTTGGTACTGGTGAGACCACTGCAGGAAAACTCTTTAATGTTCTGGTGATGACAATTCAAGAAAAATATTGATAATTTGGAGAGAGTTCACAGGAGAGTCAAGAGAATGATTAAAGGATTAGAAAACATGCCCTATAGTGATCAAGCTCCTTGAGTTCAACTATGTTGCTTAACAAAGAGAAGGTCAAGGATTGACTTGAGCACAGTCTATCTGTACCTACATGGGAAACACATATTTTATAATAGGCTCTTCAATCTAGCAGGGAAAGGTATAATGCAGTCCAATGGCTGGAAGCTGAAGTTAGACAAATTCAGACTGGAAATAAGGCATACATTTTTAAGAGTGGGAGTAGTTAACCATTGGCATTTATGAAGGATCAGAGTGGATTCACCGTCACCGGCAATTTTTAAATGGCGATTGGATTTTTTTTCCTAGAAGATCTGCTCTAGGAATTATTTTGGGGAAGTTTTATGGTCTGTGTTATATAGGAAGTCAGACTAAAGGATCAGAATAGTCTCTTCTGGCTTTGGAACCTAGGGATGCTGAAGTTACACTAAAAAATTCTATCATCAAAGTAACACTTTCACTTTTAAAGGCCCCATCACTTGCTCTCATTTTAACTCTCTTGCTTTCAGTGACAGAAAAAACACTTTTCTCCTCTCCAGGGTAAACAAATTAAAAGTGAGAGTGAGTCCTTTTGTCTCCACTTTCTCAACTAGAAGAAAGAGACAGACATTTAAAATGTGGGATTTCTCCCACCAAACTAAACAAAATGAAAAATTTCATTGCAATCTTTTTTCAAAGAAAATCCGTTTCAAAAATATTTTGAATAAAACATGAACTTTTCATTTTCCTCCCCACAATTATTTTCCACGAGAGAGACCAGTTCCACCACAAACACATTTGCACAGGACAAGCTAGAGGTTAATCATAATATCTTGATAGCCTGCAAGTGATCCCAAATTGATAGAAATAACAGGAAAGGGCTGGATTGGTACAGAAGCTTGAAGTATCTCTGCTGACCACTGTGAGCAGTTCCATTTAATGAGTTGCTTGCTTTTAAAGTAGGTTTTCTGCCCAGATGCAACAGAGATTGAATCATTAGAGTAATTAAATCAAATAAAGGGGATAGGTCGGGTGGAGGGAAATGTAGTGGCTAGGATAAAAATGACATGGGCTATCAATTCTCATGCTTCAGGGCATAAAGTGATCAAGCAACTGGGGATCAAGGAAATGGTTCTTGTCATGGCATTGTATCATATTGTTATGGAGAATTTTCTCCTTCATTTGAGCAACTGGCATCAGTCTCTGCTAGAGACTAGGCATAGTACTGCAGTAGATTGGCTACTCTGCTATGGCATTTCCTACATTGCTAGAGTCTGCACCATAGTGAATAGCTGCAGATCAAATGATAAGCATAGTCTGCTTCGTTTTCTTAGCACCATGACAAAAGGCTGATGCGGATAAAAAAAATTCTACAAGAGGTTCTAAGGGTCTCTATGGTAAAAGCAGCGATTACAAAAACAAACTGAAATTACTCAGAGGCAGCCTAAGTTCTCTACGTTGCCTATTGATCCTTCCTACTCTACTGTTTGTTTTATTTTAAGGCTTCTAAAAATGCATCTTTGTAGGGGAAGAAATTAGTGAAACAGGAAAATGAGTCTTAAGTACTTAAAGACAACACCCAAAGTAACTCTAAAGCTAAAATAAATAAGCCCCATCCATCCAGAGGCAGCATTGCCTTGTGCAGGGGGCTAAAACTGATTTAGTCCAGAGGTCTGAGTTCCATGTTTAATTATGGTTCACGGTCTGGGGTATAAATTTAGGACTCTATACTCTCCTAATGCCCAGCCATTTCTCATGACCATCACTGGGAGGTTAGCAGAGGGATCAAGGGGAGACGATGGTCTTTATGAAATAACTCAACTTTCAGGTATTGTTAATTTAATACTTTATGGTTGCATTCTGCCGCACTCAGTGAGAGAAACTTCTCCCCTCCAGTAGCCCTGCTATCCCTGCCCTTTGTTTCTCCTTCTTCACCCTCTTCTGGGGCGGTATCTCCTCTGTTCTTCCCTCAGCATTTCCCTCCCTGCAGCAGCATTTCCTTCCCTCAGCCTTTCCCTCAAGGCAGCAGCTCCCAATTCACACCTCATTGCATGAATCCTTCTCTCTACTTGTCTGCTAAAATGATCAGCAATGACAGGGCTTATGTTGACAAGGTAGGCTTGACAGAATTTGATTTTTATTGTTTTAATAATTTTGACAGATATGACTATTTTAAAACATTTATCAATGTAAATTCCACAGTATTGGAGCATTTTGGGAGGGGGAGAGCAGACCGTTATTTAATGACAGTACAGTAGAACCTCAGCGTTATGAACACCTCAGGAATGGAGGTTGCTTGTAACTCTGAAATGTTCATAACTGAACAAAATGTTAGGGTTGTTCTTTCAAAAGTTTGCAATTGAACATTGACTTAATACTTATATTTCATTTTCAGACTGACCCCAAACTGGTTTCTCCTCCAAGCTTTTGGAATTGCCTGGAACTGAAAAATTAGTTATTTTGCCCAGTTCTAGTTAGGACAGGTGGGGTTCCATTTCTGACTCTGCCACTGATCTGCTGTTTAACCTTGAGCATGTCACCTGGCCTCTGTTTCTCCCTCCTTCCTCTATGCCCATTATCTTCCTGGTCCCTTTAGACCATAAGCTCTTCAAGAACAACCCACAGTTATTCACACTTGGGTACACAGTGAACACAAACTGTTAACAAGGTAGAATGGAAGCATTTTATACCCTCTTTGTACCTACTTCGACACAGATGTGAATGACTGTGAGACAAAGAATTAAGTCCTACTGAATTCAATCAAGTTTTAACTGTTTTATACTATTCTAAAAGAGGAAAGAATCAGGTCCCCAGTGGTTGGGGCCTGATCTACATTACAATTTCACTAAATTACAGACCTCAAAGTCGCAATACTTCAACAAAAAAAACTTCAAAAACAGACTCCAACAATGAACTGAAGAATTGGAATTAATTTGCAAATTGGGCACCATTAAATTAGGCTTGAATAAAGACTAGGAGTGCATGGGTCATTATACAAAGTAAAATCTATTTTCCTATGCTAATTTTTTCCCTACAGTTACTCACACCTTCTTGTCAACTGTTGGAAATCGGTCATCCTGATTATCACTACAAAAGTTATTTTTCTCCTGCTGATAATAGCCCATCTTAACTGATTACTCTCATTATAGTTAGTATGGCAACACCTATTTTTTCATGTCCTCTGTGTATATATATATTCCTACTATATTTTTCACAGCATGCATCTGATGAAATGGGTTTTAGCCCATGAAAGTTTATGCTCAAATAAATTTGTTAGTCTCTAAGGTACTCCTCATTCTTATTACAATATAAGTCACTGTGCATTAACCTACACATGCATGTTTCTACTCAAATTTGTCTCTGGCCAAGGTAAGTGCCCCATTACAATGATGCAGTATAAAAACCTCCTCAAATGGCATAGAACCATGGGAAACCTACTGAGGTCAACACAGTGTGAGAGTAGACACTGCATGACCTGTGTTGACCCTAAGTCCTCTAGTAGCTATCCCACAATGACCCATTCTCTGCGATGGTGACCATTCTGGTCACAATTTTGAACTCCGCTGCCTGAGATACACTGAGACCCAAAGTCACTTCCCACTCTGCTTAAAACCCTCTGAGTGTTTTTGAAATGCCTTTTCCTGATTGTCCACCCTGGTGAGCATGCTTAGCAGCTCACCCTGGTTGTGTGAAACTGCCCTGATGACCAGGCCAGCATCCATGAATGGTGGATCCCACATATGTGGATTGGCTACTCAAAGAAAAATTTGGGTGAGAAACTACTTTAGACAAGGATTTTAGCCTATTAAAGTTTAGGCTCCGTGAAGCTTGTTATACTTTTGCTTTATATGTAACCATTTATGTATCCAGTTATTATTCTGACTCAGTAGCTCTTAAATCATAGGATCTTAGGACTGGGAAGGACCTCAAGAAGTTATCTAGTCCAGTCCCCTGCATTCATGGCAGGAATGGGCATTATCTAGACCATCCCTGACAAGTGTTTGTGTAACCTGCTCTTAAAAGTCTCCAATGACAGAGATTCCTAAATCTAAGTCTTTGAGAATATAATTGTGATTGGCTCACTATAAATGTGTCTCTGTGCTGTGATATTATAAATAACCTGATCCGAAGGTGTGGGTACACCGCCTCTTTGGGAATAGGCTAGTTTACCTGGTAATTTCTGTGAGTGTCTGGTGACAGGGCTGGATTCTACAGGGAATGCTCTGAGAGTTGTGGTGTGGTGTTTTTCTTTTTTTTTTGCTACATCCCTCAGCAAAGTGTCTTCAAAAGACATCCTCATGTCCTAGTTGTGTTATTTCCTTCAGGTCTGCAAATACAGGAAAACCACATGTCCTGTATTTGCAACATATGTGAGAATAGCACAGAGCTGTGCAGATCCATGCTTCTGTCAGAGATGATAGACATTGAAACATTCCACACAGGGTTGTGGATTTTTTGTTAAAAGGGCACAGAAATTACAGGAGATGGATGTCATTATGGGATGGAGAAAGTTGCATGCTGCGAACTTGCGTCCTGGCTCTCAGAGATCCCTGGGCGAGTCATTTCTGTCCCACAACACATTGTGAACATTTACCAGAAGGTCTCATGCTGGGTGATGATGTGTGGCATATTGAGATTCCTACTTGTGGTGCACCTCACTTTACATTGACACAAGCACTCCTGGTGTGTATGTACAGCACTGACACAAGTGACCAAGTATGCACACACCCAAACAGTATACAAACTTCATTGGGTGTACACTGATATAACTTGCATTCACCTCTGTTTGTAGTGTAGACACGGCCTGGCTTCCAGAAAACCCAGAGGCTAAAATTTGCTTGAACAAACATTTCAGAGAATTATGAATAATGAGCAAATTTGTAAAAAAATCACCACTTGTTTGTGGATAAATGAAAAGGCAGAAGAAAATACTGCACAAACCCTGTTCACAGCCTCTTACTCAGTCAGAAAGTATTTTGCCAGATTCTCAACTGGTGTAAATCAGCACTGGTACACTGGTGTCAATGGAGCTCTGTGCTGATTTCCACAGGCTGAGGATTTAGTCCCTTATTGTTCTAGTTGTTTCATGTCTTCCCTTATTCTGAGTAATGTCACAGCCCAGGTGAGCTTAAGGGACAAAAGCAAAAAGGAGCCACTGAGGTGCTTGTTCTCCGGAAAGTGATTGAAGTGGCATTTGAGCAATGACTGATTTATTTAGTATTCAAAATTTAGGGACTCTTTTGTCACATCACCCATCACAAATAAAAAAAAATAGAAACTTGTTCGAAGCCTCAGGCATATTTTAGTTTGTTGTTCAGGTCAGTTCATTTCAATGCTTAATTTTTAATGGTTCATTTAACATAGCTGTTTTGACTAAAAAGTGTTTCTATATCCAAATTGTTTTGGGGTTCAATACATGACACTTTAGAACATCTGAAGTTCCAGCTAATAGACATCTAGAAGTTGGAAGGCTGGTCATGTGGTTAAAAGCATTATACTGGGACCTAGAAAATCTGTGTTAATCCCTAGCTCTGCCACAGTCTCCCTGTGTGACCATGGGTAAGTCACTTATGACTTGATCCTGTGAACTTTTCAACACGTGAGTAACTTTACTTGCACAGTAACTTCCATGTGTGTTTGCAAGATCCGTGTTTTAATCTCTCTTAGACTCAATTCCCTAGCTACAAAATAGGGATAATAGGAGTTCCCTACCACGCAAGTTATCGAGAATGAACTCATAATATTTGTGAGATGTCCAGCTACTCCAGTTGTGGTGAACATAGGGGCTCCTAGCTATATATCAATATTTGATGGGCTGTTGCATGTGGGAGGGTAAGAATAATTTTATGTCTTATTTCATAACATTGCCATTGGTTTCAAAGACTGTTGACTAGGGGTGCAAAACTACTTTTGGGCACTAGCATAAGCTCTGGTTTTTTAAACCTACATCTAATTTTTATCATTGTTGACAATGTCATCAATGGCTATTTTGCTCCTGGAGAATAATTTGCCATGTATTCCACTAATAAGTCATCTGTAGCAATGACTAATGAAAAACTACACTTATGGGTAAAATGTACAAAGGCAGATAAGTCTTATTGACTTTAGGGAATTTTACCCATGGAGTAAACTTTTTCCTGTGAGATTTTCATTGTGGTTTTCAATGTTGGGAAGTGGAAACTATATATAATCAATAAATATATTGAGGGTTAAAAGTCACTCCAGACCTTCTGAGGCCCCAACTGTCCGGGTAAATTAATTAGTAAATAAGGTATCTGAATGGAAACAAACAATAGACCTACTGGCAGCAGGGTTAGATACCAAAGTGTTACAAGAATTTGCCAACATCGGCATAGCTGAGCTGGTCTTAACAATGGTGGGAGAAACGGTAGAGGCAGGTGCAATGACTTGCCTATGAATACCCAGGCCAGTGGCCTAGCTGGGAATAGAACCTCTACCTCCCACGTCAGTGCTCTAGCCACTAACCCACATTACCAGAGCAGAAGTCAAGAGAGTTGGCTTCTACTCTTAGTCCTGTCTCAAATCTGGTCTGTGGCCTTGCATATGTCCCTTCACATCTTTGTTTCCCCTCCCACTTTTGTCTGTCTTATCCAATCAGATTGTGAAATTTTCAGGGCAGAGGCTGTCTCATTACATGTTCATGCAATGCCGACGGTCAAGGGGTAATGCGGCCCTGATCTCAGGCATACTGCTTTCACTAATGTTTGTGAAGGACTTTGAAATCCTCTAATGAAAAGTGCTATAGAAATAGAAACTGCCATGTTCATGCTGTATAAAAATCCATTTTTAGTCACCTACGCTGGAGGAATGAATCAGCATTCATGTTGCACTTCCTGTCAGTACCGGGCCTGAGCCAGGGAAGCTAATGATCCAACCAGCTGACCAAATGAGGCATGTTGTGCAAACACTAAGAAGTCACCTAAACAAAGGTGTCTGATTTCACTGACTCTAGAGGTGAGCTTAGCACCACTGAAAACCCAGCCACTATTTAAGCACCTAAAGATAGATTTAGGAGCCCCACTTCGAGCCTAGGAGCTTGAAAATCCCACCTGAACTATAGAGTGCAAAGTACTTGTGCCATCTTGGCACTCTCCATTTTTGTGATGACTCTTCTCCCCCCACCCCGCAGTAGCATTATTTTGCTGTAATAGTTCCATAGTAAACAAACTGCACTTTAAGACACAGACTTACAGTAGTCCTGTTTACTAGCACTTTGCCCTGGCTCCTTGCTTCTTTCTAAAACGGAATCTGCCGTGTTTTGCCATTCTCAAGTCACTGTACTGATTGCATAGTAGTCCATGGATGGGAAATCACCTGACAAAGAATACAATGGCATTTTAACATCAAGGCTTCCCACAGGAGACATTATACTTTCCAGGGGGGGAGGGATGCATAATGGCATGCCAAGCAGGATGTCACTTACACTCGATTGGCCACAATTGTCAGAGTTCACTTCCATTAAGCTTTGTGTCAGTTAAGAAACTCTACATGTGAGGCTGTGTGAAGCATTCTACCACTGCTGACTGCCTGGGGCTAGCCCAGAGTACCTATCTTGTCACTGGTTCTCTAGAAAACCTCGCTGAGAATTAGTTGCATATGTTGGCCAGCCTAACCATTTGAGGCAAGATTTTACAATTTGTCTTTGCCAAACGCTTAACATTTTAAAATAATAATAATAATCATAATAATATAACTAACTTTCTCACATTAATAACAAAAGCAAAACTGTCTGGGAACTGGGGTGATTGCTTTCTGACTTTGTTTTTAAACCAAGTCTGAAAAATGAGCATCAGCTTGCTTTTAAAATAAAACGGTGACCATGCTGCACCTACACATCATCTACCCTGAAAACAAAGAGAAAAATAAATAACAATAATAAAATCTTTTGACCAAGCTTGTATTGAGAAAAGAAAAAACTCTGCATTCCTATGTGGTGTAGCCCTGGGAACTCATATGTGAGTGACAAAGACCAAACTTTTGTATTCTTTTGCAATAGTCAAACATCATTTGAAAAGAGAGAGGGGAATGGCTGCTCTGTACAGATCTAAACTTAGTTTTCCACTCAAAAGCTTTCAGGCGGCTTCTCCATCGCTGATCTCATATCTTTATTTCAGGTTTTAGCTTACACAGGTGTTATTATTAAGAATTATTTGTAGCAAAGTAGTGCTTAGAGGCCCCATCAGAGATCAGGGCCCCATTGTGTGGGGTGCTGTACAAACTCATAGTAAGACACAATTCCTGCCTCCAAAAGTTTAAAGACTAAAATTAAGTCTAAGTCCTGGAAAACTGAAACTTGGTCTACGCTTAAAATTTCAGTCAACATAGCTACTGTGTTCAGGAGTGGGAAAAATTTGCATCTCTGAATTCTTCAGTTATGACGACCTAAATCCCAGGTGCTGAGATGGAGCATTCTCCCATCGACCTAGCTACCATCGCTTGGGGAGGTGGAGTTAGTACAGCAATGGAAGAACCCCTTCCATTGCTGCATAGCCCGAGCCATGCCGCTGACAATCCCATAGCAAAGACAAGCCCCGAGTATGCCGTTGGATCCCAGTAGCTGTGTGGAATAGCACCAGTGAAGTCAAACTCTGAAGTCTGTTTTCAGATCTCCCTTTCTCCTACCCTTTGCCTGTCTTGTCTATTTAAGTCTGTTTAAATACATAAGACAGGCAAAGGTTAGGTGTGTGTAGTCAGGGCACACATCTGGGAGTTAAGAATGTTTAAATTCTAATGCCAGATCTGGACCCTGTTCAGCAAAGCATATTTGATTTCAATGGGGTTTAAGCACATGTCTGAGTGCTTTGTTTAACTGGGGCTTTGAACACTGGGACTCTCTGTACTGTTATATAAGTTACTTATCCTCTATTCCAGTGGTTCCCAAACTGGAGTTCGTGAACCCTTGGGGGTTTGTGAAATGTATCAGGGGGTTCTCAGAAAAAAATATTCTGTAGTGGCGGACAGAGTCGTCCCTACAGACCCCGGGCACGACTCCCGTGACCATGACTTCCTGGCAGAACAAGTTTAAGCTTTGTTGTAGTTGTGCGTTGTTGGCCTGGACTGCTCAAGACCCGAATGCTTGTGGGAGGAACACTTTATTTGAGTTGGCTTCTTAAATACCTTCATGCTGTTTCATGTCTGGTACTCCTTGATGAAACGTGTAGGAGGCTTAATTGAAGTGATATGAGCTACAGAAGTGAAATCTTGGAAGAGTGTTGCCGTTTTCATAATATAATCAAATTAATCGTGTAATGATTAATAATAATGTAGTAATAAATTGTGTGTCATAAAAAAATATTTTCAAGATCAGCGCTTCTATCATTTATGCTCAAGTAAGGAAGAAAATCCATGGAAATATTTATTTTGAGGAGGGGGTTCGCGAGATTTGATATTTTCGTGAAAGGAGTTTGCGGCTTGTTAACGTTTGGGAACCACTGCTCTTTTACACCAAGTGTTGGATTATTAGCCAGCATTTTACAGGGTCTGTGTACAGAGCCTAGCACAATGGGAACCAAATCCCTGATTTGGACCTTTAGGAACTACTGCAATGCATATAAATAATAAAATGACATTAATGCAATGGTTTGTCACTAGGGGTCACTGATGTAATGAACCAGGGTGAAACTCCACAGAGAAGAGTTAACTGCAGCCAGAGGAGCATTAAATAGACTGGTATGCAGCTATTCTACCTTTAAAGTGCCTTTGTGTTGTAAAGGCCATACTGTTAACGGGGAGGCCATGTGGCCCAAGACAAGGAGCTTGGGGCTAGAGGAGTTTCCCAGCTGGAAAGCTCAGGAGGTGGGGAGAAAGAAGAAACCTAGAGACAGGTGGAGTACAAGAGTTGCTTCTTTGGGACAAAGCCATGCTGCCTTATCCCAGACTGGTGCCAAAGTGAGTTTGTCTGCTTGACATTTCTTACCATGCACTTTATGTAAATAAGGAAACTAAATGCTTGGTTGTAAACTACACTAAGCAAACACCCATTACTGCTCCCAATAGGAAAGTGACCTGCAAGGCTCCCAAATCCACAAATGCCTAGCAAAGGGGAGACAATAATAAACTCTAAAATAAAATGAGCATTAATATTCCTGGGGAGAGTGGAGAATTTTTCAGTCCTTGCCTTTTTGTGTATGTCTGGCTGGTTTATTTTATTATCAGGGAAGAAGTAGCCACTGGATTTGTCTTTGTTGTAGGATATGTGTTTTCAGATCAGTATGAAAAACACCAAAAGCCTGGGATAGAGGCTTTTTAACCTTCTTAAAAAAAAAAAAAGGAAATAAAAAGATATCCATAAAAGGTGATACGGGTAATGGGTGTGATTTTAAAAGGCCCAGAGGGGAGATAGTTGTATCAGTTCCTTTGATATTAATGGGAATTTGGAGCCTAACTGCCATTTGTGCACTTTGGAGACCTGCCCCAATAATGAATTATGAATAATTGATCAATATTAATAGATAATGGATACCTGTATTCCTTCTCCAGGTACCGTAGCTATTCCTTCCTATAGGTTCTGATTTGAGTAAGCATTCCCATTCAGGAAAATACTTAAGCATGTGCTTAAATCACATTGCAGTGAATGGAATTCAAGTGGTGTCTAGCTCTCTGCAACATTGCTAGATATTAGAAGTGCTAACACACCAGGGCCCCAATCCAGTTAAACACTTAAGCCTGTGCTTACATCCATTCCAGTTTAAGAAAGCCTTAACATCCAGACTTAACTTTAAGCACATGCTTAAATTCATAGAATCATAGACTATTATTCAAACTTCAAACATTTATGATCTCTCCTAGTAGGAAATAAATGACATTTAAGCATGGATTGGGGCTCTAGTGTGTTAACATTTCTAATGTCTAGCAATGTTGCAGAGAGCTAGACACCACTTAAATTGAGCTGAACTAACAAACCCAATTACCTCAGAATTGGCTGGCTCATCCCAAATTCTAAGTACTATTTAACTGTTTGGAATAATTGCTGCAACAAACAACACCTGGCAGTGTTTCCATTATCTATGTCATAAGTCAATGCTTGGAGTTCTGCAAGGTGTGATTGCAGGAGAGATCATAAAGGTTTGAAGTAGTTGGAGGTGGATTTGAATCTCCAGCAAAACAAGATCTGAGGTTATGAAAATCTACAGATGCAGTCAAGTTGCAGATTGCAAAGGTATTTCTGAGCAGCAGTTGGATGCTGTCTGTTACACAGGCGCTTGTACAAAGAAAGAGGTATGGAAATTAAAATTCTCTCTGGCTATGCTAAAATACCAAGGGAAATTCATAGCAAATCTGTCTACTATACTTAGCTGTGTGACAGAACTATTACAGAAAAATAAATAATGGCATTGGTCAAAAGAATGTCAAGCTGCTTTCAAGTTGGCTAAACAGCCACTTACATCCTCCAGGGTTTTAGTGCACTTTGTCCCAGCCCTGCCAATCTGTTAAACTACTGATGCTTCACAGTATGAGGTCAGGAGTGGTGATTTCTCACATAATGCCAAACAGTCCAGAAAAGCCTGTAGCATTTGCATTGCAAACACTTCTTAAAAAAAAAGGAAGAATTATGCACAGACTAGACGGGGGAGAAGTCATAGCAGTTGTTCATCCAGGCACTGAGCGCCACGAGCATCCCACCAAAGCAAGTCAGCTGAAGACCACACACACCTTTGTAGAAAGGGTTTTGAACCCTGTATTAATTGTGATGGAATAAACGGGCCTAGTGGGGTGATGGTAGTTTCTGGAGTCCCGGAAGACAGTGAGGGCGGCAGCCATCATGAAGTTTGCTCCTTCAATGTCTTTCAGTCAGCAGTAGTGGTTGTGCTCACACTCCAATCATTTTCTCCCTCAAGTCTTTTCTTTTAAGGTCCTCAAAGGGAACTGATGGTTTGACTAGACCATCCTCATATTATTTTTGTCTGCCAATTAGGCCAAATTTTCAACACACCAATTTTGGTTCATTGATTTCCAGTCCCACATTTCTCTCATTTACCAAACATAATCTCAACTCAGCCCTTGAAATGCATCAGGAAGCCTTTTTGTTTGGACTATTTCAGTCTCTGTTTCCCTTTCACACCTTTCCCCATCAACATTTGTTATATAGCGGAACCCCAGAGTTACGAATACATTGGGAATGAAGGTTGTTCATAAGGCTGAAACATTCATACCTCTGAACAAAATGTTGTGGTCATTCTTTCAAAAGTTTACCCCTGAACATTGACTTAAAACTTCGAAACTTTACTATGCAGAAATAAAATGCTGCTTTCCCTTTTCTTTTTTTAGTAGTTCGCATGTAACACAGTACTGTACTGTGTGTTTTTTTGGATTGTTTGTTTGTTTGTTTTCTTCTGCTGTCTAATTATGTACTTCTGGTTCCAAATGAGGTGTGTGGTTAACTAGTCAGTTCATAACTCTGGTATTCATAAGAACATAAGAATGGCCCCACTGGATCAGGCCAAAGATCCATCTAGCCCAGTATCCTGACTTCCTACAGTGGCCAGTGCCAGGTGCCCCAGAGGGAATGAACAAAACACGTAATCATCAAGTGATCCATTCTCTGTTGCTCATTCCCAGCTTCTGGCAAACAGAGGCTAGGGACACCATTCCTGTCCACCCTGGCTAATAGCTATTGATGGAGCTATCCTCTATGAATTTATCTAGTTCTTTTTTTGAACCTGTTATGGACTTGGCCTTCACAACATCCTCTGGGAATGGAGTTCCACAAGTTAACTGTGTGTTTTGTGAAGAAATACTTCCTTTTATTTATTTTAAACCTGCTGCCTATTAATTTCATTTGGTGACCCCTAGTTCTTGTGTTATGAGAAGTAGTAAACAATACTTCTTTATCTACTTTCTCTACACCAGTCATGATTTTATAGACCTCAGTCATGTCTCCCCTTAGCTGTCTCTTTTCCAAGCTGAAAAATCCCAGTCTTATTAATCTCTCCTCATAAGGAAGCCATTCCATACCCCTTATAATTTTCATTGCCTTTTTCTGAACCAATTCGAATATATCTTTTTTGAGCTGGGGCGACCACATCTGCATGCAGTATTCAAGATATAGGCATGCCATGGATTTATAGAGATGCAACATGATATTTTCTGTCCTATTATCTATCCCTTTCTTATTTATTCCCAGCATTCTGTTCGCTTTTTTGATTGCCACTGCACATTGAGTGGATGTTTTCAGAGAACTATCCACAATGACTCCAAGATCTCTTTCTTGAGTGGTACCAGCAAATTTAGACCCCATCATATTATATGTATAGTTGGGATTATGCTTTCCAATGTGCATTACTTAGCATTTATAAACATTAAATTTCATCTGTCATTTTGTTGCTCAGTCACCCAGTTTTGAGAGATCCTTTTGTAGCTCTTTGTAGTCTGCCTGGGTCTTAACTATCTTTAGTAATTTTGTATAATCTGCAAATTTTGCCACCTTACTGTTCACCCCTTTTTCCAGATCATTTCTGAATATGTTGAATAAGACTGGGACCAGTACAAGCCCCTGGGAGACTCAGTTATGTATCTCTCTCCATTCTGAAAACTGACCATTTATTCCTATCCTTTGTTGCCTATCTTTTAACCAGTTACCAATTCATGAGAGCACCTTCCCTCTTATCCCGTGGCAGCTTTGGTGAGAGACCTTGTCACAGTCTTTCTGAAAATCTAAATACATTATATACACTGGGTCCCCCTGGTCCACATGCTTGTTGACCTCCTCAAAGAATTCTAGTAGATTGGTGAGTCTAGTTCATAACTCTGAGGTTCTACTGTAGGTGATTTGAACATTCCATAAACTTTTCCCACTTTCCCACAGTTAGGTTCACAGTTAGGGTAAATTTGCAGGCCCTGGTATTATAAAAGTCTAAAATGGAATCTCACTGTATGCTTGATAAGTGAGCTGTCCTCTGAGAGTGTTGTGTTCATTAAGTGACATTTCAAACTGCCCTTAGGAGGAAGAAAGTGCTGAAAAATAAGCAGATAATGTTAGGGGATCCCTTTGTGTTAGAGGATAAATTTTCAATAGTTCAATACTGTACCTTTACCCAGGCTTGCCACATTCACTCACATCAATCGTCATTGTAATCATTACCAGGGACCTCTAAAGCTAAGGGCTTAAGCTGGTACAGCGTGAGCTAAAGGAGGAAGTCTCCTAATTAGGAGCTGCAGCAGAATCATATCATCTGTCGAAAGGAT
This sequence comes from Gopherus flavomarginatus, assembly GCF_025201925.1. Lineage (NCBI taxonomy): Eukaryota > Metazoa > Chordata > Testudines > Testudinidae > Gopherus > Gopherus flavomarginatus. The sequence goes on from NC_066620.1 coordinate 205,118,869, forward strand.
TGTGTCTCCACACATTGTTGACCGAGTAATTTTCACACACACAAAAACATGATGGTGGTGGGTGAGATCACAGAGATTTCAAAATCAAGAGGCACGCCAAAAAGCAAGTACAGCAAGGGCCATGCTACTAATGGCAATGGCATTTTCAATAAGCCCCCAGGCAACAGCAGTTGGTATGAGACAGGCTCATTTAGAGGCCTCCGTAAAGAGATGAAAATATAGGACACAAATTTTCACCCAGCTGTCCTGATCCTATTATTGAGCTCCTGACCATTTCTCAGGATGGGAGTGGGGGGCAATAGGTACCTGTGTAAGAAAAAGCCCTAAAGATCGGGATTGTCCCTCTAAAATTGGAACATCTGGTCACCTTATCCATATGCCACAACAACAGTGGTGTTTTAGGAATGGTAGGAAGGAGGAGGAGGGCAGTGGAGTCCCAGGGAAGTTCAGGGAGGGTATTCCATGAACACGGATCAGCATGGAAGAAGATACAATGAGATTTGTGGAAGAAGCGGACAGATGTGCAGCATTGATGGCAGAGGAGACAAAGAGATGAAGTGGTAAGAGACAAGACCAGGCAAGGACTGACTTAGGCTGCTTTGTACTTTTAGAAGTATTTTTGCAGCGCCGAGCCTGGCTGATAGTGTGTATTTCCCAACAATGAGATTAGTTTGCTGTATATAGTTTGGAAAGTGTAACATTGTACTCTCTATTCCCATAAGGCCTGAGCCAAAGCCTTGTGAAATTAAGGGGAATTTTTCCATTGACTTCTCTGGGCTCTGAATCAGGCTCATGTCCCACAGATCCAAAATGAAAACTACTCTTTTTGTCCTATTGCTAGAATAGGGCAAATTCTTAGACTGCAAGCTTTCCAGACTGTCTTTCTCTTCTATATGCTTGTACAGCACCTAGCACAAAATGGCCCTGGTCCAGACTGGGGCCTCTGGATGCTATTGCAGTACAGTTCAAAACTACAACAAATGCCAGAAACCATTATTGCAAGAATCACAGACTGATAATCTAAAGTAATAAGCTGTATCTAGCTGAACCGTTGAGTAAGCAATAGATGAGGGTGATTTATGGGTAATGATTTCTAAAGTCCCAGACCTTGTATAAAGATTTCTATCTGGGTTACAAATGGAGTATTCAGCTGTAGATAAAATGAAGTTGCTGGGTAGTTGGCTGCCCAAGTTAGATGATAGACAGTTCAGCACATTGCTTAAATAGCTGGGAGCAGTGCCAATTAAAGTGAAATTCTCCTGCTTCAACATCACATTACAATCCTTGTAAACAGATTGGCAAATCAAGGAACAGAGTTCACTGAAATATTACAGTGAGTAGATTTTGGAGGAACTTGTGAAAATTCTTAAAACTTCACTAAAACGCACAACAGGGATCATAAAGCACAAACAAACTATTTTAGGCAGACAGTGAAAATGGGAGAGCAGCAAGGGGAAATCTTATACCCTCATGTTAAAGTCCAGAGCACAAGGTTCAAATGTCTGGTTCCCTTACAGAAATAGCCTCTGCTCTATCAAAAGGAGGGTTTCTAAGTACAGAAGAAAGCTCCTTAGACATTACGTTGAGACGGAAAGATGAATGTGATGTCTAGCATAGGCCAACAAGTTTAGCAAGGAAACGGTGATAGTCAAAGTACAGACGTGCCCCTTTCCAAAACATTTCTTGATCTGATATTGTGAGTGGAGCTGACTGAATAATCTCTATGAATAATAATTACCTTTGTGAATGCTGGCATTTTTTCTCTCTACCAAGTAATGATTTGCAAACAATTCTTGTGTGCAAACATTCTGCCAATAATATTCCATGCAACACCATGTTGGTGTTGTTTACTGAATAAGTGTTTGCAAATTGATTCCTCCTCTCCCCTCCCCCTGCCCATTTCCTGCCATCTGGAACTACAAGTCCTGGTAAAGAATTCAAAGGGATGGTGTGAAAATGGTATTCGAGTGTATTTTCTTGGAAATGCTGTGAAGAGGTCCAGAAACTTACGCAATGGGAGTAAATGGTCTGAAGCTTAAGGGGCACATTAAATGGCTAACAGCAACTGAAGCAAAGACTCTGGCCGTTACATACACAGGCTCTGATGTCTCCCAGGAAGGCTGGGATAATTAGTCCTGGTTCACTGACTTGGACTCAGAGGTTCCTGATGAAAAGGACATAACACCAGGCTCAAACTGAGACTAATGGGGAACAATGCACATCTGCAGACTCTGATGTTACTAATCCAGCTCCTGTTGAGGATGAAGGATTGGAGCAAGGGAATATTCCTGAAGCACTGACAAACTGCAGTAGAGGATTAGAAAAGCCTCCCGAATGCCTGAATTGTTAATATATCTCCAAGTTGTCGGTATAAACAGTTGCACTGGAAAGCAAGTCAAAAATGATTGTACCATAGTGCGTTTCGTGATAAATCATAATAAATTTGTTTTTTTTTTAATGGGTTTGGTAAAGCCATTTAATCTGGCAGTTAACAGCAGCTGTATGCAAATTGCAGAAGACAGGGTCTTGTTTCCTCAGTACAGAACTGTTGAACTGATTCAGACTGTTTCATGGGGCTTTACACCATGTAGTCACATGTACCTCTTTCTATGTAGAAGATACAAAGTAATAGAAGGATGCTTAAACTCTGCAACTGAAGAATGGTTAAATCTGTTAATTGAACTTTCTGGCAACTCTAGAGTTCAGAGCATAGTCTCCCAGACACTAGTAGGCCAGGCAATTTATACTATCAGTCCAAAGCAGCTTAATCGTGAAGAGTTTATTATGAAAGCTATACAAGACTCCATCATTTTGGATCATGGAGATTCATGCTGACATGGTCTGTGGTTTCAATCCACATGGAGTTTGCACCCAGAAACTTTGCTTTGGGTGTCATATTTGAATGAACCCCAAACCCCAAAGCGAAATTCAGTTGAGAACGGCAAGTTTCATCCTGTTTTGTATCAGAGTCAGGTGCAACCATAAACTCCACGTGGCTCATTGTGTCAGTTTTGCTAGCAATTGGAGCTAAGTTCACTGAAAAGGCTAGTGAGTCTTTGCAAACATTTCACTTAACTTGGCTGGGATACAAGCTTGAAAGACAACTTGGAACCTGATGAGTTTTGCTCTGTGTAATACTTATTTTTTCCAAGATTTTTGTACAGTTGGAGGAAAGATCTTTTACTAGTTAAGTATTTGAGAGTGAGGGCTTCATAAAATAGAGCAAGAAATAAAAGTGTGAGAAAACACTTATCCACTAGCACCCATAACTCCAACACATGCAACAAGTATTTCAGTTTTACACACTTGCGGTTTGTTTTTCATTTTGTCCCCTGATTGTTTGGCTAGATTGGCTTTGCTGCATCTTTGAAATAAATGATGTGTCTTTATCAAGACATATAGTAAATGAAACATAATGGATAACATTGCACCACCTACAGTGTCTGTGCAGCTGGCTGGATTCTTTCTTTTTTTCCTCAAAGCTCATTCCAAACATGCTGCAATGTTCCTGAAGTATCATGGCTCATTCAAGACAGACTGACAAGCACACAAAAGAGTCAACTGAGATATAATTTTGGAAAGGTTAAGGGAAATGAGTATTTAGAGTGAGTGCATTGGTAGAAGAATCTAATGATTCACATCTGGTGAGGGTTTCATTTGACTGTCACAGGTAACAAACACAACTGTCTGATTTGTTTTCAGAACACACTTTCTATGAGGTAAATGTAAAAGTCTCCCATACGAGATCCTCAAATGGTACAAATGGATGAAACTCTACTGAGGATCTTTGGCCATTTACACCAGCTGAGCCTCTGGCCCTCCTTGTATCAAGCCAGTGTGATCAAATATCAAAATGCTAGATCAAATCTCATGTGCAATATCATAGGTAAGAAGAACAGGACCTTGAGGAGCCACAGTTATTCATGTGGACCCCACCATCAGGATCTGTAAAATCAACTACATTTGAGTACTCCTCTGCCTGCCAAATCTGATGTTATCAAAATCCCATTCTTCAAAACTAATGAACAACATGGTGTCAATGTTCGCTACCAATTCTCAGAAAAAGAGCACTACGAAAAATTCCAACTCTATTCCCGGTGAGCAATCAGGGCAAAAACAACAAGAACAACAAAAAAAATTCAGGATTCCATCCATTCAGGGAAACTAGTTGAGATGAGAGATGGGAAATGCCTGAAATTATCCTCAAGTGCAGAAGGCAAGTGCAAAACCTATTTATCTTTTGAATCCTGTTTTGAGGACGTAAGTGGGAGTTAAGTACTGCACAACCTTGTGCTAGTTCACTGCACATGGGTGAATCTCATCTAATAGAATACAAATTTTGGCTTTGAATAAGCATGACATAGGTCCCCTGAATTGGGAGTTCCATAAGAAAGTTGAAAGAGTCTCAGATCTCAAGCGTGCTTCACCCCACAGGGGTAACTGAGAGCAGGGAACACGTGAAAAAGATTAGGGAAGTATTCAACTCTCTCTGTGTCCACACAATTATAGGTGACTATTGTCTAACTGGGTTGTTCGTTGACTAACTGTTAGATACACGGTGGAACACCTGGATGGTATATGCACAGAAACACATGGGGTTCGAGAAGGAAGTCTATCATTTGTCAGTAATTTTAGTTAGGGTGAGTTAGGAGGGTGATACTATAAAAAGAAATGGCACAGAATAATTAAGGAGAGTTCATCAAAAATTCTCCATCAAAAATTTGTAAGAAAATGTGCCTTCTTTCCAAAACAAACATTTTGGCGGAATATTTAGTTTCCTTTGAACTTCTCAGTTTTTCAGTGAAAAACCAAAACATTTTCAGATGTCAAAAAATGAAAAAAACGATGTCCAAAATCTAAAATTGTACAGAAAGTAAGAACCAGAAGACATCTTTGCCCTGAAACTGCACCAGGCTTGAAGCAAACATTGGTTAATTAGGTTGGTTTGTTTTCGCTTCTCTACTAACCTTCCATATTCTGGTACCAGCTGGGATTGGAGGCATAGGTACTGGATAAATTACGACATGAAAGGCCATTTTAATGGTATTCAAGATGGCAGATAGGAGAAAAAAGTATTTTAAATCTCAAAACAGCCTGTTCTTGTGAGATTTCTATCTCATTTGTTCAGACGCTTGAGATATAGGCCTATCCACTGTGTAGGTGTTTTCTGAACCCCTTTTAAAACACAACTTGAAAATAATTCAGTTTGAATAAGGTTTGGTGGTCCTATGTGGATAAGCTGAAACAATGTTTATACTGAGCTTGGAAACTATATTCTAGCCTCGGTTAAAACTGTATTTATTACCTCATTCAGTAAACACAGTTTATGTCCCAGCATCGAGAGAGATGTCAAAAGGATCAGATAATTATCTAGGATTTTGGATGCTTATGTAAACCAAACCTCCAATTTTCAGAGGTGCATTGCTACCAACTCTTTCTATTTCGCCATGAGTCTTGCACTATTTGGTGTTTTTCTTACAGCCCCAGCTCCAAGAGTCAGGTGCCTACCTGAGAATCTCAGCTTTCACTTTTTTAAAGATGTAAAGTTTCTAGGTCTTGTAATCATGGAGAACAAGCCTGAAAATGTAAAACAGAGCTGGCCAGGACTTTTTCAGTAAAACATTTTCTCCTTATAAAATGCCAATTTGTTGAAAGTGAAATGTTCACAGGAAAAGGTCACTTTTGAATAATTTGGCATCAGTACTGTGGGTTATTTTTGACTACTTTTCAGGACTTTTGCACTGCTGTGTTCTAAAAGTTGTGGTTTTTCAAGCTGTGGGACACGGAACACCTCCTGGGGGTTTCCATAATGAAATATTTGGAGACACAGCAATGAGAGGACTGGGGCACTGGGCAAGGAGGTCAATGACAGGAGATCTTTATTATGAAGCAATCTGAAAAAGAGCTTGGAAAATCCCTGTTTGAACAGCATTTACTAAGAGACAAGGCACTTCAAAGCCCTTGGCATCAGTTAAAGCATTTACTCTGCATGCTGATTTCTTGAGGGAGAATGTATTCCCTGTGGTTACTGTAGTCCTGAGTACCTTAAGATCAGGATTGGGTAAACCAGTCCATACGGAAAAAAGAAAAAGAACAATAAAATCTACCTCCTCAAATCTTTTGCCCATTTTGAGCTATTTTTGCAAAATTCCTAAGATACCAACTTAATTTGTTTCCATTTTTATGCTTTTCCATTTTACCTATTTTTATTTGCTTCTTTGTTGGATGTACCCATCAAACATTCTCTGAGGAACATCTACATAATTTAAATACAAAATGCAAACATGCTGACTAATGTCAGCCTTAAATAGACTCCCTTAGGATACGCTAGACATGTTCCCTATTGCCATTTCCTCAGGCAAAACCTGAGAACATAGTTGAGCTTTACATGGTGCCCTGCAGATCAACAGACTAAGGCTGTGTTGGACCAAGTGAGGGAGACAAACTCCAAAGCTTAAGGCCTTTCGTTGATAATGCCCTGCTAGCAGCTCCCAGGCCTTCAGCTCTAGGGACTCGGAGGAAAACACCCTAACTGATTGGAATTATTGTGGCAGCTCTTGAAACAAGTGCTCTCTCAGTCTGTGCCTACAGTCCTAAGTGACAAAATACCACAAAATGGCTCTTCTTGTGAAATTTCTGATAAGTCTCATGAAATAACCTCTTCTCATGAGTTTTCCAGCCATGTTTGGAGATGACTCTGATAATACTGAGTTCCCTTCTTCTGATGGATACTATGGAACAAAAGCTAAACATTTTTCAAGCAATGGCCTAGCCATTCTTCTTTAGTTTCCCTATCCGTAACAAAGGGATGGTAATGCCTAACTGCAAGGAGGTTGTGAGGATTAATTCATGAATATGTGTAAAGATTTCCTGTGTACTCGTATCTCCCTCACTTCAACCATCACTGGTGGGGTTTTCATCCAGGTTTTGGGTCAGTCATATTCACTATGTGCATACACATGGGAATGGCTTATTCTGAAAGAGAATGCAGTTGAACTGTGCAAAGGAAAAAAGGGTTAGTATCTTACAGGCAGGGGCAGCTCCAGGCCCCGCACGCCAAGCGCGTTCTTGGGGCGGCATGCCACTGGGGGCGCTCTGCTGGGAGGGCGGCAGGCAGGGTGCCTTAGGTGGCATGCCTGCGGAGGGTCCGCTGGTCCCGCGGCTTCGCTGGACCTCCCGCAGGAATACCTGCGAAGGGTCCACTGGTCCCGCGGCTCCACCGAAGCCGCGGGACCAGCGAACCCTCCGCAGGCACACCTGCAGGAGGTCCACCAGAGCCGTGGGACCAGAGGACCCTCCACAGGCATGCCTACAGGAGGTCCACTGGAGCCGTGGGACTGGCATCAGGCAGAGTGCCCCCCGTGGCATGACGCCGTGCTTGGGGCGGCGAAATGTCTAGATCCTCCCCTGCGTACAGTATCCCTGAATCTCCAGCTAAGATCAAGTTGCTTTTGTGCGAGGTGCTGTACAAACACAGTAATGAACAGTCCCTGTTTCAAACAACTTACAACCTAAACAGACTTGACAAAGAGAGATAACAATTCTCCCTTTCCCTTTTTACATGTGGGGGAAATGAGGCACACAGAGATTAAGTGACTTGATCAAGCTCAGGAATTCTGTGGCAAAGCTGAGAATTATGCTCAAATCTTCTGCTTCCCAGCCTCACGTTTTTGGTCACTCCCACAAAAATCAATTTAATTTTACACAATAGACAAATTCTATTCTATGGAGGTACTTATATGGGGGTAAACACTATAGAATCTGAGTGCTTTGCAGTCATGCATTAATTAACATGGCTAACATCTATTATGTATTGTTTAGTTATGCTGGGTATCAGGACTGGAGAGCAAAAAAGAAAACCTAAAAGCCCCTTATCCAGACAGGCAGGATTCCCCCAGCTCAGGCACTGAGGAAGACAGCCATAAGGCTACTCCTTTGAGGTTACCCTCATAAGCCCTCTTGGAAGGATGCATACCAGGGATGGGACTAGGGGGTAGCAAGGGCTTGGGGATGAAGTGCATTTGGCATCTCCATAAGGCTGATATAATTTAAATAGGCCTCTGAGGCTGTCTAAATTACGCCAGGAGTCACTCAATCCAGTGGAACAGCCTATGATAAGGAAGGCACAAAGGTGGCTTTAAACTTCAATCTCAACATCCTTGTAGGGGGGAAATTGCCAAAGAAATCCACTAGAGTAACATTTAATTTCAAAAGGGGGAACCACAAAAAAATGAGGAAGCTAGTGAAATGGAAATTAAAAGGAACCGTCACAAAGGTGAAATGCCTGCAAGCTGCATAAAGACTATTTTAAAACACCATAATAGAAACTCAAAGTAAAACTATACACCAAGAAAAAAACAAAGAAACAAACAGCAAGGAGACCAAAAATGATGCCACGTAAACAGCAGAGTAAAAGAGGCCATTAGAGACAAAAGGAGCATAGACGATGGCCGTCAAGTGTAAAAATATAATTAGGCAGGCTCAGGAAGAATGGGAAGAGCAACGGTCTAAAGACACAATAACTAAACAGCAATGGCTGTTTGCCAAGATGGTCATGGACACCACTCCATGCTCCAGGTGTCCCTAAACCTGTAACTGCCAGAAGCTTGGACTGGACAACAAGGGTGGATTGCATGACATTGCCGTGTTCTGTTCATTCCTTCTGGCACTGGCCACTGTGAGAAGCCAGGAGACTGGGCTAGACAGAGCACTGGTCTGACCTACTGATTGTTCTTATGTTCTAAACTTTATCTCTGCAGGCATGAGGACGAGAAACTTGGGACTAGATCTACAAAGGTACTTAGGATCCTAACTTCTATTCATTTCAATGGAAGTTAGGAGCTGAAACACCTTTGTGGATCTTGGCCTCATTTTTCTAAAGGCATGAAAATGGAGATTCTCATGTCATCACGTGATACAGAGTTTTAAAATAGCCCATCAAAATAACAAGACTTGAAATAAAATTGGTAGATTTGATAACACTCAAAGTGACTTTTCCAAACACTCTACCTATTTGTGCAAGTTTCAGCCAATCAATGAGCAGAAACAATACCCCATGACCTAGTTCAGCCCACAGGAAAAGTGAATCGTCAAAAATCAATACTGAAAGAAATAGTTGCAGTGGATACTTTGCACCAGAACAATTATTTTAACTATTGCAAATTTTGAACAAATGCCTAACGTCTGCCAGAGGGTTTTTTAAAAACAAAAATAAGAGCTAAATTAATTATTTAAATTGTTCACTTCAGATAATTTGTCCGTCTTAACCTAGCACTGCTGTATTGTTTTTATCATTAGGACGAGATGGTTTGGACCAGCTTACTAGCTTTTGTGGATTCCATTCTTAGGCACATAATTTTCCATGTGCATTGTATAGGGAGCCTTGGTGCCTAATAGTAGGCTATGGATTTGACTAGGTGGAAGGATGCTGTCATGGTATAATCCCCACTCTGAACCTTAGCGTCCAAAAGATGGGGTACCAGCATGAATTCCTCTAAGCTTAATTACCAGCTTAGAACCTGTAGCGCTGCCACCAACCAGGAATTCCAGTGCCTGGTACACTCTGGTCCCCCCAAAACCTGGCCCGGGGACTCCAAAGACCCAGACCCTCTGGATCTTAACACAAGGAAAGTAAACCCTTTCCCTCACCGTTGCCTCTCCCAGACTTCCCCTCCTTGGGTTATCCTGGAAGATCACTGTGATTCAAATTCCTTGAATCTTAAAACAGAGAGGAAAATCCACCTTCCCCCCTCCTTCTCTCTCCCCCTCCGAGATTCTCCCTGAGAGAGAAAGTAATCCTAACACAGAGAGAAATTAACCTTTCTCTCCCCCTTCCCTCCTTTCTCCCCACCAATTCCCTGGTGGATCCAGACCCAGTCCCCTGGGGTCTCACCAGAATAAAAAAAAAAACAATCAGGTTCTTAAACAAGAAAAGCTTTTAATTAAAGAGAGAAAAACAGTAAAAATTATCTTTGTAAATTTAAAATAGAATAAGTACAGGGTCTTTCAGCTATAGACACTGGGAATACCCTCCCAGCCTAGCTATACCAGTACAAATTAAAATCCTTTCAGCAAAATACCAATTTGAACTCCTTCCAACCAAATACACATTTGCAAATAAAGAAAACAACCATAAGCCGAACTCACTTTATCTACCTAGTACTCATTATTCTGAACTTATTAGAGCCTGTATCGGAGAGATTGGAGAGAAACCTGGTTGCACGTCTGATCCCTCTGAGCCCCCAGAGTGAACAACAACTAAAAAACTAACAGCACACACAAAACTTCCCTCCCTCAAGATTTGAAAATATCCTGTTCTCTGATTGGTCCTCTGGTCAGGTGACAGCTAGGCTCACTGTTCTTGTTAACCCTTTCCAGGCAAAAGAGATATGAAGTACTTCTGTTCCATTAACTCTTAACTATCCGTTTATGACAGATGCCTAGGGGTTAATGTGATGCTACGAGCTCCTCAGTAACAACTGAAAGAGAGCCTCCCACACTGTAACTCCTATCAGGCTTCATTACCCTCCAACATGCTGTAGTCATGATATAGATCTAAAAGGTGTCACATAAGAGATTATATGTAAACTGGTGATTCTCTGCTCCCGAAAATCACTGAATGATCTATGTATGGGTTGTGTCCAAAATGTTATAGATGTGAGCCAGAAATGTGCTTGTTTGGGAGACGGTGGATAAACGCAGCCTGCACTAGAAGGGACCTTTGGATCTTCCAACCTGTATAACACAGGCTATAGAATTTCATCCAGTTACTATTCAATTCGATTGAGTCCAGTAACTTGAATGTGATTAAAACATCTCTTCCAGAAAGGCATCCAGTCTTGATTTGCAAACATCGAGAGATGGAGAACCCTAAATATCTCCAAGAAGTTAAAGCATCTTAAGCTACTCTGAAGGTTTAAAGTATCATTATGCTTTGGAAAACTGGTATCATGTGGTTCCATGTTGTCATGGACTTCTGGATCAACTATGTAATCTCACAGAGAAAGCCTGGAAGTTAAAATTTAGACAAATTCAAACTAGAAATAAGGCATGGATTCTTAATAACAAGAGAGATTAACCACTGAAACAAGCTAACAAGGAAAAACAATGGGTTTTCCATCTCTGGATGTTTGCAAATCAAGACTAGATGCCGTTCTGAAAGAGATGCTTTTATCATGCTCAAGTTACTGGACTCAGTGAAATAGTAACTGGATGAAATTCTATAGCCTGTGTTATACATGTCCGATGACTCAAAGGTCCCTTCTGATAGTAACAATCTATGAACTAAGTTAAAAGATGCATATATTTTTTCTTACAGCCAGCTGTGGGATTTGACAGACAAACTGCATCCTCTCTGACTTGCATATAACTCCCCAAGCACCCTGAGACACTGTATGTTCTTGTAAGGTATCACATGTGTAAGCAGAGTCAGGATGAGCTCTACCCTGACATCTGATGGTGAATTATGGGAAGTGTGGAAAGATTTTCAGGAAGTGTGAAATCTCGGGTATTTGCATGGGCACACCCAGCATAGCCTAAGGCAGCCTGGGATGGTTATTTTGACAGCTTTGGGATCCCCAATTTCTTTGTTATTGGGGCAAGATAAATAAAGTGTTGCCACCTGATTATGTGAATGAGGAACTACCAGACTGCTTTCTGACAGAGATGTCTCAATATAAATTAAGTGACACTTGCTAGACGGGACATGGGTTCCAAAACCCATTGAATTGAGAGAGGTTGGGGACTGGTGTGGGTACCTGATGGTATGCCCCCCCACCCCCGGGCTGGAACACTAATTGCACATCCTCCTCTCTCCACTGTTAAAGAGTAGAGCTAATTTTGATTCCTTTAGGAGTCCATCTAGAGACTACTGAGCTGAATTCATGTTGGGCCAATGGTGCACCAGCACCAGGGCTCCCCTACTAAGAGCTGAAATCACTGAGAGCTGTGTTAACTAGTGAGGGAGCCTGAAGACCTATCATTAAGTGGCTGGCAGAGTGGAGCAGTTTGCAACATGTTGAAACAGCCCATGGAACAGTGAGCGGAGTGAAGCAGTTTGCAGGGACAGCTGGAGGAGCGGCACAGCTGGTGTAGTGGAGCTGGTGTGGTGAAGGCTGCAGCAGAACTCCATGGAGAGGCAGAGCAGTTGGCCCTGGCCCACATAAGGTGCCCCTTAACACCCTGTGTGGACTTCCCCCCCCATTTCCAACCAGGCTGGGGGGGTTAAACTCTGCAGATAAACTTTTGAATTCTGGGGTGGCACTGACCAGAGACTTCCGGGTTGTTGGACTTTGGGGTGATTGGGCTTAAGACCCTAAGGGGGAAAGGACATTGCCAAACGTACTTGGAGGCGGGTTTTGCTTATGGTTTGTGTTATAATCCTGTTTGTGGTGTTTCTCCATGGGATGCCACATTGTTTCCTTCCTTTATTACAAGGATTTTGCTACACTCAGACTCCGTGCTTGCGAGAGGGGAAGTATTGCCTCCTAGAGGTGCCCAGGGGGGTGTGGTATGTGAGTGTCCCAGGTCACTGGGTGGGGGCTCGAGCCGGTTATGCATTGTGTTATTGAAATGGAACCCCTGGATACTGAGCCCAGCCCTCAGAGGGGCAGAAGGGTTGCATATGAAAAACACAATTTGCTGGTCAGTAGTGTCCTGATAAAATATGTGTGGCAACAGTGTGTGTGAAGATATAAGATTTCCCTCTGTGATATTTGTCACGCTGTCTGGAGTGGCTCAGACAGAGAGTGCCTACCTCAGGGCAGACTGTCAAAAACAGGGTGGACACACCATTCTGGTGGTGTGTTGTATAATTATATATAACCAAGCAAGGAACAAATATGAACTCCTGGATCACTTATAACAGTCTTACCATGGAGTCACACTCTCCAGTCTATCTTGTCACCCAGGCAAATTGGTCTTCATGAGAAATTATCACTTACACCAAAAATCACACCACAGGCAGGTTGCTTCAGTCCCCAGAGACCAGTCACTTGCCCCACATCTTACACAAAAGACAATGCCTGTAGCCAATCTTGTAATAAACTATCTAAAGGTTATTAACTAGAAAAAAGAAATAGGAGAGTTATTTACAGGTTAAAGTAGGCAAACACGTGCATGCAAATGAGTTACCACCTAGATCCTAAGAGTAACAGTTGTAGTGATCTGTCAATACAAAGTGTCTTTGAGATCAGACCCTGTGGATCTCTGGCTTCAGTTTAGAGTCCTTCAGAGTTCAAACAGCTAAAAAAATGGAAAAATTTCCTGTGGCTTTGTTTTATTTCCCGCATTCAACTTTCAAGTTCACAGGACAATTTTCCTTGCAAGTAACTTTTCCCAGGTGTGATAGGGCCATGAACCAATCCTTTATGTTGCAATGATTCTTCTTGGCCCATCTGATTTTCAGAATCCTTCTGGGTAGGTGGGGTGGATGTGCCTGAGCTCACAAATTCAGGACAAACATTTTCAAAGTTATAAAGCAAAACTTATATATTTTCTTGTAGCATGGAATACAGCCATTACAAGTGAGATCAACTTATGAGGATTTCACACAGTCTAAACACTAAATACATTCTTATAAGACTAATACCTATTTTGAGCAGAACTAACATACAGGCGATCTGGTCTGGTCTCCAGCTATGAGAGTGTCAGTTCTTATCCTGGGAAAGAGCTGACATCTGGCTTGCCAGAGTCACCATGTTATTAACACATACTCAGTGTGGTCTCTCTCTCTCTCCCTGCCCACTGCATTCTTTGCACCCAAGAAGACAAAAGGAAACAGCTATTGGATTTTGGAGGAGAGGTCCTTACCTGAAGAGTTTGGTCAGTAAGTTTGCTGGAATCACGTGGTGAGAAATTTTGCTTGAATCTAATATAGTTTTAAGTTAGGCACTAGTAAACATTTTATATTTATTTTTCTTGTAACCATTTCTGACTGTTAAGCCTTATTACTTGTACTCACTTAAAATCTCTCTCTCTGTAGTTAGTAAACCTATTTCACAGTTATATATAATCCAGTGTGTTTAAGTTGAACTTCATCCTAAGTAGGGTAACTCTATTTAAGATAATAAGCTGGCATATTTTTCCCTCAAAGGAATAACAGACTTAAAATATTTGTCCTGTTCAGAAGAGGCCCGAGCAGTACAGGATATACATTTCTGGGGGAAAATCCAGGACTGGGGGTTTGTTGGGGTCACTTTGCAATATAACCGAGGCTGGTGAGAGTCAGGGTGGAGTTGGCAGGCTGCAGTTACACACAGACACTCAGGGTGTCACTTGCATACTGAAAGACTGTTTGCGAGCAGCCCAGGTAGGAGCTACTTCAGCAAGGCATTGTAAAGCACCCAAGGTTGCAGGGCAGGGGTGACACAGCCCCACACTATTCTGGATTGTGCTTTGGTATGTCTCATCCACCTTATAGTAATTTCCTCCAGACCACATGAAGATGTCACATGGGACGGAGTCAAAAGCTGCACTAAAATCAAGGTATATGCCACAGCCTGAGGCATGTGCTCACCCACATCCCTCAGGTGTGCTAGCTTACTCGCCCTCCACTTGCCTTCAGATCAGTACTTCTAGGATTTAGAAGTGGACAATAAGGGATTATGGTACAGCCACGTGCATGGACAGGTGTTCACTCACTAATGTAGGTGTAGCCATCATCAAAGCCACTGCTGGTAAATGTGCCTCAGACATGATTTTGTCCCATCCTCTCTAAGCAAGTTCCAACTTCCTAATATTTTTTTATTTAAAACAAAGTCAGTTTTACTCACCTTAGTGTTAGTGTGACTCTTCCAATGAGAGATGTGAGACTGTTTGCCCATTAAAAAATAATGACATCATATATAAGCATTCCACAATGTTGCAAGTTGTGGCCTTCCTCACCCCTCCCACCACCACGTGGCAATACTATTTATTTATTGTGTGTTTTTAGTAGCATTTCCATAACAGTCGGGCCAAGCCTCCCACCTAGGAGTTCAGGTGCTACAACTGACCAGCAGCGGTTCAGAAGCAGGACTGTGTCACGAGCTTTTTTGGGGCTATGTGCAAGGAGAGAGACACACTCCATGAGGAGAGACTGCTTGAGAGGATCCTGGATGAAGAGAAGAGAAACAGGACCGATTGCTCATGAAGTGGTCAGCCCCACACCCACCTCATATGAGAACTGCACTGCCGATGCCTACGTCAACTGCAATTTGACAGTGCAACATCGCTTTCCTCCACAGCTCTGCAAGCTGTGCAGGTGTTGGAGAACCACGATCACTTCATCAAATCCACCCTGTCCAACATACGGCCCTGTGGAAGGTGCTCAAGGCAAACTGTTGGCAGGAAGGAGAAGAGAATCAGCACTATGAACAGCCACTAGCTTTACCATTGACATTGGCAGTTAGAAGTTTATTTTGCACTTTTTTTGCACTGTTGGAAGTTATGATGCACTTATGCTTTACTGCACATTTAGTTATTTGTTTTTCCCTGTGTTTGATAATTATTAAAGCTGTTTGGCACTCAGGGAAGTTATTTCACACTTATCCTTTAGTGCCATGAACAGTGAAACATATGAGGGATCATAATAAAGGAGTTCAGATTTACACTCTGAAATAAAACACACAGGCCCATCTACGTTCTGTTGAGCCACAAGACACATACAGAACAATGTATATGGTGCATGAATCCATCACTCTTCCCTGCATAGGCTCTGAGCCCCTCTGTCGACTAACCATCAACACTGTTTACACCGGGGCTCCATCAGCCATGCTGTGCAGATGTGTGCTGGGATGTGATGCCTGCATCATCCCCATCATTAAAGTAATACCCATGTACCCATTAAAATGTATTAATAAATAACATGGAAAAAACAGCAATACAAGCAAAATTTATGCACAGTCAAAATAGTCCAGGGTCCTATTATATCATTACCTTTCATTTACTTCACCCTGTGTTGCAAACATGTGGCATGTAAGCTATTCCTTTATTTCCCTCGAATGCCAGGAAACAGCCAAAAAAAACCACCAACCCACCAACCAACCAAACAAAAACCCAAAAAGTGCATTTTCTGGCCTGCAAACCATCAGTGTCTTGACTCCACTCCATCTGAAAATATTTGCCTTCAGCCTTGCAACTGATGTTGCTGAGGTTGCAGCAGGCCACTATCACATGGACAACGTCCATCGTGCCTTCAGCCTACCAAATGGACATTCCTCCACCAACTTGCAACTGCTGAGCATATAACTGAAGTGCATCCTGCCAGGCCTGGTGTCATCAAGGTATGATTTAATGAGCCATGGTTGGATCCAAAATAACAGAAGGCACCAACATGGCACTGATAATATTTTTAGGAGTAAATAAGGACCTTGGCTTCTACCAACAGGTAAATTCCAGCTCTCTTGAAAACTCTTGTCTCATGTACCTTGTCAGTACTACCCATGTTGGTATTTGTGAACCTGCCTCTGTGTTCCAGTAAGGCCTGCAGAATGATGGAATAGTACCTTTTGTGGTTTTCATAATCACCTGCTTTTAGAAGCAGGCAATTTATGGATACATGTGTGTCATCAATGGCCCCAGGAAACTCTATTCTCTGAAAGCTAACTACTATTTCAGGCACACTTTCAGGCACACATCTAATGCCAGCCACACTTAGGTAAGTCACAGTAATAATCACATGGCAAATCTGCACCATCACAACCCTCACAGATGACTTGCCAACACCAAACTGGATAGCTATGGGCCTGTAGCTGTCTGGGGAAGCTATCTTCCAGAGGTCAACTACAACCTATGTCTGTACTGATATGGCCTCCCTCAATTGAGTGTTTTGGCACTGGAGGGTCAAGAGAAGTTCTTCACACAGCTCCAGAAAGATCTGTTTCCTCATGTAGAAATTCTGGAGCCACTTCTGGTCATTCTAGGTCTCCAGGATGAGGTGATCCTACCGTGTTGTGTTGCACCAGAAGCACTCCTCCACACATGGAAAACAAATAACACTTGTGGTATTCATTCGATCTTTGAAGTTTGTCATGAATTGAATCTCCTCTGAGTCCCAAAGCCTTTGTTGTCTCAGAAACTGTTTAAAAATGCCATCCAGCGTCTTGCCGCACATCTGCTCTGCTGCATAAACCATTCATTAGGAATTAACTGATTATTAGTGTGAATGTGGTGTGGTATTAATAGCTATGACTATATGCTGGAATCTGACAAAAATGTGTTTAAGCCAGACATGCTGGGGGAGTTGCTAAATAGGTCTACCCTAGACAAAGGAATGTATATTTGCTTCTCTGACCAGCTTGGTCATCAGGCTGAGACAATAAAGATCCATTTATATATTAAATAAACAATGCTATCAATCTAACAAAGTAATTGAACTTTGGACGATATAAGCAAGGACAGAAGCCATCCCTAGATAGACAAGGGAACAGAGCTCTTGCAAGCTGAGAAAGATGAATTCTTGAACCGTGAGGGTGTTGAGGTGTCTAGGAACTGAATATAGCTGAGAAATCTACCTAGGCAAAAATCTTTCATCTAGGAAGACAAAGGAAACCAGCCCTTTGTCATCCTGTGGAAGGTCCAGGCTGAGAGAAAGTCAACCATGCTGGAAAGAAAGATTGGAAAAAAATTTACTTTGAACCAAGGCTGTAGCTTGTTAAGTTAGGTCTTAGCCATTAAAAAAGCATTTTTGTAACCTTTTTCTAACTTTATTCCCTGTACTTGGCATCCCTTAACCTATATTCTGTTAATAAATGTACTTTATTTTTGCTATACTGCAAATCAGTGCTGTGTTTGAAGGGAAGAGCGTATTTACCCCAGTTAATAAGTTGTAATGGGCTTTTATCTCTTAAAGGATCAGTGAGCCTTACTATTTATCTGAACTGTGCAGGTGAGGGCTGGACACTTCAGGGCACACGGTTTTGGGGAAATTCAGGACTGAGATTGTGTTGGAGTCAACTTGCTGATTGTAACCAAGGACAATTGTGGGGCTATAGCCAGGCTGCTGGGTTCAGAGCTGCTGACCCAGGACTGTCTAGCACACACACACTCAGGGAGCGACCTGCATATTGGTAGGCTGGCTATGAGCATCCAAGTCTGAGACCTACAGGAGCAAAGCATTGTAAGGCACCACGGTTGCAGGGCAAGTGGTACCACAACCCCTTGCTGGTCTGAATTGCACCCCAAAGTCTGACAGCAGGTCTCCAGGGTTCACAGTAGGGCATCTGCATATATATGTCACATTCTGACTCTCATGCTCCCCAATGAAGGGACCCAAATCTGCTTTCCCTTTTCTAGTTATCCATTGTACTATACAACCTTCAAGTCTGATGTATTTGGCAGAAAAACCTTCCTTCTGACCTTTCCTTTTAGGCTAATGCAAGAGGCAATATCTGACCAATTAGTTTTAAAATGCAAGTCCTATGCAAATGCAAATAATCTCTCTCTGCCTGTCGATAGAAGTTAATGCTATTTCCCTTTGTGTTTAAATAGGTCTTTAACCACTTAAAGATTAAATGGTGGATTTAATGGGTGAGAGGAAAGAAAAACTTTAAACAGTGTTAACTTTATCATGTTCCATAAAAGAGAAGAGATTTAATAAGCCACTGGTACTTCTTGGGTATTTTTAGTTTAGTTTTATACTTTCGAGATTAATAGACATGCAAAAATATGTACAAAGTACCTTTTAGAAACTTTGGAAGAGGTCAAGGAGAATCTAGCTGGATTTCAAAACGCTGAACTTTTCAAGGATTTTCTCTGATTTCTCTAAAACAAGATAGCCTCCTCCTCCTCTTCATAGTTCTTCAATGCCTTTTTGGTAGCCAAAATCTTTGTTCTTTTTTTTTTAAGCAGCTTTGTAACAGAAGAACTAAAAATTAATTATGGCTATGGAACTTTTACACAGAAGAGTTTAAAAAGCACAGACGTAAAGAAGGGAAAAAGATGAGGGCCCATTTATCTTATATTGACAGGACTAGCTTCAAAAGATGACCTTGAATCGTAATCATCCTAATGAGCTCAAAATATTTCACTTTAACAAGTGAAACTATAATCAAATCAGTTTCTGAAAGCTCTACTAATGAGCATTTCCTTTGATGAAAACATGGTTAACTGTCTTAGTCTGCAGGAGGTGCACTACAGTAAGAGGCCAGCTCATGACAACTCATTAGTTGACCTGGGGAGAGACTCATTTGAATGCTTTTGATAAAAATTTCAAGGCTTTTTACTTAAATTACAATTTATGCACTTTTTATAAATAGTATAATTTTGCTAAGTTGGGGGAAACTCGTTATGAAGACTTCAAAGTGGTGGAACAAACTTTGTTTACAACATTTAGTATGTAGGATCCATAGAACTTTCAGAGGAGAATATTTTTAGCTATTTTTTGTGCCAGAAAATACACAATCTGAATTCAGTCAAAACTGATGTTTACTTATGCACAGAAGAGAGGAGATTTGCATCCTGCTTGCCCCATTGATAAAAAAAGCTTTACAGTTTATAGCATTTAGCCCTGGCAATATTTAATGTCACTATTATTTACTGTGAGTTACTATATCAATTATCCAAAGAAAAACAGGGTTGGCTCACTAGGAATTGCTGTTATTCATTCAATTTCTCTTAACTAGCAGCAGAACTTAAATGAAAGCTGATTACTCAAATCTGGTTTACTACTGTACACTCCCCCCCCCAAGGCCTCTTCATTAGGATTATTCATCATTTTAACTCCCATTCTGCTCAGCATAGGGAAACAGTCTTTCCCCGCACTGCAGACTTGCAGTCAAAGCAGCACTTCACACTGAAGAGTTCTTCATCTGTTTTAAGTTTCAGTCACAGTTAGATCTTGGTTTTCACAGGGTTTGCTTTTCCTTTTCTTGTGCTATGTGTCACTGTATCCACCTCACAGCCTGTGTTCTGCAAAAAGATACACCACAGAGAGGTACTGTAGCTATTTTATCTATTCCCTTTATTCAAACTGAGGAAAAGAAGCAAGCATGACATCTCAGGTTTTATTACAGTCAGTGGGTGATAGAACCACATAACACCCATGGTGGGTCATTAAGATGGCTTAAACCTGGGACCTTCAGCTCTCAAACACAGACCCCTCAGCCACTTGAGCTAAGCAAGGTAGATGGCAGCAGGATCTAGCCTCTCTGGACCATACAGAGAGAGGACTGCTTATTACACTTTAGAAGCATGTTACAAATGAACATTGTAGGCTTGATCCACAGCCCACTTAAGTCAATGTGAGTTTTTCTGTTGACATCAACGAATTTTGGATTAGTCCCTATTAGCCCTTCCCATGAGGAGGGAGGTTTCCAGAGGCTGGGCTCCAGCTAAACCTACCAGAATTAGTGACTGCTTCAAATATTTTTTCTTACGTCTCTCTGGGCTCAAACGTGCACTTGTCTCATGCATCCATGAAGGTGAATAAGAGGCATGAGGATCCTTATTACTCCCTTGAGGTCTATCAGGGCATATCTACACTTACCAGGGATCGACACTGCGGCGATCGATGCACCGGGGGTTGATTTAATGAGTTTAGTGAAGAACTGCTAAAATGATCACAGATTGTTCTCCTGTCAACTCCGGTACTTCATCGAAATGAGAAGCCTAAGTTAAGTCAATGGGAGAGTGTCTCCTGTTGACCCAGTGAAGTATAGACGCCGCAGTAAGTCAACCTAAGTCATATCAACTCCAGCTACATTATTCACATAGCTGGAGTTGTTTAACTGAGGTCGACTTACCCCCATAGTATAGACAAGGCCTAAGTGTCAGGTGTGTAGGAGAGATCAGCTGCTGAAGGATTATCTTGCCCCACTCAGGTGTGCAGGAGGCTTAATGGATGGGCGGAAACATGTCTCTGCCCCTTAGTGTTTCACCCAGTGCAGTTGATTGGTAGGGCAGTGAGCAGCACCAGGACTGGCAGTTTGCTTTCTGGGACTGAATAACTACTCTGAGTCAGTTTGCTCCTTGGATTGCCCATGGGGAAGCATGATTATGCACTGTCGCTTACGCAGAGCTCTTGGTGTACCCATGATTTAGCCTTCTTTGTCTTAATTTACCCAGGTCTGTTTCATTTGCCTGTCTCACAGGAGTGTTGTATGTAACATTTTGTCAGAAAATTACATACCTAAGTGACATTTATCATTATGAGGGAAAGCTGAAAGGAATCAGGGCCTTTGGCCTCTTCAAGTCCCATATTCTCACCTCTTTACTATATCCCCTCCCATCACAGTAGTTAATTAAGGTAACAAAAATTATGAACAAACGTTTTCACATTTGAGAATTATGAGAGAGCATGGAACAAGAAATATCATAGAAAACACCAAAAGAAACCCAAATGAACAATATGTCAAATATGTTTTTCCCTTTAAAACCTTTTTAAAGAACAATAAATAGCACAGGAAAGTACATTTGATCTGGACATCTGTATGGCTGGCCTAGCATCCAGATGTTCCAATTAAGAGAAGATGTTATTTACAACAAACAAAAAAGATTCCCTCACAACTATCTGAAAAGTAGGGCTGGTTGAAAGCAAAACCACTTAACAGTTATTTTCATGAATAAAAGGCAAAGTTCATTTCACCATGTCTATTATTAATAGGGTCATATTCTATTATTTATTGTTTTTACTACAGTATAGCCCACATCTCCAGTCATGGATCAGGACCCCCTGTGTGCTGGGAGCTGTACAAACATAGAACAAAATGGTCCCCTATCCCAGAGAGTTTGCAACTTTATGTTTATGTATCTTTATGTATGGTTCAAATGAAATCAAAAGGCTTACTCCTGGAATAAAGTGCTACTCAACATACGTAAGGGGATCAGCATTTGGCCCTTTGATGATTGCATTATTATATTCATTTTAGAAAATGAAATTTTGAGGGATTAATTGTGGCTTTGCTAGAGCTGGTAATTTAACCAGAATTTCAGCAGTATGTAAAATTCTGAAACCTTGGAAAAAAATTGTTCTAACTCACAATAAAAAGCTAACATTTTAATATTTTTCTTGGAATGATATTTCTGAAACATTATGTTCAGAAACACTGAAAGGTTTTGATTATGTCAAAACATTTCATTTCTATAATGTTGATTCACTTCATTTTTACTTTTATATTATATTGAAATGCCATATATATATAAATAGTAACTTTAATATAATTTGTTGAAATATGAATCAAAATGATATCAGAATGTTTCATTTTGACTCTATTGAGATGAGAAAGTCAAACTTATTTAATTTTTCCTATAGAAAATATCAAAATTAACCCATTCCCATAAAACATATTGATTTAGACAAGACCTCATTTGCAGATGGAAAACATCAGTGGAAAAACATTTCTACCAGTTCTTGTCTTTGCCAGGATCTCTGTATGAGCATCTGAGAAGGGAGATGGTGATTTGGAAAGTCCCCAATTCTCTAGGGAGACCTGACTCAGAGTACTTCCTTCCTCTGAAGAGCCTGTGTCCTATGCTGCGGTGCATAGTGCAAGTAGCCTGTGCAGGACTACAAGAGGGTGCAAAAGACGTAGCCTGAGAAACCATTTGATTTTTTCAAAATGAAAAAAAAATGTATGGAAAAAATGAAAAATCAGAGGCCTGAATTCTGATATCCTCATTCAGGCTGAATGGTTTCATCTGCAAATTATTCCATTCATATCTAGGGATACCTCACATTAGAAGGTACAACTGAGCATAAGTAAAGATGACAGAATCTGGCCCAGTCTGTTTTGAAAATCCCAATTAACCTTCCTCCCAAACATTCAACCAACTCTGCTTCGGTACTACTCCTAGAGCTGGCCAAAACTTGGCATTTCTATTTCAGTGGGAAATTCTGACATTTTCTTACATGCTGAATTGGAACAATATCTTGAAATTTTGTTTTGGAAAATATTTCATTTCCATAAGGTCACAGCACTTCATTTCAATTTTATCATTTAGACTTAATTATCATTGAAATGTAAGGTTGCAAAGGACCTCGACAGATCATCTATAAAACCTGACCTAAAAGGAAAGGTTAAAAAAACTGGGCATATTTTGTATTGAGGAAAATATGACTCAGGGGAGGGGACCTGATAGCCTTTAGCATATTTGAAGTCTGTTATATAGAGGATGCTGATCAATTGTACTCCATGTCCCCAGAAGCAGGACAAGAAGTAATGGGTTTAATCTGCAGTGATTTACATTAGATATTAGTAAAAGCATTTAAACTATAATGATAAACCCTTAAATAGGCTTCCAAGGGAGGCTGTGGAATCCTCTCATTGTGGGTTTTAAGAACAAACCCCTGTCAGAGATGATCTAAGTATACTTGGTCCTGCCTCAGCACAGTGGGCTGGAGTGGATGATCTCACCTACCAGTAGTTTGAGTTTGTCAATGCTTGCTTTTTTTAAGTTGTCATAAACAGATAGCTAAGGGTTAATGTCTCTTACACCTGGAAAAAGGTAACCTGAAGCACCTGACCAGAGGACCAATCAGGAAACCAGACTTTTTTAGGTCTGGGTGGAGGGAGGTTTGTGTCTGAGTTCTTTGTCTTGTGCCTGTCTCTCTCTCGGCTATGGGAGGATTTCTGTCTCTTGCTTGCTAATCTTCTGTTTCCCAGTTGTAAGAACAAAAGATCCGATAGTGATTTATATGTTTTTTTGTATTTTACATGTGTGTAGTTGCTGGAATGTTTTGAATTGTATTCTTTTTGAATAAGGCTGTTTATTCATATTTCTTTTAAGCAAATGACCCTGTATTTGTCACCTTAATACAGAGAGACCATTTTTTATGTATTTTTCTTTCTTTTTACATAAAGCTTTCTTTTTAAGACCTGTTGGAATTTTTCTTTAGTGGGGAACTCCAGGGAATTGAGTCTGTGCTCACCAGGGAATTGGTGGGAGGAAGAAGTCAGGGGGAAATCTGTGTGTGTTAGATTTACTAGCCTGACTTTGCATTCCCTCTGGGTGAGGGGGGAAGAGAGATTAGCTCTCGGTACTTCTGTTTTCCAAGGCTGGAAACGAGGAGGGCGGAATCCCTCTGTTTAGATTCACGGAGTTTGCTTCTGTTTATCTCTCCAGGAATCCAGGGAGGGAATACCTGGAAGGGAGAAGGGAAGGGAAATGGTTTATTCCCCTTTGTTGTGAGACTCAAGGAATTTGGGTCTTGGGGTCCCCAGGGAAGGTTTTTGGGGGGACCAGAGTGCCCCAAAACACTCTAATTTTTTGGGTGGTTGCAGATTTACCAGGTCCAAGCTGGTAACTAAACTTGGAGGTTTTCATGCTAACCCCCATATTTGCTATTCCAAAAGATGTCTGAGTAGTTAAGAGTCCCCATTGCTACCAGGTTATGTGTTTTGGATATTTCTGTTATTATAGGTCTTATATTATATCATAAAATGACAAAGTCAAAAAAAGCTCAGACAATTTTTC
Source organism: Gopherus flavomarginatus (assembly GCF_025201925.1). Taxonomy (NCBI): domain Eukaryota; kingdom Metazoa; phylum Chordata; order Testudines; family Testudinidae; genus Gopherus; species Gopherus flavomarginatus. The sequence goes on from NC_066620.1 coordinate 205,143,259, forward strand.
TTTGAAAAAATTGAAATTGATATGCCCTCATCGTGTATTTTGTTTTTGTGTAATCAGCATTGTCTGGCAGAAAACTGTTACACTGGAAAGTTCTGGACTAGCTCAGCCCACTTTCATAGGAGGGACAGTAATGGGTGGTGGCCCCCGGAGGCCGCTCTCTCCACACCACTACTTGTGATATTGTAGCCAATTCAGGGGAGTAAAAAGGAATCTCTAAGTGGATTTGTGTAGGGGATCATGCTCAGTGAGTGTGTAGAGTCTGTCATCTGCAACACGTATATTTGCTACAATGACACTGCCCTTCTTCCGCCAAATAAAGGGTCAGATTGTGACCCTCTTTCAATAGTACTGTACTCCACAAACAGCCCATTGACTTCTGTGGGACTCCCCAGTTTGTAAGGGCCTATCAGCATGAGCAAGTGTTTCAGAGTCTGTTCCCCTGCGCATCCCCCCCCCCCAAAAAAAAATAGGCCTTCCCAATTTCATAAAGTCAATGGGAATTTTACTTTTGGACCCAATGGCAGCAGGATCAAGTCCTAAAAGCCGATTTACATGTTTGTTGACATCAGATAAATTACAGTATGTAGGTATTTGCCTAATTATTTATTGTCCATAATTTCTAATAAAGACCATTACTGAAAATAAACTACATCTCCAGACAATGGAAGCAAACCTTCATGTGCTGGATGGACCATACAAGATAAAGAATTTGGCTTCTAATGTGATAGTTTTTTTAAATAATACTAGTACCAATTCCCTACTTTTAAAATAAAATGCAAGTTAATAAATAATTAGCCAATTTATGGAAAAGAGAATAAACTAGAGTTCAACTTACATTTTTTACACTTAAATAAAACATTAGGTGGTTGGTGCTTTCTCATTTCAAAAGCTTCTTTCAAAGAGGTAAAACTCAGAGGTCTTAGATATTAAAGACTAAAGCCATTGATAATTGCCACTGGGTTAAAATGGAATGAGAGGGAGCAAATTTGGAACCAGCTCGAAATAACTTATGGATAAATGCAACTAAGGAAAATAGAGAACAATCCTAGTAATTTGTAGAGTTGTACCAAAAAGCTATGTATTTTGATTTCTTTTCCACCAATGATCTCTATTCAGGGACTATTTAGTCCTGCTCTGGCACCTCATCACTAAACAAGGGAAGGCTAGGATTGAAATCCTGCCCCCACTGAAGCCAATGAAAGTTTTGCCACTGACATCAACGAGGCCGGGATTTCATCCTAGATTCTGATTTGGATTACGCTCCTGCACAAGGAAGCAAGACAGTGTAATAACCCCCGTTTTTTCCTACATGTGCTGCGTAGACCTTGGGACTGGTATACAGTAGATTAATTCCCTTTGGTAGATCAAATGGGGGAGTAGAAGCTAGAATATGATTCTTTTGAGTCATGGTCAAATGCCTGGTCTGCTCCTCAAGTGATACAACTACATATTGTCCCTTACTCAGGGTTGATTATTAACTGACAGTCTTGTCCTACATAATAAAAGTAATAATAATAATAATAGTAATTAATAAGCATTGACTGACATTCAACTTTTGGAAATCCACTGAAAGTTTCAATTTTTTGAAGACAACTTCTTCAGACATGATCCCAGCAACACTATCATGGAGCTGACTGGAGTTTCGCTGAAATGGAACTCTGGCATGCATCCCTTGTCCAAATACTTTTGCAACACCAGATTCTAATATCCTTGAGTTATGTAGTTCCTTACTTCACAGAAAGTCCTGCTGAAATCAGTTAGACTTTGTGTACAGTACTACTCACTGAGTCAGGGGATCAGAATTTGGCCCTTTGTCACTCAAATGAAATATTTTAAAAATGACACCAGTATTTCTCACTTCTTTCCTGTTGAGGATTTCTTCAGGCTGCATTCTGCCATCTAGAGTCATGACAAGAGTAGTACATTACCAGTAGCCTACTTGCAGAGTAAGGTATTAATCAACATGAGTCAGGGTGGCAGACTCTGACCCTGAAACAACAAGACACAATCTAACAGTCAAAAGCTTTTAAAATCTACTGAAATCCCATTAACAGGGTTTCTGTTTAATTTGCACTTCATTAAAGGAGTTTGTGCCCTTAAAAAATTATCTATCAAAGACACCCATACAGAGACAGCATAATGAACATTTCTATTATGTAATATGTATATCTGCATATCATTTGCATAACAATACACTCTAACCCACCCCATGCTTGCAACGGACAAACCGATGGTAACATGTAAATTGTAAATAATGAAGTGTTACAGAATGCCTCACTAGGGGTCCCACAATATGTAACTTCAAGATGAACGACAACAAAAATCTCCTGCAGACACAAAACGACATTGTTAGTTCAATAAAGGCACAACTAATTTAGTATCATGCTGGCCAAAAAGCTGACAATTTCTGTGCCAGTCCTGAAAATTGCCATGCTGGTAAGGCCCTGAGCAATTAAAAATACAAACTCCCTAAAAAGGAAAACAGCAAACCTCTAAAAGCCTCAGTATAGCCTGGCTGTCAATGGGAAGCCCTGTAACCAAAGTGACATGCTTCAGAAAGACATCTTCAAAAAACAGTTGATAGAGGGATTAGGAATAGACTAATCCAAATACACAACCTGTCACCAATAGATCACCAGTTAAAATTCATCCCAGAGTGGTAGTGTCTGCGATTTGTCACCATTTGTGGGTCAGATTCCATTGACTTCCATGGAGCTATGACACTTTGCACCAAAGATTAAAGGATTGAACTAATCTCTTGTGCAATCTCTCCTCTTCCAAGTAGTGTAGACATAGCCTAAGTGTTCATGTAGACAAGCGTTAAAGAACCTTCTCACCTTTAAGGTGATCCCACTATGTTATGGTGACCAGATGTCCTGATTGTATAGGGGCAGTCCCGACGTTTGTGGCTCTGTTCTATATAGGCACCTATTACCCCCCACCACATCCTGATTTTTCACACTTGCTGTCTGGTCACCCTACACTGGGTCAAGGTTGAGCATTCTAGCAGGGCAAGGTAAGGGCAGCCTTTATTACTCCTGCCTGTACTTCACTTCTGAGGAATATCGATCTGGCAAATTGACTTTCACCAACATTAAATGTACAGCTAATCACAAGTTGGAATTTCCATCTTGTGGAAAATTCTGAGATATCAAAGTTTGTTTTCATCCCAAATGGGAACAAAAACTGTCAGTCAGTCTGGTTTTTGTGAAGTGAAATATTCCAAAAGTAACTCATTTCCACCATATCAGATTGTTTCATTTCAATAAGTTCAAAACATTTTGATAAGGTAAAAATGTTGTTTCAATTTTATCATTTTGACTTTATGACGTGTATATAGTATAATTTATAACAATTTAAAATTTGCTGAAACAAAACATTGACCATATTGAAATGAAATGTTTCAATGATTTCCTGTAAAAATTTCAACAAAATCATTATGTCCCCATGAAACATTTATTTTAGCCAAATCAGCATTTTCCACTGGAAAGCTGTTATGTAGGAGAATTTTCAACCAGCTCTAATTAAATTCCCTTGAGAATGGCCACACTACTACCTTTGCCTGTGTCATTGACATGTATCATAGGCATCTCCAAAAACATCCACTTAACATTTTCATCAGAATTTTTTTTATTATTACAGTATCTTGGACTTGTATGGCTTGATTCAACTCTCCACAGAGGTGCAAGTGCACCTCAAGGCTTCCCTGAAAACCATGTCCACAAGGAAAGAGAGCAGATGCTATTTGTCTTGTCACCCTGCGCTGTAGTTTACCCAAAGGGATGATGGCTTTATACTGAACCTTGGGCTCCAAAGGAGTCTTGCTGGTGAAAGATCCCTGGTGACTGAGCAGAATCAACAGACACATAAACTTTAAGGTCAGATGGGACCACTGTGATCATCTAGTCTGATCTCCTGGACATTGCAGGCCACAGAAGAATCTTATTCGCCCACTCCTGAAATTGACCCCTAACCTCTGGCTGAGTTACTGAAGTCCTCAAATCACAGTTTAAAGACTTTAAGTTACAGAGAACCCACCATTTACACTAGTTTAAACCTGCAAGTGACCCGGGCCCCATGCTGCAGAGGAAGGTGACCCCCCCTGCCGAAGTTTCTGCCAATCTGACCCAGAGAAAAATGCCTTTTCCACCCAGATATGTCAATCAGTGAGACCCTGAGCATGTGGACAAGACCCACTACGCAGATACCTGGGAAAGAATTCTCTGTAGTAACTCAGAGCTCTCCCCATCTACTGTCCTATCTCCAGGCGCTGGCTATTTTTGCTACTGCCATTCACTGATGGGCCACATACCATTGTAGGCAGTCCCATCATACCATCCTCTCCATACACTTATTGAGCTCAGTCTTGAAGCCAGTTAGGTTTTTTACCCCCACTACTCCCCTTAGAAGGCTGTTACAGAACTTCACTCCTCTGAAGGTTAGAAACCGCACCTAATTTTCAGCCTAAACATGTTGATGGCCAGTTTACATCCATTTGTTCTTGTGTCCACATTGGAGCTTAACTTAAATAATTCCTCTCCCTCTCTAGTATTTATCCCTCTGCTGTATTTATAGAGAGCAATCATATCTCCTCAGCCTTCTTTTGGTTAGGCTGAACAAGCCATGTTCTTTCAGTCCCCTTTCATAAAGTAGGTTTTCCATTCCTTAGATCATCCTAGTAGCCCTTCTCTGCACCTGTTCAAGTTTGGATTCATCTCTCTTAAGCGTAGGAGACCAGAATTGCACACAGTATTCCAAATAAGGTCATAGATAAATAAAGATAAATGCAAAGTGCTCCACTTAGGAAGGAACAATCAGTTTCACACATACAGAATGGGAAGAGACTGTCTAGGAAGGAGTATGGCAGAAAGAGATCTAGGGGTCATAGTGGACCACAAGCTTAATATGAGTCAACAGTGTGATACTGTTGCAAAAAAAGCAAACATGATTCTGGGATGCATTAACAGGTGTGTTGTAAACAAGACACGAGAAGTCATTCTTCCGCTTTACTCTGCGCTGGTTAGGCCTCAACTGGAGTATTGTGTCCAGTTCTGGGCACCGCGTTTCAAGAAAGATGTGGAGAAATTGGAGAGGGTCCAGAGAAGAGCAACAAGAATGATTAAAGGTCTTGAGAACATGACCTATGAAGGAAGGCTGAAGGAATTGGGTTTGTTTAGTTTGGAAAAGAGAAGACTGAGAGGGGACATGATAGCAGTTTTCAGGTATCTAAAAGGGTGTCATCAGGAGGAGGGAGAAAACTTGTTCACCTTAGCCTCCAATGATAGAACAAGAAGCAATGGGCTTAAACTGCAGCAAGGGAGATTTAGGTTGGACATTAGGAAAAAGTTCCTAACTGTCAGGGTAGTTAAACACTGGAATAGATTGCCTAGGGAAGTTGTGGAATCTCCATCTGTGGAGATATTTAAGAGTAGGTTAGATAAATGTCTATTAGGGATGGTCTAGACAGTATTTGGTCCTGCCATGAGGGCAGGGGACTGGACTCGATGACCTCTCGAGGTCCCTTCCAGTCCTAGAGTCTATGAGTCTATGAGTCTATAGATCTCCTACTGCTGAGCATGGCTTCCTCTGCAGTGAGATGGGGGCTGTTAGTGCCTCACCATCACAGTGCTACTGTCTACCTACCTACCTGCTTACCTTGGGGTTTTAGACTACTGCCAACCAACATAGTATCTGAGTAACTTCTATGCAAAATGGACAGCAATAGTGAAATCCCCAGAGGATTTCATGGAATTTCATGCATGTTTCCCTTTTTGAGGTACAAGACTACATACGCGATAACATTCTCCTCTTCACGGATTTTCAGGTATCATAGACCCTTGGTTCTGCCAACATAAGATGATGAACCCCAGGACTGACTTCAGATCATTATAAACAGAATCTGCCCTAGGTACACTTACAGATGTGTAAAATATTTATCATGAAACGTTAACTACTTAAAACTGTATCATTTTTCTCTTTCACTGCAAACTGGAGACTTTATAAAAATTGTCCTGCAGAAAAAAACAGGAATGTTGTTGGGTGTTTTCTGTCACCATTGAAACACAAAAGGTCATAATTTTGCATATATGTACAGGGAAATTATCATCCATGCAGAATGTAATGGAAATATGAAAGCGTGGGGATGCAAGTATTGGGCAAAACAAGATTGCAAAATATTCATGAACTATTCCCCACAATATTAAATAGCCCTAAGTAAATATTGATGGGAGTTTAGAATGCACTCTAAATGAGGTATTGGATCCTTACAAGATATTTTAATCTATACATCTATCAAATACACTTATTTATCTATGTGCATACCTACCTGCATAGTGAGTTAGGTTCCAAGGTAGCTCCTAATATTCTGCAGGTACTTAGATGGATGAGTTTTTGATGATGCCCACTACGTCTATTGTTCTATATTGCTAAAGCATGAATCACCATTGTATCTAATATGTATACACATGTACTAATTGATTGGAAATGAAAACATGTGTGAGAGTTGCTATAATAGTATGAGCTAGAGTGTTCCTTGAGGCACAGGCTTCAGCAGGGGTGATGCATAAATTACACCACCTCAGGAGTAGAACTAGTTGGATTCCCCCCACACACACACACAAAAGAGTTTATTTTGAATACTTTCAACCAGCTCTACCAAGGAGTCATTATGCCTACAAGACATCATTGAGACTCAGTTGACTTCATTCCCCCCCACACACATTGTTGGGTAGATATTAATTTGCTGCAGGCCTCATACCAAGAGCAAACAGTAAGGTTATGACATTTCCTGTTCTGGTTCAGCTGCACCAGCCTGTGCACTGGGGCAGTGGATTAATAGCTCCACCCATTTCTCGTACATTTCTGGGAATGAGGAGCAGCGGATGTGCAGCTCCCGTTTACTTCTGCATGACCAGAGACCCAAGTTCCCAAGAGCCCATACAGGGGAGTAACTTACTTCTTCTCCTGGGCATGGACACATAGTGGAAACCACATTAGCCCCTCACATATGAGACATGACTTTGTTTGTACTGATAAGTGATGGTGCACCATTTAGTTGTATGAACTGCTTTGCTTCTGTATAATTTATAATCTTTTTCATTGAGCATTGTTGATTCTTCCATTTAAAAAAAAAGAATAAAAAGTCCTGCCAAGGTTAAATCAAGTTCATTTTAAAACTTAATATCCCATTATCAGAGGAGGAAATATGCACAATAGTCATCTATATTGGAGCACAGGTGACAGGTCACACAATTCCTACATCAAACTGTTCTGAAAAAAAGAAAAAAAGATTAAGCCTGAAGACTGAGTTATTGCCGATCCCCTAGTCACATCAGGCAGCAACATGGGATTTAAGGTGTCAAAATGACAGAGAACAGTTCAATTTGTTCTAACATTGCAGCCACGCTCATGTACATATTAGACAGCCATAAAATCTCAAAGTGGCATCATTTGAAATGATGTGTGTTAAAAGTGGGGGGCAATTAATGGGCAAGATGAAACAAAGGTACAGTTTTAATTATTTCATATCTTGAAAAAAGGAAACGGCTGAAATGTAATTTCTCTGTTAAGGAAAGGCAGGGCATCTGAAAAAAAGAAAGAAAGAAAGAAAACTTTTAGAGCTAATTGCTTGGCTCTAATTAGAGAATGTAACCTTTGGAGGAATAGTGGCTGTTGAAACTCTGATTTTATTTGCATATATTAATATGTACATGACAATTACACCCCCAGAGAAAGTACAGCCGGTGCCCCAAAAGCCTAGTTTTAAATTTAGAACTGAGAAAGAAATTCTAACCAAGTTAAATACATTCTAGTGGTTCTGTAAAACCTGGATATATTTTATGAAAACTTTGTACTACTGAAACACCAATCATGTTGTCATTATATATACATATAAAATGAATGTTTCCAAGAACGAATTAGCCAATATATTTAATATAGATTTTTAAATGTATGAATCATAATGTTTTGGTGTATACTGAAATATTTGCTACTTTCTCAAAGGCTACCTGTCAGCCCTTGATACCTACCAAAAAACCCTTCATTCAAGGGATTAATTATCAACAGAGTTTATTATTTAGATAGGAAGAGATTAAATTCAACTACAGTACCAGAGTCTGATTCTCTGCAACATGTATAATCATTTAGAGATGATCCAAAGCCTACTGAAGTCTATGTGAGTCTAACAGTGCAAAATGAATGCGAAAGGTTAGACAAGGCACAAGCAGAGGTGCAGATGACTATACAAAGCAGTGGGAAATCAAGCCCATTGTCCTCATTCTGAACACAGATTTTAAGAAATGTATAAAACAACAAGCTGCACATGTAACAATGGATACTCAATCACCTAAAACATTTACACATGGACATCATGAAGCCCTGGAAAATATACTGTAGGTAGGGTGACCAGATGTCCTCATTTTATAGGGACAGTCCTGATATTTTGGACTATTTTTAATATAGGCTCCTATTACCTCCCTCCCCATATCCTGATTTATCACACTTGCTGTCTGGTCACCCTAATTGTAGGGAACAATCCCATGCTAGCCTGGATATGTAGACTGGCTGAACTAACAATGGGGACCCTCCAGCCATCTGTAAATTCTATGCTCACATTTGGTTTTCCAGTCTTGACAAAATTGGATGTGCTTGTCAAACCTTTTACTACTTTGGCTAAGGAATCTATATCAGGGAATCAGAGGAGGAAAACCTATGACACAGCCTCTTCCCCTCTGTTTACACTTACTGTCAAGAAAGTGAGTCCTGCTTTTCACACTGTGCTTTTTTATTTTAATGGAGTAGGTTGAAATGGTTTAAATTTCATAATTCCAACAAGAATTCAAAATAAAAAAGATAAAACTTCAAACAGTTCATGAAATGTCCACATACCTTCAACTCCAACTGTTTTGTTTCCTTATACAGCTGGCCAAGACACTTTGAAATAAAGTTCAAAACATCAAGATGTTGCATTTAAAAAAGGAGGGGGGATTAGAGGGTGGGAGGAAATCACCATTTTATTTTCTTTGCAGACAACTCAACATTTTAGCTTTTAGAGCAATTGTACGGTAATCAGGTGAAAAGTGATTTCTCCATCAGCTGTTTGTTGGCAAACAAAAACTTGCATTTAATATGTGCGGTATTTCAGATACCAAATTGGAATAAAATTTGACAGTTTTGGAGTCAAATAATTGTATAGCAGTATATATGGTATTTGAACCTCCATTAAAGACAATAGTTTAGATATAACTGAAATTTGGATATACTCAAAATTGGAGAATAAGGCTAAATGGAACATTGTAAACTTTCCAAACCATTTTGTCCAAACAAAATTCTGCCTCTTGCTCACCTTGAGCTTAGAAAGTTGTTGGGTTCTGTCGCTCAAGAAGCAAAACTCAGATTTTAAATCCAGAACTTGTGCATAGAGAGGGTCTTGACATTAAAGAGAGCTGTGGGGTTGTCAGTACTTTTCAAGAAACAGGCCATTTCTTCGGGTGCTTAAATATGGAGGCTAATTTTAGGCACTCATGTCTGACAATCTTGGACTCTTCTACATCAGAACTGCAATTTTTATAGTCATTGATCATATGAATGACGAGTTAGAAGAACCATTTTACAGCAGGGCAGACAGCATGCCCCTTAAAGAGACAGCAGCTGCAGTACCTGCACTGCTGCAAGTCCTGAAAGTCATTCCATAACAGAAGTGATGCTAATGAAGAACAAGTGGGTGTCCCTTCACATTTTGTGTCTTCAGTGCACTGGAAACTGCTTTGCAGAGGTTTGAAGGAGAAGAAAAAAACAATGCAGTGCAACGCCTCAGTTCAAAAAGACCAATAGACTTGACAAAGAAGGAATGGAGTTGTCTCAAAAAAGACAAATCAATTATTTCATCAATATGTATGTATGGTACTGTATGACCCATTGCAATCCATATGCAAGATTGCTCCAGGTACACTGTATACAAATGATACCACTCGTTATGTACATTATTGAATGATTAGTACATTAAATTATGCACCATACCTACTGTAATTTTGACATGTCCAGTATTATGAATTTTGCAATTATGAATTCCTCAGTCAGTTCATAAAATTAAGGTTCTACTGTAATTTGGATGCAATACACCCCTGGGCAGAGGGCCTGCACAAGACTAGTCTGAAGACCTCAAAATAGGGTCTATGTGCATAAAGACTTGTATTGGCTCTCTCATCAGGAGAGAATTTCATCCTGAATAGATACCAAAAGACACAAACTCCTTTCCTATTGTTGTAAAATACGGGTTGGCAATTCCTCCCAAATCTAACTGACAAACTAGGCAACAAATACAGACTCATTTCTCGGAAAGGAACTGTAGTAGAGTCTATAGAACCGTAGAAATGTAGGGCTGTGTGATAGACTAGCTCTTTTTAGGTCTCATTGTAGCATATCCCTTTTCCCCTTAAAAGCCCTAATTATAGAGAGACAGTCTACAGGTGTTTCAAGAGAGTCTATACATGTCTGGCTTATCTCTGGCTGAGCCCAGAGGAGCTGGTTAGCCTTTTCCTGATTGGGATGGGTGTGTGCCTCATCCCAGACTGGAAGGGACCTTGGAGCTCATCTAGTCCATACCTCCCCATAGACAGAATTGAGTGTACCTAGATCATCCTTGATAAAATTTAGTCTAGCCTGTTCTTAAGAACCTCCAATGATGGGGATTCCACCACCTCCCTAGGTAACCTGTTCCAGTGCTTAATTATCTTCATAGTTACAATTTCCTAGTATCAAACCTAGATCTCCCTTGCTGCAAATTAAGCTTGTTACCCCAGAATTTTACATTGCTGCATGTACCCCAGAACTTAACAGTACTACGGCCAGCCATTTTGTATGTTCAACCACTGTCAGCTGAAACCCAAATACCACCTAGCGAGAAATAATCTTCAGCCTTTGTGAGGCAAGGCCAGACAGCTGCATACTCCTTAGTTTGCTAATCCAAATGAGACGATGGGACAGAAAGTTATAGAAAAGAGTGAGTAAATAGCAACCTTGGTTTTAAGTGCTCCTGACATATTGTTATTATGACTAGAAATACCAGAATTTTTTTGAGACAATAAGTAGCTTGTTGAATTAAGAGAATTGGTGAGCCAGTAGAGGTTACTATGCTGACCCACTAGGAGTCACTATAAGTTATGTGCTTTGTTAGAGTTAGTCATAAAAGAATAGGTGAAATAATTTGCTTTGGCCTAGTTCGGGGAAGCTTTCTTCAGGCAAAGAGCTGACATCTTAACTCCCAATCAGCTGGATAGAAAGAGAGTCCATGGAAGTCTGGCTGGTGATGACTCAACACCATCTCAAACTTTGGGAACTATATTGGGGATGTCCTAAACCTATGGCGTATGTGCGTGTGTGCTTAAAATCTAATTGTTTAGATAAATGATTGATACAAGCAAGCATGCTCTTATCAGATGGATGGGCTGTGCCCCATGCTGATTTATTCTTGATGCCACCTGGAGAGAAACAGTTACATTACCACTGCTTTGGGTTCTGAAGAGCCTGAGCAACAAGCTAATTACTTCTTGTCCTAGTCTCAGTGGAAATGGAGAACAATTGATCACCGTCCTCTTTAACACTTATCAAATATGTAAACGGTTGTGATATGTCCCCCCTCAGGTTTCTCTAGAAGAAAGATGCCCAGTTCTTTCAACCTTCCTTCATAGGTCATGTTTTCCAAAGCTCTTAACATTTATGGATGGACTAAAGTGACAGCTGGAGCAACTACACTGAAATCAGTGGACTTATGCCAGTAGAGAATTAGTCCTAGATATTGCCCAGGCTCACTTGCTAAGTGCGTAACTTGGAGTACATTCAGAGGAGAAGAATGGCAAATTCCATGGTTGAAGTTTGAAGAGATACATGATTTTAATGAGAGTTGTGAATGCTCACCAGCTCTCAGGAGAGACACAGTACCTCACAGGATAAATCTTTATCAAGTCCAATAAGACTTCTGACATGTCTGATTAATTTTCCTTGTCAGACTTTAACCGCTGATGGTATTTCCACTGTAATTTAATGAAGATCATGGTTGGCTATTGAGAATGGCAGTTGTGGGGTTTGGGTATATCAAGAAGAAATCCTTAGTTAACTTATTTCCCTTTGCGCAAACCACATGAAATGGATGACAGGGTTGCAAGTAGCACATACTTTAGAATAAAAACAAATGCTTACTCATTTAGTAAGTGGTATCATGATGTTAGAGTCAGAGTAAGACACAGATGTCATTCATATCTTGTTACAACCAGTGATTACAATGGAATTGTTTTGGTGTTAAACAGCATTACTAAGGCTTATTCTCTGTAACAAATGGTATCTTTTATTTTATTTTGTGATTATCTAACAGATCACTGAGCCATAAAGCATGACTGCTCCTAGCTAACGGAAAGAAATACCACAACCATATGTCTCTTACGGAACCGCTATGGTTCAGTATACAATTGTCATTTTTCTATTCGACACTCACAGTGTGTAGGTCAAAATCTAGTTACCCAGCATACTTTTGATACTGTGACAAACTGCTGGAAATGGCACTTTTGAAAAAAAAAAAAAGGAGACGCAGTGACTAATCAATATTGTTTCCCCAAGTCAGTAAGAAAGTTTTTAAAATTCAATTTAAGTTTTTAAACCTGCCAACTCTGTTTTGGGCTTTCTTCTCTCAGCCCTCACTGCTCCTTCCATGGACTGCCTCCTACCACACCTGGTTTCCCTTCTTTCTCTGGGTGCACCAGCTCCAAAAACCCTTCTCCCTCTTCCCAGGGTTGAAAGATGCCTGCAGCCTTTCCCAGTCATTGCTGACTGTTGCCAGCTACTTACGTTTATACAGGCCCTGCCTGTCCACACACAGCTGAACCTGCTTTCAGTTAGCTCTGTGGCTTCTCCTTCTGGTGCAGCCTGTGGAGTTAATTGGCCTGCCTGCTCATCTTAGCCCCTTCCAACTGCATCTATTGGGTGTCTGGGAAGTGGGCGGGAGAAGCGCGCCCACTGCTAAAGGATCCTCCCCCAGCCTAAGGGGAGGAACCACAGCGCCACAGAACCCACTGAGTTCAGGGGACAACTAATAAAAGAACAGGGACAGGAGTGACGTCAAAGGGTCAGAAGGAGGGAACCTGACGGGGACACCGAGCAGAGAACCCCGAACAGCGCCCACTGCTCCTCGAAGGCGTCAAGGGAGCCAGTGGTGCCGCCCAGAGGAACTCCGCCCGGATGCGTGAACGGACCATGGATCGGAAACAAGCCCCACAGTCACTGGGGTCTCCATCAGCCAACCTCCCCTCCCTGGTCGCGTGGATGGCCTTTTTAGCCAGGGCAAGGAGGAGGTTGACCAGGAGGTCCCAGGACTTCGTGGGGCCACGGATAGGGAGTGCGTAGAGAAGGAGGTGAGGGGAAAAGTGCAGCCAGAAACGTAAGAGGATGTTAATGAGGAGCCGGTGTAGGGGCTGCAACCTGGCGCACTCTAAGTAAACGTGCGCCAGGGTCTCCCTCACGCCGCAGACGGGGCAGGTGACGGGACAGGGGTAAACCGCGCCAAGTACACGCCCATGCTCACGGCCCCATGAAGGAGCCGCCAACTGATATCCCCAGTGGGCCTTGGGACCAGGGTGGAGCAGGGGCTAACCCACCGGGGCTCCTCACCCTCCAGAGGTGGCAGGAGGTCCCGCCACTTAGTATCGGGGCGGGACACGAGGGTGAGGAAGTGAAGGGTGTGGAGCACGAGCGTGTAGAGTTGTTTCCTTGACGCGGTTTGGAAATGGACCGGCTGCAGGTCGTGCAGCCGGCTTGCGGAGAAGGGGCGGGGGGGGCCGGTCGGGCCTACGGGGCAGGGGCCCGATGAAAAGGTCTGGAGGGCTTGGGGTAAGGGGTGGGCGGGGCGTGCCCTCCCGCAGGACCCGGTCGAGGTAGGCCCGAGCAGCGGGCTGCAAAGCGGCCTCCACCTCCTGGAGTACGCGCCGGGGAGTACAAGGTCTGGAGAGCCCCATGCGGTGAGTGAGCGTCAGGGGATCCAGCCAGCCTCCCCGGTCGTAGTCCAGGAGGTCTCCGACCCTGGTGGCTCCCGCCAGGACCAGCCTCTGGCGCACCGCGGGGGACTCCGCCACCTGCACACGGAGCTGGGGATTGTGTAGCAGGGGCTCCGCGAGGAGGTCGGCCCCCTCAGTGGCCGCCAGGGACCTGGTCGCAGAGAATAGCTTCCAGGTCCGGAGGAGGTCCTGGTAGAAGACCGGCAGCCCAGAGAGATCTCGTGGAAGACCCCTCGGTTCGAGATAAAGGAGCTGCTGGTCGTACCTTCCAACTGCATGTGGGATAGACACCCCATCACAAGCAGCAACCTAGACTGCTGCTGCTACTGAACTTAAGTATCAGCCTGTAGATTCCTTAAGCCAATCAGACGGCTTCTATCAGGGGCAACTGCTCTCACTGGGTTGCCAGGAGACTGGCTTTGCTTCAGGCAAGGGGTGTGAGTGTGGGTGTGGATGTGTAGTGAGGCAGAGAATGATAAACAACTTTTGCTTAATGCAGTTGTCCAAGAATGGGAAACACAGTTCTAAACTGAAGCTATCAATTTTCACAGAATGAGTGAACACTGCTATTTTTGCAACCATTTTGGAAATTTCCCTGATGGCACAAAACATCCCTTACTACCACCCAAAACATTTCTCCACCCACTTGGTCCTGCTCAAACTAAAGAAAATGCCTGCACATTCCCCAGAGCTAAAAACTGACCAGGTTATTAGGTGAATACTCATATTGTCATTATTTATTTGTATTCCAGCAGTGACAAAAATGTGCTAGATGCTTTGCATAAATGTGGACATATTGTAGTCCATTTACCAATACACTTACTTAGTTCCTATCTCATGTAGCATGTCTCAAAAGGTAACAAATTTATGTTTATAGCAATCGTGAAAAAGGGAGGTATTATCTCTGTTTTACAGATGGGGGATGGAGGCCTGGAGAGAGATCAAGTGACCTCTCTAAGGCCAGCAGTCTGTAGCAGAGCTGTGACCCAGGCTGTGCCCCAAAGCACGCACAACATAAGAAAAGAGTGTACAGTTGTGACACAGGGACCCCTTTGTGTCAACTGGCAGAGGGCACAGTGAGTGCAGGGTTTTACAGGGATGACCTTGGTTGGATGCATGCATAATAATTCATTAACGAGTGGCATGTGAGGTCTCTGCTAAGAGCCTGTAGCTCTCTGGTCACCCTAATCACTGTGAAATGTATGTGCAGATAATATTTAAAGAATTATGTACCTATATCAAAAATAGTCTTAAGACAGGTAACCAGGAGGTGACATGCATGTCTCAGAGAGGTTCCTGTCAGGCAGCAGGTAAAATATGCTCATCTCCCTGTCTGGTCATCAATGTATGCCTATTTGCATAATGAGTCAGATGCTGATTAGCAGATTGCAAAATCAACAAAGGAGAATACAGGGGGAAAAAAACATTCAGCAGGGGGGGTGTCCTGTTTATGAATGAGGAAAATGGATTGCCTGGATATATCTGGGAGTACACTCTGCATCTTTCACCAAGGAGACATGTTGACGGCATGACTTGTCTCATGAATGGCAGATCATAGCCAAACATGGCAGTAAAAGACTGGAAGGACTTTAGGTGAACATTGCTCCATAAGATGTGAAAGTATCTAGTTAAGTAAGTCTAGGTTCTAGAATGCATGTTATAATTTTATTTTAGATTGAACACTCTGTTTACATTACTTCTACTTGCTATGATTTGAATTTCTGTGCTTCATTAAACACACTTTTTTTTTCACTATAGATATTTCAAAGGGCTGTGTGTCAAGTGGAGTGGTGATCTGTGCTGAAATTGGTGGGCTGGGTGTGCTGCTTCTGTGAAAGCAGCGAATCTCTGACTACTGAAAATGTCCAGTGGAAAAAGGCCTGGGTATTCCAGGGAGATGCTTGAAGGACTCTTTGGTTGGAGTGTGCCTATCAATAACCTGTAGCGAGAGAGAGTGGGGTCTGTATAGGCCTATAAGGGAGTGCTTGTGTTGCCTGTGGCTGGTGAAGTCAGAGAGCTGACCTGCAGCAAGCATAGACAAGGCTTCCTCACGCTAAGGGCCTCACAACCCTGTTTATCCCCAGGATGCGTCAACAGTTGAAGAACAATTTATCTGTAAAATCTTCCTTTTGTTACCAAAAGAACTGAGGAAAGTACATAAGAACGGCCATATTGGGTCAGACCAAAGGTTCATCTAGCCCAGGATCTTGGCTTCCGACAGTGGCCAATGCCAAGTGTTTCAGAGGGAATGAACAGAACAGGTAATCATCAAGTGATCCATCCCCCATTGCCCATTTCGAGCTTCTGGCAAGCAGAGGCTAGGGCCTTCTATTCAAGGATTATCCTAGCCCTGTTTAGCTTCTGACATATGACAAGATCATTGCATAATGTGGTATGGCTGATGACATATCTCCATCCCTCGATAGCTGATCAGCATGGGGAATTTGTTAAACTTCTGTATCGCCATTTTTTCTTGGCTAGGGGTTACTGGACAGTTAAAACAAAATATTGGGGCATACCGATCTATTGATGAGGTGGTTAGCTTTGCTACTATAATGAAGTATTACATCAGAAGGAGTGTTCTAGCTTGATAATAAATTGAACAGACTGCAAATGAAAAACTCTAAAATAAAAGCAAGAAATCATGGATATTTATTGTATAACTATATATTCTTGCTCATTGTGTTAGTACAGATACAAGGAGTGCTCAGCTTGGTACTTCTCTCATCTATTCTATTCAGACATTTTTGCACAAAACATAGCATCCAACCAATACCATCTGCAGAAGTGCATTCTGGCTATTATTATAGTTCAGGACACCTTTCAGTTATTCTCCTCACAAAGATTTATTGTTTATAACACTGCAAATTCTTCAAAACTGAGAGCTAGTTACTGAAGTCCTTCTGGTTACCCTACTATGTCAGGTTTCTTCTAGAAAAATTCAAAAGCATATTTATTTTGCAGAATCTGATATGAAAACAGAGGTCTAGTAGATGTTTCACTTTCTCATAACCCTAAATAAACATGACAAGGAACAAATATTTGGTTTCTTGTCTACACTCCAGTTTCCGATCATTTTAATCAAGCCATGTCCAATAACACATGTAAAAACATCATCATGGTTGTCAAATGGGGTTGTTTCAATTGTACTACAGGGATCAGTTCTAGACCCACAGCTATTCAATATTTTCACCTATGACCTGGAAGCAAATAGTAAATCGTTCCTCATAAACTTTGTCGATGACACAAAGATTGGCGGAGTGGCACATAATGATGAGTCCAAGGTAATCATACAGATCAAGCTGGATCACTGGAGAAGTTGGGCTCATTCAAACAACACGTATTTTAATAATGTCAAATGTCATGCATCTAGGAATAAGGAATACAGGGCATTCCTACAGAATAGGGGACTGTATCACGGAAAGCAGTGACTATGAAAAGTATTTAGGGGGTCACAATGAACAACCCATTCAACATGAGCTCCTAGTGCAATGCAGTGGCTAATAGGGCTACGATAGATTGCTTACAACAGAGGTTACTTTGCTGAACAGTAAGTTACTGAACTACCATCTGTGCCTGCTGGTCTCACTGATACGGCCCCAGCATTGTCTGCAGGAGAGGAAGAAACCCTGGATTGAACCCAGACATTATAGTGTGTCCCTCCTTCTGATGATAAGGTGCATGGGGATGATCATTCATCACTACTTTCCTCCCCCAACCAACCAGTTCCTCTCCCATTCACTGCAATGGCCAAAGCAGTGAAACTGTAGATGGAAGAAGAGGAAGATACTGCTTCATTCTGGCTCTATATATCAACTTCTCTTTGAATCTGAAAAGCAATGTCAGTTTCCAGTCCAGTCAATTTTACTCTCGGGTTTTTGCATGTTTCCTGCAGAGCTAGAATGTTTGGGCTGAAAATAGTGCCAGGAATTGTTTATTTTGTTAAACATGGCCTTTCTAGTGGAGATTTAAATAAATAAAATAAAATAAATAATAGAAACAGTTCTTTTGCACTTAGGTTTCGTGAAAGTTTATTTTTGCATAAACTAAGTTTTGGATCAAATGTGACCAATGTCTCTTTAAAAATAATAAAATAAAACAGCAGTGGCAAATTTAGCTTGGAGACACGTCTGTGTATGTTTCGTGATCAAATCTATTTCACCTTATGTTCACAATGCAGAATCTGGGGTTCTGCCAGCTTTATTTGGATAGATGAGTTTTTGTTTTTATTCCACAGCTTCACTTCAATACTTAAAACAAAGCACAACAAAAAGATAAGGGACTAAATTCTGTATTAATTTACACCTTGAGGTGTTGGCGGCGATGCAAATCACAAAATAATTTGTATCTGAATCTCTTAGGGCCTGAATGGGAGCCCTTTACTCACACAAATAGTCTCATTTAGCTCTGTTATAGGAGGACAGCATTTTGCTTTGTCTGTTTAGCTGCGAAAATGGGTTAAATTAATCTCTGGGGTGCATCCACTCATTTCTATGGGGTTATACCAGGCATGAATTTGACTCAAGGGACCAGATCCTCAGCTGGTGTAAACCAAAGTCATTGACTTCAGTGAAGCTAAACAGATTTACACCAGCTAACAATCTGGCTTTCTGTCTTTATAGCCACAGCTCTGCTACTGAATAGTTTAAATAGAGAGAGAGATTTTATACTGCACAATCCCTTATGAATGCTACTGGTGTAAATAAGCATAGTCCTATAGAAGCCAATGGGGCTACCTCAGTTTACACTTGGCCCATTGCTTTTTCCTTAAAATAAACTAAGGTAGGGGGTCAATGCAAGAATTAATGTGATGAAGCTACAGGCAGGGAAATGGCTTTACAAACAGTTACAAATATATAGAATCTGGTCTATTTGTGTAGAGCTAACATCTTCCGTAACATTTTACAAAACTGTTTAAGACGATGCTGTTTGATCTGGACCTTTAAAGGAATAAAGAAAAGTGCATTTTGTCAGAGAGGGCAGAAGAAATTGATTCCTTCATCTGTGCTATAAGCCATCTGAAAGTGGTCTGTTAATGAAGAGATAATAGACTGGTTTCTTGAGAGGGAACATGCAGCAGGCACAGATTTTCAAAGTGAATAGCAATTATTTTTACGCCCTGCACTAGCTCTGAATATTGCAAAGAGACACTACAGACAAGTATTTCACATTCAGTTTTAAATCAAGAGTGGATTAAATTCAGCCTTCAAGGTGGGACTTTTAAAAATGCTCAGCATTGGCCCAGTTCTTCTCCCACTGCAATCAAATCACCATCAATTTCAGAATTAGGCCAACATTAAGCACATTTTTAAAATTCCATCCTTAGACCTTAATGACTATAAAACTATTCCAGTTATGAAATGAGCCTTAAAGTTCTAGATCGGGGTCGGCAACCTTTCAGAAGTGGTGTGCCAAGTCTTCATTTATTCACTCTAATTTAAGGTTTCACATGCCAGTAATCCATTTTAATGTTTTTAGAAAGTCTCTTTCTATAAGTCTATAATATATAACTGAACCAATGTTGTATGTAAAGTAAATAAGGTTTTCACAATGTTTAGGAAGCTTCATTTAATTTTAAATTAAAATGCAGAGCCCCCCGGACCAATGGCCAGGACCCAAACAATGTGAGTGCCAACGAAAATCAGCTCATGTGCCGCGTTTGGCATGTGTGCCATAGGTTGCCTACCCCTGTTCTAGATTCAGATCAGAACATTCCTCCAAGTGCAGGTGTATTGGGTGGGTTTTAATCTGTACCTAACCCGATCTAATCTATGCTCCCATTGGTGAACAGTGAAAGTAGTTTCACAGAAGCCAAGGCTACTACTTGTGTGAGTAGCTCCTCACCAGAGAAAAGTGCTCACAATCTGGCTTTAAGGGTCCTGTTCTACCCTCTTAAGCATAATGAGCAGTGCCTTACCCAGCACATCCACTTATTGAAATCATTGGAGCTCCTGGCTCATCAATGTGACTGAGAGTGGTGGACTTGGACCCTAAGTAGTTTGATTCACAAAGTCAGCGGATATGAACTGATGCAATTGGCACTCTGCCCTGAGAAGAGGTCCAGGGCTCGTCTACTAGATGATCACAACCATATCTGTCTTTGGGCCACTGCCATTTTGGTTCTGATTTGCTGTCACAGGAAGGAAGATGGGGGCTAATCCCAACTGAAGGTTAATAAAGACTCCAGGCTCACTCTCCAGGCTCACCACACATGCACAAACACAAATAAAACCAGTCACACACAAAAAGGCTTTTTTAAAAAAAATTTCATAACCAGATGTACTAAAATAGTGTCATGATGTTCTCTTTCTGATAGCAGAGTTCCTCCACTGGATATAAAGAAGTAATATCATTAGCTATTCCCTTTTGCAAAATCGTTTATACTTATAAATTGCAGCAATATACCAAACTACACAATTCAATAATAAAAAGCATATACCAGACTATCTCGCTATTATCACTACATTTAGCGTCCCCCTAATACTTTGACTGCTGCCATTAAAACTGAAGCAATATTTTAGCCATCTCTATACCCAGAAGATTTCCCTGTTACTTTGTCCAGGAACGTTTTCCTTGGATGATTGGTTGACAATATCTAAAGGATAATTTTCGGTCCTGAAGAATTAAACACAGGTCTATTTTTATGAGGTGGGACAGATTGGAAACAGTTTTTTCTCCTTGTTTCAATGAAATTGGAAATGAAAAGAATGTGTGTCATATGAGGGACAAGTGTCATGAAGCCCATCTGAATTATACTTCATACCCTACTTTATAGCCTAATGTTCAACTATATCCATTTTTCTGGCAGTATTTCGCCCATCAAAAACAAGTTATTGACACTTATGTCTCGGATATAAATCAGCTCCAGCAGTAAAAGTAAAGAAGGTGGTTTCAGAGCGAGTGGATGATGGGGTAGAATAATGTATTTGTTTTTCACCTTTAGGATATTGCTTTAATACTACCCAGAAACAATGGCAGAAAATCATTCCAATTAAATGGTCTTAAAAATAAGATATAAAGCAAATTCAGGTGATCTCATTCTGTCATGTGTGTCAGAGCAGACACCACAAAATTGAGCAGAAATAGTTTAAATTTAGCTATCTTAATATATGTGTACAAGGACTGAGATGTGGAAATTGGATTTGCTTCACTGGAGTCAATTAAGAAGGGCTTTCAACAAGGTAGGGTTGAATTGCATTGACAGGGCACTGGGAATACTTCTAGTATTGACTGGCACTGGCTTGGGTACAGATAAAGCAAAGCATTCTGCTTTCCGCCATTCATTTTCCATGATAAAAAAATTACACTAATATACAAAATGATAAGGAAAAAATGAATGCAGAAAATAGAAACATTCCACTGAGATGTGTTTCCGTCAGACACTGAGCTCATTATAAAGGA
Organism: Gopherus flavomarginatus; assembly: GCF_025201925.1. Lineage (NCBI taxonomy): Eukaryota > Metazoa > Chordata > Testudines > Testudinidae > Gopherus > Gopherus flavomarginatus. The sequence goes on from NC_066620.1 coordinate 205,164,699, forward strand.
CTCTTATTGGATATATGGCTCCTAAACTTTGTTTCCCTGCTATGTTGACTTGTGCTGGTAGCAACATCTCCTTCTTAAGCTAAAAGTTATTTCCTTAAAAGATAGACCTAATTAAAGTTAATATTTATGGTTCCTTGATGGAAGAGTATCACTATGCTACCCCACTCACATACTTGTATGATATCCTGTAATAGAGCTTTTTTGATGCCATACTGACCAGAAGGCAGTGGTGACTCATCTCTGGTGTCCTACTGGAGCGGATGGAATGGCTATTCAGTGGATGCACTCCTTCATCTCAAAATAATCTCAGAGTGTAGGGCTGGGTAATAATTCATCCATCCCAAAAGCCCTCACATATAGAATCGCACAGTATTCCATCATGTTACCCAATCTACTCAACCATCAGGAAGAGCAAAGAGGCATTTTAGTTTCCACCATCCTCAACATTCACCAGATATTTCTGTTTCTTCCCATCACTTTGTCCAGTTTCTTCTTCTATATGTAACAGAGATGGGATCTGAATAATCTACAGTTATCTGCAACTCCACCAACAAGTGACGCTTGTTGGCACAGGGAGGCATTTGTAAGAATAAGCTGAAGTGGTGGCTACACTACCCATGAAGAGTGTATAGCTAACTATCAGCAACTCTTGCGACTTGGATCCATTATGACTTCTGATTTCCCAGGCAGCACTGGTACCTCACAGTGTCTTTCACCGTCTATGACTAACTATGCAGCTGTTCCCCTATAATATGGAGCTCGCAATAGTCCTCCACAACTTTTTTACCTCCAGGCTAGAATATTTCAGTGGGCTCTACCTAGGCTGCCCATGAAGTCCTGCTAATGTAGTTTGCAGCTGCCTTAGTTCTCTTGAGCAATGTGAGTTGGTGTGAACCCAATACTGTGATCAAGTCTCTGCACAGACTACATCTTCACCTCCAGGTGCTATTCAATACTTTTGTAATGATGATTCTGTCACTGGTAGTTAGAGGCATTCACGTGATTTCTTACAACCTATTAATTAGTTGGATTTTGATGCCCCTTTTTCTGTTTCTGTTTGGTTTGTAAATTGATCATTTGTTATTCATTATTATTTTACAAGCAGATTTTACAACCTTATTTGGGTTCATTGAGTTGACAAAAGCTGTAATCTAACCAGGGATATAGAAACCAGACCATGTGACATCAGTGACCCCTCACACACCTCAGTAAGCAAGTTGTAACTAATGAATGTTTGAAAGAGCACTCTCCATGAACAGACTTTACCAACACATTAGTGTCTGAAGAAATCACTAGGGAGCTGAATTTCTCAAGCAGAAGGTGGTGAGAACTTTAGAGAGAGAAACACAGGAAACAAGGGAACCTAACAAATTTTTGCATATTTAAAATGTTTGTGTATCCTCCTTGGCATTGGAAAGACCATGATATTTGAGCTATATTTATGGACTGCCACCTTTTCAGTCCATGGAAGAGTGAAAGATGTAAGCCAGACTGATTGGCTTTCTAGTAGGCTTTACATTCAGTTTTGCTCTTGGCACATTGCTGCCAAGTAGTGACATGAATACAGGGAGAGGAAGAGGAATGGTTTCAGTGCAAACAATCTTATTAATAGGATCAAAAGAGAAGGAGGGCACTCAGGATTTTAAGAGCATAGGAATTGCCATATTGGGTCATAGAAATGGTCCATCTACCCCCTTGTCTCTGACACTGGCCAACAAAAGATGCTTCGGAAGGTAGGTGCAAGAAACTCTGGAATAGGTAGTTATGCACTAACATGCCCACAGTGACTGCCTTCCTAACCCCATTAATTAGAGGTTGCCTTATTCCCTTGTGCATGAAGGCTTATATCCCAAGACTCTCTTTTTTAGCTCTTACTGTCTTAACTCTGGATGCGCAATTTTTGTATGTGTCCAATCCTTATAAAAATCCTGCTAAGCTCTTGCCCTCAATGATATCATGTGACAATGAGTTCCACAGGCTAACTATGTGTTTATGTGAAAAAGTGTTTCATTTGATCAAATGTAATTAGCCACATTTCATTGTTGTTGAATAACTCTTTGTTCTTGTATTGTGAGTGTTTATTTTCTATACCTATATGATGTCAACTCTTATTCATTCCAATAGTCCCCATCTTTTCATGCTCTCTTCCCATGAAAGCTTTTCTATGACTCTAGTCATTCTCCTTTCTTAAAACCCTCAATTGCCTAAAACCCTAATTACCTAAAACCCTTAAGCCAAATTCTTCTCTCAGTTATACCAGTTTTTGACCAGTGCAACACCATTCATTCAGTACTCTTAATCCTGATACACACTTGCGTAAAGAAAAGGCAAATAAGACTCCACATAATTTTTGCTACTGTAAAGTAATAAAATAGTGTGTAGCCTAGTGGAAAAAAGTGGGATTCTCAAAGAGGCCGAAGTGCTCCCATTAATTTTCAATGGGAACTGGGTGCTTAACTCACTTACACAACTGTGAACATTCCAGTCAAAGGGTCTTCACTAATTTGTACAGGCAGTCTCTCTTGGGTACTTAGCTCCCATTAAAACAGCATCTGAGCTCCTTATGGTCTTTAATGGTTTATCCTCGGAACACCCCTGTGAGGTACCTGGGGGACTGAGGCACAGAAAGCCTATGTTAATGATCACACAAGAAGCCTGTAGTAAAGTAGGGACTTAAAATCAGGTCTCCCCAGTCCTAGGTTAACATTCTAATCAGTGAACCATCCTTCCTTTCTGATTCAAAGCCTGTGGACCATAGTCATTTACTGACACGTTTCATAGCTTTTATTCTTTATTCCCCTGCCGACATGAAGAAATAAGTTGGATTCCTGACGTGCTGAAGTAAGATAAAGACAAATAATGATACTGTTATGAAGATGTGATACGTTTTACAGGTAAGCTTTTAAATATTCATTTGGATTGTTTTTTAAAAGATAAGTATTAATGGCTCACTAGTGTCGAAGTACAGGTTGTCTTTGATCTAACAAAGGTGGGTCAGGTATCTTTGATCATTGAATAATGGCTTGTAAAAAGCAGAGCCTCCTCTTTTTTAGTCCAGGTAATTAATGGTAATTTGAATATTCTTTGAGTCTAAGGGTTGGAGTTAATGATTTGAATTGAGTCTTCTCAGATGATTAATGATTCAAACTAACTTTTCAAAAGAATCCAGAGACATAAAAGAAAGGCGGGGAAGTCAACCCTTTTGAAGGAGTTCAGTTAATATCAGGGCTAGGGTCATGGAACCAATGTGTTAAATCCACAGTGATGTTATCTATTGTAACTTAACTCAGATACATGGGGCCTGATCTAATGCCTTGGATCAGGACACTTGACCATAGGTACTTTTCAAAAACTTCTGACTTTGTTTTCTCAGAGAACAATTCAGTTTCTGAAAATATTTCCACTTTGAGCATTTCAGGAGAGAGATTTTTACCTTGAACACCTCACTCAACCTCATGGGATCCCTCAATATATATAATCTGTCACCATCTTGTCATTATACAAACAAGTTTGTTCCTATACAATCTCCTACCACTGTGTTTGCACAATTCATGTTACTGTTATCTTTATTATTAACAGTAACACTCAAACTATCTCTGTGCTATTTATCAAAGCTCATTGAAATCAATGGAGAACCTCCCAATGACTGCAGTGGGTTTTGGATCAAAACCTATAGGACTAAAGTAGTTGCAGTGTGGGCAGCAGGCAATTGCAACATCCATGGTGAGTGGTTTGGGAAGAAGACTGACATGTATCTTGTTGGCTTCATGGGATTCTCTTTGTTTTCCTGTGTATTGTGGGAGATGAGACAGGGTGACAAGGAATGGTAGGAAAGATGAACAGATAGAAGTGATGGAAAAGAGGAAAAAGGGGAACAACAGAGAGACATATTGGGCAAAAGGGAAAAATGGTAAATAGGAATGAAAAGACGGTGAAGAGGATGGAGTGCTGGTCAAGTGAGTCTGAAGGTTGATGGAATATGGAAACAGAGGCCACAGCAAACAACTGGTGATGGTAATTGCACTTGGTAATATATGCTGATTTCTGTGAGACATTATGCCTAGTCTTTTAAATCAGGATGCTGAAACACTGGTCAACTCAGGACCTCACTGGCCATATGCTGAAGGCGTGGCACTTGATTTTGCATCAGATTGAGTGGATGTATACTCCTTGTATTTTCGATATAGAGTTGCAGCCTATGGAGACAACAGGTTCCAGCATGCATTGCTTCAACAGGCTAAAGAGGGAGCATTGTATGTTGGAATTTACAATCTACAGTGGCTGCAATTCTGGATTAAAAGTGAGGGGCAGCCATGGGCTAAATGGAAGAGTTTATTTGTACTATGTTCCATGCTTATTCTTATTATGCTCCCATTTATGTCAATGGCAAAACTCCCGTTTACTCAATGGAAGCAGCACAGGCTTAATTGGGAACAACCGGGAGCCCATAATACGAGCATACTTTTCAATGCATTTCACTCTCTTGCTTTCCCCATGAAGATGCTTACGAGTTCAGATCTCAGCTACAAACCCATCTCTATCCAATGGGGACCTCCTTCTCCTGCTCCTCTGATGTTTGGATGTTCATTTGCACTTTCTACACATCCAGAAGCAAACACCGGTCTGACAGAAAATGAAACAAAATGCGCTAAGTGTCGGTCGATGCTGTAGGAAAAAATAAAACAGCCCCCCTAAACACCATATCATTGCTGGACTAGATGTTCTCCACGGTATGTCTTACAGAGGCCAAACATAGCATGAACAAAAAGGCATTTTTACATGCCCAGCAGAAATTCTGACAAGTCACTTTTTTTTTAAAGATAATCACAGCTCTAATTTTAAAAAAAATTGACAACACTGATAGTCTACAAAATATAAAGCCTGGGGAAGAAGGGACTGAAAGTAAAAATACTTTCCTCTCCCCTGATATTTCCTTAAAATAACATTAAAAAGAGCTTTCCTTTTTGAATGGATTTGCTTCCTCTCCCTGCTATCCACCCTTTCTTCCTAGGTACAGAGTTGTTCTTCATTTGACAGATAGCTGCCATACGATAATGCTGCTTTTTCAGAGCAGTTTGGAATCTTTGTTTTCAGAGAAGAGGCCCACTAGGCACAATTTGGGACTTGTTATTAAAGACAAACTAACATCCCCTGAAGATTTTCAAACACTTTGTGCCAGAATGTGGTATTTTAAAGCATTTCCCATTTCACATAATCGGATGCACATGTCTTAGCAAGAGAGACGGTTTCAGCAAATATAAAAATTAATTCAATTTATTCAAGATGGTCTCACAGGAGATTAATAGATTCTGTACCTAATGTTGAGGAAGATAAGAACTGTTGAAATCAGTTAGGACTTGTGCATATTGCTTTAAGACCACTGACCTAAGCTAAGGTAGTTATAGACAAGGATGGCATTTAGAAAAAGTTGCCATATTAGTATTCATCTTGTATCCGAAATAAGCATAATCATCATCTTTGGGAATATGTGTTCCATCTTTATAATTTCCTGGGATGATTAATCAAATAACTAGTAAAACTACTGCTAATGTTTGCATAATAACGGGAAAAAATCTCCATATTTCAATGAAAAACAAATGAACAGTCAATATAGGACTACATGCAATGATCATAATTTGAATCTCTTTGTCATCCAGACATGTCGAAAAGGAGACATTTTATAAGTCATTATCATATTTAAAAGTTTATCTGGCACAAAGTTGTATCATTTTGGGGCATGGTAATAACTGGGGTTAAGACATTATGTGATGTCACCACGAATACCTTTGAACATTAAAACAGAGTAGAAAAGGCTGGTCGTTATCTTTCTATCCACTTACTCGGCCTCCACCACCACAGCATATGAGTACCTCAGAACAATAATGAATTTTCTCTCTCAAGGCTCCTGTGAGAAAAGCAAATACTATTATCCATTTCTACATATGGAGAACTGATGCACAGAGATATTAAGGGAGACATCCTAGCCCTGTAAAACTCAATGGAAGTTATGCCATTGATTTCAATGGGCCCAGGATTTTACCCATAGGGTGCATCTACACATGGGAGTGTGCACGGATATATGTACATTGTTGTACCATAACCCTCTGCTGCCCACATCTGAATCTCCGAAGGACAGCCTAGTGCACAAAAGCTAGCATGTATGTGTGCTGTGGGTATGCACACATCTCTGCTGTGGCATGGATCCGTGCCCATTCTACAATGATATGTGGACATGAGCAAGGGGTGTATACCAGGTCAAGGGTATTATTAGTCCTCCAGGGCCATTCCCATAATGCACTAATCCCTTTGCTGCCTGATCCTTACCCTAAGGTATAAAGATCTCTGACCTCTCATTGCCTGCAGTACTAGCAACCCGCGCCAAGCACTTTCAGTTCTACCATGAACTGTATTGATCAGCACCGGTCATCATGGAGCATGTTCCAAGAGTTGACACCTGGTCTCTGGAGCACAACCAGGTGCCGATTAGCATGTGGCCAGAGTACACCATACTCCATGACTTCGCCCATCTTGGCAGGAACGTTCACCTGTACCAGGAGATATCATGAAACTGGGCATCCACCAGACTTTGTCCCAGTGCATGGAGCGCATGAAGCACCTCAGACTCCAGCAGTGGAAGGTGAAGGATTCAAACAGTTGCTCTGGGAGGGGACCTAGCAAATGCCATCGCTTTGATGAGCTGCACCAGATGCTCTCCAGGGCTGCAAGTACTGAACCTGAATTTAGTCACGACCCTTTCTTGAACCCTGCTGTCCTCATTGTATGAGGGCATGTCGATGAGGGGCAGGCTGATGAGGCAGCAGGGACCTCAGAGGAAGTCCCAGGAGACCTGAAGAAAGAGACACACGTTACTGTGCACTTCTACCTGGCAGACCTGGACTGGGAAAGCCCCCTGAGGATTCTGAGCTGCAGTAGGAAATGGAATCCTAGGCTGGTTAGTTATAATATATCTCTAACACTGCCTGGCAATATCCCCTCTTGCTGCAGTGATACATGCCTGAGGCCTGTCCCCTCACTACATCCCACCCACGCTCCACTCCATCATGTCCCAGAGCAAGATGTGGGTATAAATCAAAGATTTTACTGAGGTCCCAGGAACCTCTGTCTAGTGTTCAGCATAAGCTGTAACAGAGTCTTAACAAGCAACCTCATATCCCTGTGTCTGCATTTCCTGGCCCGCACTGGCAGACATAGCCTCTGGGCCATGGAAAATCAGAAAGGACAGAGAGGAACAGACAGAAAAGACGATGGGTTTTAAAAAGGCCCATATGGGGAAAAAACATATGGCTGTGCAAAAACCCAACACTACCCCCATTCCACCCTGCACCCCTGGCTTTCCTTCTACTTATGAATGGGAGCTATGCAGAACAGGGTTGAGGGTGATTGGTGGCTTGTGTATGAGACCACCTGAGTCCAAAAGGGAAAGGGAACCATTAGTTTGTGCAAGAAAAGTCAAAGAGGTCCACTCCCCCTGTGACCATTTCAAATGTTTTGTTCCATTCCCAGTCCATGATTTCTGTCCTCTCCCTCATGCTGAGCCACAGTGCAGAAGCGAGGAGAAGTGAGAGTCAGTGAAGCATTTGCCCTGGCAGTTCCACAAACAGAATGCTATGTCCTCTAGCAGTGGAGCGGCGACTGGCTAGCTGTGTTAATCAAAACATTCAGGGAAGGTAAATATACTGGTGCTACTCTGTTTCCTTGTCCCTTTCAGAGATGTTCACTGGACACAGGGACTGGAGTTTCTGGTGATGCAGTGGGGGTTGATGAGAATTCTTTGTCGTTCTCTGTTCCTTTTTCATGGGAATTCCATTTGCTATCTTAGATTATGATCAATTTCCTCTCAAATTGCCACCCAGTCCTGAAGTACAATTCAGCAAATTTTTGGTGTAGCACAAATTCACGATGGTTCTTCAGGTTTAAGTGCAGGGCTAATGTGCTTGGTCCATCTTCATAGCTTATTAAACCTTCCACTATGCAATGTGTGGAAGAGTCACAGTGAGCAAAAACATCTCTCTGGTTTAGGTGGCAGGGTGTCCCCCAGAAAAATGGAAAGTGACTTCTCTTTTCCATTATGGTATTTTCAAAACTCCTATGTTCTCCAAGTAGTGGCCAACCTTCAAAGAAGAAACAAGGGACTGAAGGAGCCAAACTGCATCCCAAACAGCAGGTATCTCACCATTTTTACCTTCAGCTCCTTTCTCGTGGGCTGCAAAAGTAATCTGAAGAAAGAAGGCTGTAATAGTTGCATTCTTGTGATACTAAAAGTATCAATATTATGGGAGAGATAAGGAGAGGCAGATGTCAAAGGACTCTGGATGATCTGCTTGTTGGTCTAGACAGAAAAAGTCGAGCAGTTGGACTTGCATAAGAAAAGGGACGATCGAGCTCTTATTCAGGATGAGGCATTCCTGCAAATGGAGAGACAGCACAAGCAATGGGAGTGTGACCACAGGGAATGGGATTGCACCTAGAAGGAAAGGATTGTGCCCTCATGCAGTCCCTAGTTAACTGGTGATGAAACACTTTCGGGGCCTGCAGAGCAGAGAGTAGGAAGACGGTGAGCTCCAGGATGGATCCTGTTCCTATAGAGCAGCCTTTGCTCAGCATCCAAACAATACTGGCCAAAGAGACAAAAGTAAAATAACGCTGAAGATCTCTGACACTGATACAACACCCTGCTTCCCATCCCCACCCAACCATTACCACTGTCACCCATAATAGTACTCAGGCCATGGGTGCAATCATGCACAGAACTTGATAATCACAGTGAGCAATGCTGCCAGAAAACATTGTGAGGAAGAAATGTGAGAATTCCCTCCCAAAGTCTTCCAGAACTTTTTAAAAATTAAGGTAAAAATGTTTAAGTGCTTTCCATAAGCCAACCCCAAACAGTGCAGGTAACATAACAATAAACATTGCTAAATGACGGCATTACGGTGTATTATTTCTCACCTCAGCACAAAACCTTGGCCAAATGTATTAATCTAGTGGGCTTTCCCCCAGTTGTCATCTTTCAGTCAGCACATTAACACTGCATGCAACAGATCAAAACTTAGGGAAGTTTCTCTCAAAGGAAATATGTGGTAATGTTCTATGGAGCTTGTCAAGTGACACTATGGCACTAGAATAGTATCCCTTGGCATAGTCTCATGACATTTCATTGTTGTGGCCCTTCTCTGTACTTTTTCCAATTTTAATATATCTTTTTTTGAGATGGTGTGATCAGAACTGCATGCAGCATTCAGGCTGTGACCCTACCCTGGATATATATAGTGCCATGGTGATATTTTATGTCTTATTATCTATCCCTTTCCTAATGGTTCCTAACATTCTGTTAGCTTTTTTGACCACTGCTGCACTTTGAACAGATGTTTTCACAGAACTATCCGCAATGTCTCCACCCAAAACAAGAATATTTGCAAAGGTTCACTTGCGAAATTTACATTTACTTAAAAAATAAAGCAAAAAAATTGCACACATGTTTATATTTCCCACTCTTCGCACCTGCCCACCTTCATTTCCTCATTTTGAAGCTAAAATAACAATACTGCGAGAAAAGCTGTTCTTAATATTTCTGGCCTGACTAAAATCAGGAAGTGCTGGAAATCTTACAAAAACCTGATCTTGTGACATTTTCATGTAGCAGTCCAGAAAAAAAAAAAGTTTGACTAAGCTCAGGCATGCATCCAAACTTCTGATCCTTATCCATAATGACCCCAGTCAACTAACTTCTGCATTATACCTTTTAAGAAATTAGAGATGGAAAAATCCTGTTAATCCATACACATTTGTCCACTCCAAGATTATCTTCTATAATACCTTCGCTAGTAGCTTGTCCTGCCTAGTTTAAATAATTATTCTCCAAGGATGTGGGTGTGACACTCTACACCTCCGCGGAGCGCCCTGTAGCCACTCATATTCATCATCTGTATATAATTTTGATATTCCACATAAAGCATGCCATGTGAGGTATCATGGGAATGGTTATGACCTGCTGAAAACTACAATTCCATCTATATATGTATATCTTTAATACACATGAAGTTATGAGAACTGTGTTGTATGATTTTCACTAAAATATGCTGTGTGTTTGGGAAGTGCCTGGATACTAGCTCCCCAAAGACAATAACCAGAGAGATAACCAATGCCCAGGTGGAGGTAGAACAACCATCAACAGTCATTGTCCAGCAAGGGGGCTACAATGCAATGACTCACCTGCACAAGGCCACATGAGGGGAATTCCTCAGCTTTGCCTGGTGACTCAGCAATGCTGACCAGATATGCCTGGGCTTATGCTCTCCAAGCACATGGACTAAGGGTATAAAGCAAAACACAGTGCCCCCATGCTTTGCCTTTTCTCCTTTCCCAACCTATGCTGCAAGCAACAAGGACACTTAGTAGATTGAAGACTCCAACAGAGGAGATTGGCCCAGGTTTCAAGGGTGAAGCCTGTGTACTATGAACTGCAATATCCAGTGGGGTGAGAAAAACTGCTTAATCTAGATGTTGCCCAGTCTAATAGGATTGAGAGTTTAGACTGTGTGCTTATAATTTATTTTCTTTTGGTAACCACTCTGACTTTTTGCCTATCACTTATAATCACTTAAAATCTATCTTCTGTAATCAATACACTTGTTTTACTATTTACTTTTACAAGTGAGTTTGCCTCTAGTGCTTGGTAAATCTGCTCAGGTTTACAAAGTCTGGTGTATATCCACTTTCTGTTGATGAACTGATGAACCAATTAATAAACTTGAATTGCTCAAGAAAGGGTCTTGAACAGTGCAAGATGGTATATTCCTGAGGTACAAGACTAAGAGCTGGGGGGATTTGGTTGGTGCCTTTCTCTATGTGATTTATGAGTGGCTCTCGGAGCATTCATGCAATCTAGCTGGATGTGGGGCTTCACATGCAGTTATGCTGAGCGATAACAGTGCCTGGAGGGGTTTGCTACTTGTCACTAGCAAAGCATTATGAGAGACAACCGAGGCTGGAAAGTTAAGGGGGCACAGTGGTCCCACAGTTCCAGGCTGTACCCCAGAGATCTCGTCACGTAAGTAAAAGTGATTGTTTCTGACTAACAATACCTTAATCACATGCCCTTCTCTCTCATTCCTGGTTTTTACATTCTGCTGGAACCTGGTACATGCTCCATTTCATACAAAGCAATTTGTCATAACCCACTCCACCCCCACCCCCAAAAATAAACAGTCCAATGCAATGTTACAGATTTGTTAGTGTTTAAAGACTTTATAAGTCCCTTTAGAATGGAAGTTAAATATGCTGGCAGAATTCATAAATTATTGCAAAACTGCCACCATTTTCCTGGAATCTCATTAATGAATATAATCATTGTACTACAAGAGATGTTTCACTAGTAAAATTATATAATTTTAAACAATTTCTCATTAGAGCATCCTAAACTTCCATTTAATTCACTGGTCAGATTCTGATCTCTGATACATTAGTATAAATCTGAAGTGACTTCAGTGGAGTTTTTCTGGTTTTACATCCTTGTCCCAGAAAGCAGAACGGTAATGAAAGAGACACCTTGTTTTGGTGTATGTCCCATGGGGGTATTCAGTATCATCAACTGCAAGCACTAAAAAATGATGTGATTGTCTTAAAATTCATGAGATTTTAAAAAGAAAACACCAGATGTCAAAACTCACAATAAAATCATGACAGTTGGCTACAAACCAAAAGTAAGTTTTTAGCCCTCCAAAGAAAAGTTTAGAAATATAATCTGAGTGTACCTAAAAGTTCAACAAATATAATGCAAGAAAAAATCCAAAATGTATTTTAAAAACAATCTTATGAATTTAAAGGCAATCTCAGGATCTTTGGGGTCTGACATGATTTTTGAATGCTTGCGGCTGACATTTTGATGCAATATGAACCACATTACTCCAGACATGAAAAAACAAAGCCCATTCATCTCATCCACGCAAATAGTCTCATGGAAGTAAAAGGGACAAATTCATTAGAGGGTGAATTTGACCCATCAGGATGACTCATGTAGATAAGGAAATTGGCTTTAGCTTGAAGTCTAAGCAGCTGACCACAATGTTGAGCAATCAGAATCTGCATCCTCGTTTTACACAGAACAAGGCCCCTAGATCAATGAAATGCAATCACAGGGTGACCTAGAGACCCCTCGGCAAAGGGTCCTCTTTCTTTTACAACCATCTCTCACTTCAGACCTGACAAACTCTCTACACCAAACACATTCTTACAGGATATTTATGCAGAAAGAGTAATGTATAAAGTAGCTACAGAAAGCTCACAACTTGTCAAGATTCATAATCATTATGAGATATACGTACAGGTAATATTTAAGGAACAATTTATTTATACTTCAAGTATGCTGTATGGGCTTGAAGAAGAAATTACTTACCAGAAGATAATGTGTCTTGGTGATGGCCCATTCAAGCAAGGGGGAGTTGTCACCCCACCCTGTTTGGCCTGTGATGCAATGTAAGGCCCAATTGTTTAGACTTGCATGAGTACTAAGATGTTGAACGGGGAACCATTAGAAGCAAGGAAAACGATCCAAAACACTTAAAGGTAAAAAAAAAAAAAAAGCCCTTTGCAACAAGACAGGGATTCACCCTGACTGTAAATAGAAAAAAAAAAAAAGCTGCTTTCAGTATAACACAGAGGAGAGAGAAGCACACTGTATCCATTTACTGAGGAAAACCTCCTGTGGATCAGGGAGTGCTTTCATGAGCCGTTGGATCCTGGTTCCTGAGGAGCCAGCCAGCTCTGCAACAGACTAAACTTGGTGCATCAAGGGGGAGGGGATGATTAATCTACTTTGTTAGAAAGGAAAGGCAACCATTGATACGTTTAGACCCGGATTTGGAATTTATGATTGTGTTTTGTATTGTAAACATTTGTTTCCACCTCTCTCTCTCTTCTAGTGAAATTTTATTCTTTCTTAAATAAACCTACTTTTGTTTTCTTATAAATACCCAGAAGTGCTGCGTTTACTCAACTGCGGCCTGGGTCCAATGGCTTCTCCCCATCAGTAGACGGGGCTGCCTAAACCTGCCTGCCCCAGTACTTGCAAATAGTCCAAGTGCTGTGTGGTTTACGGGAGCAGCAGTTTAAGGTAAAACTAGAGTACACTGCACCTCCGGGTGCAGAGGATCTGAATTTCTGTGAGTAGCTGGTGTCAGAGGCTGGATACCACAGGGGAATGATTCAAAGGTACCAAGGTTTGGGGTGGACTTATTGTTAACCTGTTAATCTGAAATTAGAGCTACCATAGCCCAGAGGAGAGTACATGAATGGCTGAAAGGAGTTTGCACCCAACTACTACAAGAAAGGATCCCATTCCCTGGAGGCAGGTGGTAACAAGGTGACTTATTTCTGGGTGCCCCAGAAAGCTTACTTGGGCAGAAATGCTTTGTCATTTTACTGTATTCCTGACATTTGACTCACTGCTTGGATGATGAGATTCTTCAGCCGACAGAAATAAGTAACTGGTCTCTTTTAAGAACAAAAGCTGAAGTGAATATATTTAAAAGCTCTACTGTGTTTTGATGTTATTATAGCAATCAAAGTCATAAAATCATAGTAACCAAGCAATGAAAAATGACTTCAAAGGGTAAACTGTCTAAAGAGGATGTGACAACTGCTACAGTTCAGCTGTATTTATGTATGTAATTTATAACATTACATGCACACACATATATTTATATCACACACAAAAATATGTTCATTTAAGATTACATAGTGAAAAATCAGAAAAAGATCAGGAAACACAAAAATTAGTAACCTTGTCTCAGACACATTGCATGTACTATATATTTGATAGACTTAAGGCCTGTGCACTAGCTTCCAAACTTACTGCATAATCAAAATGTTCTCTTCTTCTTCCATCACCACTCCTACCCTTCTCGGTTTTCCAAATGTGTGTCCTGCTCCTACACTCAGATCTTCTTGTACAGAGCTATAAGCCCTTGCAGAATTCCAGTCAAGTCAGTTGGACTCCATATAAATATATGGTTGGAGAACATGGGATTAGGAGTCTGGAGCGTTGGATTCCATGCCCAGCTCTGCTACTTACCTGGTGTGTGTGACTTTAAGCTAGTCTCTTCACCACACTGTACATCTGTCTCTCTTTCTTTCTCATCAGTTTATATTGTAAGTTTTTGAAGAGACCATATCACACTATGTGCTTGTACTTCTAGAAAAATGGGCCCCTGAGCTAAGTGATGACTTCTAATTGCATTTTCAATACTACTACTGACAATGTACTTCTTCAGGGTAGGGAATAGATCTTTGTCTGTATAGTAAAAGTACCATGCACATTTATAGTGCTATGTGGATTAATAACAATGGGGTAGATTTTCAAAAGGCAGTTATGTGGCTGACTCCACTGAAAATTGCTCTCTATTAAATTGCATACTCCCGTTTAGAGAATTCCTTCCCTGGGGACTGAACTTTGAGACAGCGAGAGGGCTTGTGAGATCCACTGACCATGAGGCCTATGCCAGTGGGATTTCAACTGCTGGTAGGGGCACCCAAGCCAGACAGGTCAAAGGGACCAGATGAGAAGGAGTTCACTGGTCCTGGCTCCAGGTTGGGTGATAAGCTAACAACCCAACCTTGTAAAAAAGTTAAGTTATGGTATTACAACTGCCCTCTTGGCCAGCACACCTGGGACTGAACTAAGGACCTCCAGATCGAAACGCATAAACTTCTGCAGCTTGAGCTGAAAAACCAAAACTGTTTATCTGAGGGCTGTAAAAACTCATATCCTGTGTGGTCACAGAGTGAGATTTATAACACACATTCAGCAGTGGGTTCCAATAGAAACACAATAAGGTAGTCATCCTGGCAAACGGTATGATTGACAGGAACAGGCGAGCCTTGTTCATGCCCTAAGCAATGTCTGGCAACATGGGAAGGATTCAGATTCAGCTACTGAAAACTTCATCCTCAGAACTATCCCTGTCTAAAGAAATATTTTGATTGCTGATGTGTCACTCCATAGGCATTACTCGTGTATTCCCCTATTAATTGATGGCAAAGCATTGACAGCTTTTCACCATTAGTTCAATCCTTGCTTTGTTAAATTAATAATAATTAAATGCTCCGCTCCTGCCTAATGACTGTTAGACCAAGATATCTATGACAGGTCATTAGTTTTAGAGGAGCATGATCAGGATCTCATATTAAGCAATGAGATGCTTATTGACACACCATTGATGCTAGAATTAATAATCACACTAAATTGAATCTAATGAATAATTCATAGTGGAAAATCCATAACAGTTTGCTGTAGTTACCAGAGGAGATGTAACTTAAGAAACAAGCCATAGCTTCAACCAGGGGAAATCATCAGAAACACAGATAAACACAGGAAGGGTGGGGTGGGAATATTCGGAAGAGTAGTGCCAAAAGAGACCCAGGCTGATGACAGACAGTAAATTAGGTATGTGTTTGAGTGTGTTATAGCAGGAGAATAGCCAAAGTGATTTTGGGAGGCATACGCAGAGACAATACATCAGAGGGCCAGGCCAGGAGAGAATAATATTTTTCTACTAAGTGCTGATGAGAAAACACCTGGGATTCCAGACTGAGTTCTGGGCTCCTCTGAATCAGAGAGATGTTTATAAATGAAATGGAATTTAGAGCCTACTCAGCATGTGTATTGACGTTCTTGTGGAGTTCAGTGAGTGCCAGGTCAGACCATTAGGGTACATCTTCACTGCAATGTTATTTTGGGATCATACCTGGGTGTTGCCCCTGGTGCCCCTCCTGTCCACACACAAAACCCTCTCACTGAAGTTAAGTGGTGTTTTCAACCCAGGCTAGCTGGTGTGGGATGTGGGTTAGAGCCTAGGTTCCACTTTCAGTAGGGCTGGCAATCTGCCTACTTTGCAGTGAGGACACAGGCTAAATCACTCAAGTGCTGCTTGTCCTCCAGTGCCTTCCCACAATTCTTTGTTTGTGCCCAGAAGGAGAGATGAGTTGTCCTACAATTCACTGGAAAAGAATTAGAGTATCTCAGCTCACTGCAGCATAAGGAACCATGGGATCTGCCTCTAGAAGTCCTAGAGACACACAGAGAGTACAGTACTCATGAGGACCCAGTAACTCAGGTATGGCTATGCAATATGGCTGCTCTCACCAGAGGTAGGCTAACCTGGGTGCAGATTACCTAGACTAACTCTGTCATGAAGACAAATCCTTGCAGAAGAACAATAAAATAGCTGTGTGGGTTAATGGAAAGGGCATTAGACTGAGACTCAGGAGACCTTAATTTTATTACACTCTGTCATTGTTTTATGCAACTTTGAACTTCTCTGTGCTATGGTTTCCCTTCTGTGTAAAATGAGAATGATGTTTGCTCATTTTTCTAAAGTGCTTTCAGCTCTATGGCCACAATTGCTATATAAGTGAAAATATTATCAGGGTAGGATTGATTTATGAGAAAAGATTAAAAGGACTGGCCATTTTTAAGTATTTGAAGGTTGTAAACAACAGCAAGGGACAAATTATTTAGGTGGGCATAGCAGCTAAGAATAATGGCATGAAATGAAGGAAAGGAAAACAGACTGATGAGGAGAAGCCTACTAGTGAGGTATTCTAAAGCTGGATTTCTTAAAACTTGTTTCATTTTAAACTAAGCTATAGAAAACACCTGAACATATACTGTAGAACGCTATCTTGCATTTTCAGAGGCACCGAGAACCCATAACTGAAACTGACTTCAGCATGAGCTTTGAAAAAAATCAGGCTACTTTTACTTAGGTGCCTAAATAGAGCACCTAACATTAAACTTATGTGTTGGAACAATTTGGCTGATCATTCCCTGGTCTTCTTTTGGAGAGCAGAATCCTGGGTGTTATGCAGTATTTCACAGACACGAGTTACCTGTCTAAATTCCTTGCTTCAGTTAAGCCAGCTGTCTTTCCCCAATTTGGAAACAGATGAGAATGCCATTCTCCAACGTATTAGTACAACACCTGGGCAGAGTGTGAAGTCTTCTTCCAAACACTGCTGTTACCATGCCTTCACTAGTCATTTATGTACTAAGCTCAAGTACTAGCAAAAGGTTTCTCAAAGTTTATACAGTATAATTTTTACCTGAGGCTTGAAGATTCTGCTCTGCTTTCTAGGTTATTTAACTCCAGACAATTTATGAGACCGCTGAGGAGGCTGAAAAATTGCTTCTCCTCTCATTTGTTCATGTTCACAACAGAATGGAGAAGGGGGTTGCTATCATGAATGATTCCTGTTGGTCAGCTGCATTAGATCATATTGCAAAAACATGAGACTGGAAATATTGGAAATAGCTTCAGTGGTGGGGAGAGGAGTCGTGGCTGGCTACTCAGACTTTAAAAAAACCCAGTAAAAGCCATTCTTTATCCTATCAGAGCTCTTCCCATGGATCTTACTCAAAGGGAGTAGGACCTGGTTTAGAATCAAAGAAGTTAGATATGGCATCTCAAATGTAGGCTTTGCAAACAGGGAATCATAAACAGTAAAATAGGGAGGAAGGATGGTCTTGTGGTTAAGACACATACATGGAATTTGGGCAATCTGGGTTCAATTTTTGGTGGTGCCCTTAACTTCCTATGTGAGGTTTTCAGGCAGATTTTCTGCACCCCAGGGTGGTCTGTTTTAATGAAAGTCTCGTCCTTAGTCTCTCTGTGCCTCAGTCCTTTATCTGTAAATTGGAGATAATAATACTTCCTTTTTTGTCTTGGTTATTCAGATTATAGGCTCTTAAGGGCAGGGACTGTCTCTTACCCTGGGTGTGCATGAGGGCTGATCAGAATTTTTCTGTCAACACTGTTTTTTGATGAAGAATTAGTTTTCTTGACTAAGTGGAATTTTCTGTGGAAAGTTTCTGCTTTCCGCGGACAACTGGCACTATAATAATATGAATAATTGTAATATTGGACATTAGGAAAAAGTTCCTAACTGTCAGGGTGGTTAAACACTGGAATAAATTGACTAGGGAAGTTGTGGAAACTCCATCTCTGTAGATATTTAAGAGTAGGTTAGATAAATGTCTATCCGGGATGGTCTAGACAGTATTTGGTCCTGCCATGAGGGCAGGGGACGGGACTCTATGACCTCTCGAGGTCCCTTCCAGTCCTAGAATCTATGAATCTATAAGTCTATGAATTCAAGAGTCTAATAGTGAAACAAAGTAGGTTTGTTAATTTTGTTTAAGGTTTTAGAGGCAGCCCTATCAGAGTAGTAAACAAGTTACAAGACCATTCTGTAGTAATGAACCCAAACACCAGTAAGTTGTAGGGTTTACGGGCCCAGATTGCAGTTTATTACTAACAGAGGAAAGGAAGAATTTCCACTACCTCAGGTCTGTGATCCACTGGGGAGGGAACGGGGCGGTTTCAGAATAACTACTTGTATCCAACCAGAATGTCAATTCAATTTGAAAAGCGCACTGAGTGGAGGTTGTTTCTACCTCTCTCTCTCTGTGGCTTCACAGTGGCATCGGTTCAGAGGTTCTATCAGGAGGGCTGTGATGAAAGTAAAGCTGACTGCACTAGAAAGAGATGGCCTGGATGTACAACCCTGACTCCTGTTGATGAGGTGTTACTCGAACAGATATTCCCACTTGATGTCCAGAGAGCTATCTGTATGTGAGTAACTGCTCCCTAGTGCAATTAGGGTTGGGCTCTGAAAGTGGTTTAGCACCAGTTTGGTTAGTAACAATGGGAAATAGTGTACCAGAAATCCCCATTCAAATACTTGGGGATATTACAACAGTAAGGCCCAATGAAGTTACTGCTAAACAGGCGCCAAATGGCAATATTCAAATACAAGCAAATTAGGTCAAAATCCAGCAAACTTGCTTAATTTTAAGTATGTGAGTAGTCCCATTGACTTCAAAGAGATTATTCATGAGTTTAAAATTAAGTGTAAGTATTTCTCTGGGTTGGGGCCTTAGTCCCATTGGTTTCAATGGTATACTCACAGAAGAAGGGTGATGGAATCTAGTCCCATGTGAGTTAGCTCAAGGTTGCACAATCTCACTCTGTGATCTGGGTATTATTTCTATTAGAGGGTCACACATGCTGTTGTTTCTGTAACCTGAAAACATTGCATAGACCAGGGGCTCCCCTCCATTCTCCCCCACAAATTCCCTGTGTGCCACCCTCCCATCTTCCTCTCTTTCAGGGACATCCTGCCACTGCCAGGGGTTCTATGTCCTACCTTTGTCCACATTGCCCCATACCAGGGGCTCTGTGTACCCTTCATTCTCCTTTCTCCATATGCTAATAGGACTGCTCATGGAATAAAGCACTAATTAGTACAAGCAAGGATAGCACAGTGAAGGTCAAACCAGAGTAAAATAAGCAGGGATTACACACAAGAAACAGGAAGAGTCTGATGTTCAATGCCCAGTTTTGCTACTCAGGGCCCAGTACTGTTCCCACTGAAGTCAGGGAGCAAACCAATCTGGCCATCAATTGCTTGATTTAGTCCCAGCCTTCCCAGGGAAGAAGCAGCCAATCAGAGGGTTGCTGCAGGAAGCTTGCTGAGCTCCCCTCCCCGCATCTTTGCAGCAGCCTAGAGAAATGTTTGGTTATAGGAGGGCGGGAAAGGGGACATCCCACACCATTTTCACAGGAGACAGCAGAAAGAACTCTGGCAGCTCAGGGCAACGTTACTCCCTTCTCTCTGCTCCTGGAAAAAATGAGTCAGCCTGCTTCACTCTCCATCACTGCAATACCACAACCTAGGAAAAGGGGAACTAGACTCCACTGTAGAGTCTTGTGTCCTTGACTTGGGGGAGGGGTGAAGAACTCCTGGAGCTGGAGGAGGAGCAGACATGGCGGTTGGGAAGAAGACAGATGGGAGGTGCATAATTAGTTGATGGACAGAAGGCAGATGGGGAAGCCGCAGAATCTAATTATTTAGAATTTTGGGGTTTGGGAAAAAGCTGGACCATCAGGCAGAAAGTTCCCGCAGGTGGAACCAAAATTTCCAACTCTCCCTAGTGAGAGTGGATGGGTGGGGAGAGTTTTAAAAAAATCTGAAGTTGGAACAAAAGATACAATATCTTTAAAGAAACCTCATGATATTTGTTGGTCTTTATTGGCCCTTAAACACTACTAATAACTGTGATTAATAATAAGGATCGGGCCTCGTTGTGAGCTGAGTGAAGTTGCATGTTTACAGACTGTTCTGTGCCTCTTTTACCCCACGTCATAAAGTGAGTGTATAAATAACCACCTTATGGGGGAGTTGTGATGCTTAATTTAGGCTTGTGAAACATTCAGGCTCCTCAAACTGCAAGTGCAAATGATAATTATCATGCAAGCAATTGCAACAAGAAGTTGGGAAGAGAGATTCTCTTTCTATAAACACATTTGACTTACTAGCACTATAACTTGCAAACAAGATTAGTATTATCAATAAATCACCATGTTCACAGAAGAGAAACAAAAGACAGAACGCCTTGTTGCTGAGGCATATATAATGACAATAGGTACCTTAGCAACGGTTATAACTGTACTGCAACAGATTGTGCCCTAAAGCAGTAAATATCCTGCACACAAGAGGTTATTTAGCACTTTAAAAAAAAATTAAAAGAAAGTCTAGTCGTTGTTAATGTTTTCAGGCTAGAAAGAAAAAGAGCGTAAGTGGTAAGGGGAAAGGCGTGAGGGAAAATTATGGAGCTTTCAAGATTAAGACAGCTCAATCAGCTGTCAGGATGGTCAGTCAGAACTGTGCATAACACATGTTGAGGAAATGACATCTTTTCTAAATCAGTTCTTATGCATATGGCAAAGTCCTTATGACCTGTACATTCTCTTGTGAGTTTCGTTTTCAGTCGGTTTAGTTTGCTGACAGCTCTTTACTCACTCACTGTACCTAAGGACCCAATCCTAGGGAAAGCTCACAACCCAGTCCTGCTCCAGCTGGAGTAAATGAGATCCCCTGAATATGGATGCTGGATGTACTTTCCAGGACTGATTCTTCACTATATTACACTGGTATAATTCAATCGAGTAATGCAGTGAGTGGATCAGGCATCAGTGTTTGATGCTGTGCAGAAATACTAAGCTAATTATTCATACATAACGCCATCAGTACGCTAACAGCCACTAAACTAAGATTTCAGGAGGTGAATAGGCTCCTGAATACAAGCTTAAAAGGGACATACTGTCATAATAGGGGCTATTGTCACATTCTGAGACTGGGCAGAATCAGTGGCTTTTTGGTTTAGCAGCTCCATTTCTTAAATTCAGATATAATGTAAGCAGAGGGTGGAGTGAGGATGCATAAAATTAGCATCAGGGTTTAAATTTAAAATAATAGCAGGACTCCAAGGTGTGTGCAAGCCAAAACTGAGTTGCTATGTGTTCTTAGTCCTTATGATGGGGCGTCTGCCCACACTAGCTCATAAAGGGTTAATAGAACCCTAGGGAGGCTGCCCAACTGGCTGTGCAGGAGACAGACAATTGGAGAGGGTAAGGAGGAGCAGCCAATCGGGGTTGGGCAGGCCCATATAAGAAGAGCCACGGGGCAGAGAAAGTCAGTCACTCCCTGGAGCTCAGGGAGGGAGGAGGACTGGCTGCCTTGCAGGCAGAGGGCATCTAGTACCTTGGACAGAGTAGTGCTGGGCAGAATCAGGGGATCGAGAGGCTGCTGACAGGCTGGGACCCTGAGACAAGGGCAGAGGAGGTCTGGGGCTACAGGAAAGTGGCCCAGGGAAGTGGACTGTGGGATTGGAGGAGACGCAGTACAGGGCTGCCATCTACAGGGTCCCTGGGCCGGGATCCAGAGTAGTGGGCAGGCCTGGGTCCACACCCTTTGCCCCCACTCACCACCGAGGAAGTGGCTGGACAGTGGACTACAGTTTCCCCTGGGAGACAGGAGAACAGAGGACTGTGTCCTGAAGAGGACACTGTGTTCACTGGGACAACTCACTTCCTGGAGCAGAAGTGATGGCAGCAACATATCACCAGATGAAGGCGCACGGGGGAACTAAGCTAATTCCCAGGACAGCAGCAGGAGGCACCACAGCAGTGAGTCGAAACCTGTCACAGTCCTATTACCCTCTTACTGGATTGTGTTTAATATTATATTGCAAGCATTTTGGAGAACTAGATAAATAAAAAGAACTAGCTAAATTCATGGAGGATAGGTCCATCAACAGCTATTGGGCAGGATGGGCAGGGATGGTGTCCCTAGCTTCCTTTTGCCAGAAGCTGGGAATGAGTGACAGGGAATGGATCTCTTGATGATTACTCGTTCATTCCCTCTGGGGCACCTGGCTTTGGGTACTGTCGGAAGACAGGATACTGGGCTAGATGGACCTTTGGTCTGACCCAGTATGGCCACTCTTATGTTCTTAAACTTTTCTTTTTATTCTTTTATATTTTATTAACAGTGTCCAAAAATTCTAGGTGAAAGATCAAAGCCATTTGGTCTGCGAAACTGGGCTAGAAGTCTTTCCAGCACATGCACTGTCACAGTTGTCTAGCACTTTTGCTTCCAATCTCATGGAAATCAGGAAATAGTCATCGTCAAATACCCACTCTACTCCAACAAGACTAGACATGCTTAGGATAAGGTTAAGGGGCCCTTTTTCTTGGGCCCTATATTTAGGGTTGTCAAGTGTGTCTGATTTTCGACCGGACCACCCAGTCGAAAAGAGACCCTGGCGGCTCCCGACCTGGCCATTAAAAGTCTGGTTGGCCGTGCAGCAGGGGCCCGGGACTAAGGCAGGTTCCCTGCCTGCCCTGGCTCCATGCAGCTCCTGGAAGCAGCTGCCAGGTCCCTGCAGACCCTAGAT
This sequence comes from Gopherus flavomarginatus, assembly GCF_025201925.1. NCBI lineage: Eukaryota > Metazoa > Chordata > Testudines > Testudinidae > Gopherus > Gopherus flavomarginatus. The sequence goes on from NC_066620.1 coordinate 205,187,515, forward strand.
ACATGGGTGGCCAGGGAGGCACTATGTGTTGCCCCCTCCCTGAGGGCCGGTTCTGCAGCTCCCCTTGCCCCATCCCGGAGCCCCATCCTGAACCCCAAAGCCCTCATCCCTGGCCCCACCCCAGAGCCCACACTCCCAGCTGGAGCTCTGACCCCTTCCTGCACCCCAACCCCTTGTCCCAGCCTGGAGCCCCTCCTTCAACCCAAATCCCTCATCACTAGCCCCACCCCAGGATCCACACCCCCAGCCAGAGCCCACACCCCCTCCTGCACTCCAAACTCCTCAGCCTCAGCCCACAGCCCCAGATCCAGGCTCTATTTCTGGATTTTCCACTGATCTGGAGAAAACTGCTTCATTTTTCTGTGCCTCGGTTTCTCCATCCTTACAATACTGGAAAGATACCTTCTTTTGTAAAATGGTTGAAGATATGGACTTTAGAAATGTGATGTAAAAGCTGGGCGTCATTACCAGTGACCTCATTGAATCAGCAAGACCTTCAGCTTTTTGCTGGGTCCACCACCTCCTAACCGAGTGGGGCAGCAGGAGAAACTTTTTACTCTATCGCAGCACCTGAAAAAAAAAATCAAATGTTCTGAGCAAAAAAAAACCAAAAAACCAAACAAAACACCCTTTCCTATTTGGTGCAGTAGGAAAGCATTTCCTCTTACCTACAAGCAATCCCTCTGCTTGCTGTGGGCTGAGGCTCGACTTGCTGTTCCAGCCAGATAGCATAACTGTTCGGAGACAAATTGCCATCAGGAAAGATGGTGTTATAGATCTAGGTATCGCTAGCATACTAATAATACCCCTCATGGTACTGCCATATCAATTCTTTGAGTGGCATCCCACAAAGAATAGCAAAGACAATGCAGCTGATCCCTGTGGGACTAGCACACCCTCAGGGCAGATGAGAAATTACCCAACACCATCACTTACTATAATATATTAATAGTCTGCTCTCTTCTGACCCATAGCTACTGCTGTTCTGAGTTTATTTCATATTGGAAATGATGACAGGGATAGCAGCAGGAGATGAAGGGGTGAATGGGGAAGACTGGGTTTGTATATATTGAGAGGGAACCCTAATGCTAATTATTTTTCAAATAAATGCCCCAGACCAAAAATGAAAGCCCAAAATATTATAAAGAAGAAGAGTACCTGCTTAAGTGGCATTGGCCGGCAGGACTGAAGGCTCAGTGCTGCTCAAGCAGTGAATCAATTTGACATTTTCACACACCGTCAGTCCCTTTGTGGGCAGTTTCCCCTCAGGACCCACATTACCGAGCGATATCATTTGGCAATAGGTTTTGGGTCACCTGCCTTAAGTCTGAAGAGTGCATCTTTCCGTTTCAGCCTGATTCTGCTCTGAGGAACACCGGTGTGAGGACCTATGCAAAGCCCAGTGAAGTCAGTGGAAAGGCTCCCTTTGATTTTAATGGGATTTGGATCAGGCCCTAAGGCCTAGATCCTAAAAAGTATCTAGGCACCTATGGGAGTTAGGTGCCTAAATGCCTTCTAAGATATGGGGCTAAATCCAAAATAGCTCAGTTAAAATCAGTGTATTTATGTTGTATTTACACCACTGTAAATGAAAGCAGAATCTAGCTCTCTCAATATGGTGCCTTTTATTTTTTCCTGAGAAGAAAGGTTCTTGGCCCAAATCCTCAAAGGTATTTGGGCAGCTATCCCTCACTGGGAGCTGGGCACTCAAATCTTTGAGGATCTGGGCCATTCTGTCTAATAAAACTTTTGACTTATAACGGCCAACATTGTCTAACCTTGTTTTCTGCCTATGGGTGAATGCTTTTTTTTTTTTTTTTTTTGAAAGACTGATCCAAAGAGTCAATGCCAAACATTTTAAAAAAATCATGAGTCAGCCTTATTTAAAAATAATTCAGTGTTTTTCAATATAACAACTTTTGACTTTTCTGTCGTGTGTTGCAATAGCCTTTGGGGTGCACGTTGCAAATTTTTCTCTGCAACATGAGGGCAAGTATTTTTTTAAGTGAAAGCTGAGATTCTCAGATAAAGCTCCAGTTCTGGGAATCAAGTGATTAGGAAAAACATTAAATCATTTTAGCCTTGTGATAAACTTGTGAGAACTGGCAACACTGGCTCACAAATGGACTTGATCCGAAGCCCATTGACTTCAGTGAGTAGTGGATGAGACCCATGATGTGCATCTCAAGATGATGCATGCTGAAAAACATGGAGCACAGATTCTGTCATCCTTAGTCATATTGAATAATACCTTATACCTTAAGCAGTCCCACTTATTTCAATAGAGCTACTCATGGAGTAAAATACTACTCAGTAAAGAGGGCAGAATCTGATGCACAGTAAGAGGTCCTAGAAGACCCTTGTGTAGGAATCTGTGCAACTGGTAAGGTCAGAAAGTATAAGAGATGGGTTTCTACTCATTTGAGACCAAACTGGCACTCTTAGTATCTTACTCTTCGAGGATTCTCTTTAAAGACTTGTACCAAAGCTACTGCACATGCTCAGTATATGAGGGGTTTGTTTTTTTTTTAAAAAAGCTTAATAACTTAGCACATGAAAATAATTTTTCATTCAGCCATTACAAGACCTCCACAATGGGGGCTGCAGTAAGAGGAGGCCCTGAGATGTAAATCTTGGTGTCAGAGGCCTGGTATGAGGCCTAAAGGCTGAACTAAAGTAATGGTCAGGACTTTGCTAACGTAAAGCAAAGTTAAGCTGTGAGCCAGAGGCAGGCCCTGCTCACAAGAAGTTGGCAAGGAAAGGGCTGATGTTGCATAAACATATACCTACAGTGTGTTAGATATTAGAAATATAAATACGGTACCAGGACACTCTGATACTAGAACACTCCACACAGATAACAAGGAACAAGCTGACTCATCCCAATGACAGGGCCAAAGTGGTAATATGATGGATAGAGTTGTTTTGTTCAAACCAACATGTACAAGGTGAGAGGCTGCACTTTACTAGGTAGGGGGGTTGTACCTTGCTACGTAGAGGGGTTGCACTTCAATACGTCAGGAGTGATGTGTAACTTGTTTGTACCTCTGTATAAGAATGCACCCCTGGGTGGATGTCTTTGTCCAGCCTAGGGGGCAGTGGAAAGTGCCGCCACTGACTGAGCTGAGTCCATTGCCAAGGGGCACATATTTGTAGTATGTACTGTAGAGTAAAGTCTAAAGGGAACTATTACTGTGCTTTGTTTGACAACAAAACTGGCCGACCTGCCTTCATACCTTACTGGAGTCTGTGGTCATTGGGGGTTCTCTTGGGGTCTGTTCTGCCAACGATCTGCGCAGAGCTGGGACAGCACACAGAGGGAGCACATGCACACAGCCGATTGATTTCAACATTGAACAGAGCAGAGCACCACACTGGTAGCATCTGATGACAGGGGCTATTTCCATGCCAGATTGCAACATTCTGCCCACAGCTTTCTCAGCAGCAGAACTGTAATTAAACACTGCCAGATTTTTTGTGTGTCAAAAAGTATGGTTGTTATACTCAAAATTATCTGAAATATTTTTCAACAAACTCTCTGGAAAAATCATTCACCTTTTAGACACAGACAAACTTAGCCAACGTCAACCCATGTAAGAACCTTATTGGATAGAAGAACCTCTCTCCTGCGAGGGAAGAGGGGAGGAGAATTGATTTGCATGGGACTAGATGTGGAGTTGTGAAGTATTGCTCAATGAGCCAGATCCTCAACTGGGGTAACTCCATTAATTTCAATGGATCAACATTGATTTACATCAACTGAAAATTAAGCCCAGTGCCAGTGTCAGTAGCAGTGGCTTTATCTGGCTGTTGATAAGGTGCTGTAAAGATCAGGTCCCACAAAATAAATATTCACCCTCTGATATCGTCACCAACTTGCACTGCAGTGAATTTAAAATTAGACATGTGAACTGTGACCTGTGAAGAGCAATCTTGATTGTTATGTATTCCGTTTTGCTTCCCTAAGTTTAAACTTAAATATTAATGAAGGAAAGGAAGCGGGTGGGGGGGAGAAAGACAATCCAGAAAACCCCTCGAGCCACACTGTGGGAGTTTATTTTTTAGCTGATGGCAATAAAAATGATGTAATGTCATTTTCCTTCTAATTTGTATGGACAGATGGATGTATTTGAACTACCCAGAAAATAAGCAAATAATAATAAAATATTCAGCTATATTCATTACTCCTAGAAAGAACAAACTTTCATCTGAACAGAATACCGAGAAGGGTCAGGTACTTCTAAACACACATGCTCAGTTTCAGGTACAATGATCAGCAGTGAAGGAATTAATTCTTGATATTTCGAAGACAATAACTTAAGCTTCATCGTTTACAACTCTTTAAAAATATATGGGAATGAGCTAAATTTTAAAATCCTCATTTAGATAAATAGGAAGATTAAATTCTGAGTGCTCAGCTTTGTTCTTCTTTATTTACCAAGAATATCAGAATAAATGCAACACATTTTGAGATCTCAAAGCATTATTGTGACAGTCAGGGTCCAGACACCCCAGGAGGATAACAGTGGGTCTGAACTCCAAAGAAGAAGCAGTTGAATTGATTGATTATACAGAATAATGTTGTACTTTGAAAGTGTATTGAGTAAGGTCTTTTATGAAAGCCAGTGGTACACTGTGGATTAATATCATTGTGAAACATATGTTTTAACATTATGTGAGCAACTGTGAATATTTACTTCTATTATGCTTTAAAGTCTGTGACCAAACAAATGAAGAAACAGGTTTTCTCCTAGACAGGACGGAAGATAGCTGTCTCCTTGTCTGTAACGTAAATGAAGCATTGTGGAACCATACCAATGGAAGTCCTATTTACATAAGAATCAACTGGGGGATGGGAAGTCAACAGGGAGAGACAAAAAGTAGGGGAGAAGAGTTTTATCTGGGGATACACTGCAACAGAATACACTTCAAAGGTTTACTTGACTACAAGAAGAAGGGGAGAAAACCTCTTAGTTATCCATCAGAGACAAAAGAGGCTGGTGCTCTTAGAATTTATGAAAGGTGGATCCTTCAGCCACATGGGTTCAAGATGCTGACAAATGACTGTAGATGAGAAATTTTTCAAGACCAGGATTGTAAACTCTTTAAGGTAAGACACTAGATAGCATATTTTTACTTGTGTTTTGTTTGTAGCCATATCTGTCTCCTTTTCTCTTGCTTTGGGATAACTTAAATCTATGTTCTTTATTAATAAGTGAGACAACAGGGTGTTGTGTGTGTGTGTGTGTGTGTGTATTGTCTCTTTGGAGACAGCAGACTTAATTTCTGTGAGTATCCACTGAGAGGGACTGCATACTACAAAGAGCTGTCTCTGGGGAACTCAGGTTCACTGAATATTACCCTCAAGACAATATTTAAACTGGTGGAGTCTCCTGGAGTTTGCTGGTAAGGCAGGCAGACAAACTGGTGTGGCAGGGAGCAGTCTCACAGTTTAACCCCAGCAAAGCTCTATCTTTCTAAAGCAGAGCAGTAACCCAGTGGCTCACTGTTCTGGGCTCCTAGAGGGGAGAGTCAGAGACATACATGCTATAAAATAATCTTCTGATGCTATCTGAGGTCTAGATCCTCAGCTAGTGTAAATTGGCATAGCACCTTCAATGGAGCTGTGTTGATTTAGACCAGCTAAAGTTCTGGCCCAATATGTCTTGATGTTCAGTTTAGTTCAGGAGTATTTTTGGCCATACCATTCACTTTTCCTGCAAATGTAAATGAACAGGAATTTTGCATGAGGACTGAAGACAGCTCCCCAGGCATCAATTCTCTTGGATTGAGACACACATCTTGCTCTCCTTCCTGACCAGTTATTTCTAGGCTGTACAGTTGCCTACCTATAGTGAATTCCCCAGAAAAGTCAGCCTACCTAAGCAGACCTGCTTTGCTTTTCTCCTTAAAGGCTATAAACAGTATAAATGCAACAGTTACCACACAGCTCTTTCAAAGTAAGCACATTTATTCTTAAGGTTTAAGGCATTACAGAGAAAACAGAATAAAAACAATAAAAGAACATACATGCTAATAAGCTTACCATAGATCACCCCAACTCCAACAAAGGCTCGGGCACGTGAGCAGTTCTTCAAATCCCACCATGGGTTTTTTTCTGTGGTCACAAGTTCATAACTGCCCTGTCTCAGAACTAGTACCCACATGAACCTCCAAGTCACACTTTTGTCCAGTTTGGTCCTCTTATCTAGTCCTCATGTGACAGGTGATTAGCAGACAATGGGTTAACAGTGGAGCTTCAAAAGCTTGGGTCTGGAGGTGAGAAGTTACCCTCTCCTCCTCCCCAGTATTTCCTAGGAATCTCATTTAACTTTGTTTGTCTAGCACATTGCTTCAGAGAGTTCTTTGAAGCTCAGAACATTTCCTTGAGTTTACATTAGCCATGTCACCTCTTTAAAGAAATTACATACAATCTCACAATCACACACAAATATTTTGATTTTAATGTAATAAACTCCTAAAGTACTTAAACTTAATTCACTAAGGTTTGTGCTGGATATTGCACGAAATTGCCATATCTGTCACAGTCTGTATTTGTAGTTGTTTTCCTTTCATAAATTTAGCCTGGTTAAAGGTTGTGGTTCTACATGAATCTCATGGCAAGCCCTGTCTTACAACAATAGTTGGTCAAAAAATGACAAATAGATTTCACAAGCAATTTAGAAATGTTGGCTTTTTTTTCCATTTTGTAAGGCTCAAATGGACCCTTTTTCTGGTTTCCATATTTTTGTGCTATTTTTCTGTCATTTTTAAAATATTTTTTTCAAAAATTTTTATTTACCAAAACATCAGTTGTTAGTCATGCAGTTTTCAGTAAATTAAAAATTCTGAAAACAATGTGGATAAAATTTCTGGTTAGAAAAAGATATTGTGGCAAATTTAATGAAAAATGGAAACCTTTTCTAGTGTTTACAATCTTTTGTGAAAAAAATTCAGTTTGGAGAAGAGGCCATTTTTTGACTGAAAAGCTTTTCATGTGAAAAATGTAACCAGCTACTGAACTAATAATCAGACAACTAATAATAAAGAATTATTATTAATGGGACAACTTGTTATAGTAAATTTAAGCATGTTTGTAAGTGTTTGCAGAATCAGGGCCTAAGCTGGTCCCTTCTTTGCACCACACAAATTGCATCCAGCTCTAATGACCATTCCCCAACTTCCCTTGATGGGTCTACATTTTGCAAACTAGAAAGAAAATGGTTTTAGAATAAATTTTGTTTTGACTGAACTCTCATTTGATAGTCTGCTCAATGCTCATATTTATCATCTTTATTGTATGCTTCAGGTGAAGTCTCCTCTTTTGTTATTTATTTGGTTACTAGATAATAATTTTAGTTAGTTTTACTGTAGTATTTAAACAAACTGAAAAGTAAATCATTAAAAGGCCAATGTATTCTAAAATGTTATGAAAACAAAACAATTAAAATAATTACACTGAAAAAAATTGATCAATTAAAGGCAAAAGGGGGAGTAATTGGTTGTTATACTTTGTGGAAGAATAGATGTTCCATATGCTGGGGCATCAGTATGATTAAACGCTTAATTGTGGTGATTCTGGCTAATACGTACAAGGTTAAATTCAGGGCCAGGAAGGAAACTTCCTTCACAGCATGTTGGCAGGGAGTATTTTCATCTTACTCTAGACTAAAAAGACTAAAAAGAGCAGGGAATGAGGATTAAGATGGTCATATGTCCCACAAGTGAGTATGTGCTGCAGTTACCTCACCACACCCTCTGCCAGCTGCAAGAGGAAAAACAGCTGTTAGCGCACCAGGCAGTTCTGTAAGACATTGCAAATGCTGCACAGCTGTTCAGAGAGAGAAGGAGGAAGAGACATATTGGGCATATGCGGCTGCATTAGTAGGAGCATTGCCAGCAGATTGAGGGAAGTGATTATTCCCCTCTATTTGACACTGGTAAGGCCACATCTGGAGTATTGCATCCAGTTTTGGGCCCTCCACGACAGAAAGGAGGTGGACAAATTGGAGAGAGTCCAGCAGAGGGCAATGAAAATGATTAGGGGGCTGGGGCACATGACATGAGGAGAGGCTGAGGGAACTGGGCTTGTTTAGTCTGAAGGAAAGGAGAGTAAGGGGGGAATTTGATAGCAACTTTCAACTATCTGAAGGGGGGTTCCAAAGAAGATGGAGCTCAGCTGTTCTTAGTGGTGGCAGATGACAGAACAAGGAGCAATGATCTCAAGTTGCAGTGGGGGCGGTCTAGGTTGGATATTAGGAAACATTATTTCACAAGAAGGGTGGTGAAGCACTGGACTGGATTATATAAGGAGGTGGTAGAATTTCCATCCTTTGAAGTTTTTAAGGCCCAGCTTGACAAAGCCCTGGCTGGGATGATTTAGTTGGTATTGGTCCTGCTTTGAGCAGGGAATTGGACTAGATGACCTCCTGAGGTCTCTTGCAAGCATAATCTTCTATCATTCTAATGGACTGTCATTCAAAGGAATTGCTGCCTGTTTTGTCCAGCTGATCCACTGCAGTTGATACACTTTTAGCAAAGAGATGTAGCTATATGGATTCCAGAATCACCACTATTCACTTGGGACTACAATCAGCAACCCTTACTTCACTCTGCAGACAATCCTATTGATTTCAGTGGGTCTATTCTCCGAGTAGGGTACGCCTCGCAGTAATTAACACTCTACTCCAAAATCGCAGTGCTAGATTGTGCTTTTCTCTTGGGTAGGGAGGAAGGCCACTCCCAACCCGTTGCTTGGACTGCAAGGATATAGGGTCCAGGCTGGATGCTGAGCACAAACTTTGCCCTCCAGATACTCCCACTTGTGAGGAGTGAGCACAGCAGCTGGCCAGGTACAAGAAGTGAAGTAAACTGCACCCTTTCAAGGGCTCCTGTAACTTACTTCCTCCCACAGCAGAAGAAAAGAGGAGGAATCATAGCTCTGAGTCACAGTTTCTTCCCAGACCCCTCTAAGGGCAGAGTAATTACATGCAACCCTTTACTCAGGACTGAGCCTAAGGGCTCTATCTAGCCCATAGACATTAGAGATAGGTCTTTTCTATTAGGTCCTTTAGCCAATTCCCCAGCCATTGCAGAGGTCTTCCCTCCAGTACATTTTCTTAAGCTACGTCCAGTCTAACTAGCCTTGGGCATGAAGCTGTCATGTAGCTGGTAGGCTCACCACATCATATGTTCACACGTTTCAGAGCCTTTTGACACTGGGTTTCAGCAATCTCTCAGATGTATTATGGATGATGTTTATGTGACTTGCACGGGTCCTGTGACAACAGGTAGTGGCAATTTTCTCAGTATCAGGTTTGGCTGAGATTACAGAATATGTGGTAGATAGGAATCAAAATCACAGCTGTGAACGAGTCGTAGTGCATTTTTAAAAAATATTTGTCCCTCTTACTATTGTGCGCTAGGTGGGCAATTTAGGCACAGCCCTCAGCAAGGGGTGATGGGTAAACTGTGTTAGGCCAGGAACAGCTGCAAGAGGCAAATATTCCTCAAGGACACACCTCTGAATCATAATTCCTTCTCTGTTTGCTCCTAGGAGGCAATCTGCTCTCTGGCCAGCAAGTAAGTAGCGGTGATGGTGATGGCTGTTTGGGTGGGTGGGGATGAGGTGGAGGGCAGAGACAAGGCTCCACCCATTCCGTGCCCTTTTCCTGCCAATTTACTCTAGGAGCGTATAAGGAGGCAAGTAGCTGTGCTTACTCCCACATGCCTGGACCCAAAGTCTGAGCAGCCCACGTAAGAGGACATGAGGAACCTTAGAATCATACTCCCTTGTATGGAGTTCTAGTCAAAAATCAGTCTGTCCCATGTAAATCAAGATAAATTAATAAAAAAGGACAAATTTACAATATGCCTGTTAAAAACAAATGAATAGTATTGAATAGAACAAGGGGAAAATAATAGCCTGTAATTGCACAAGCAGATGGAAAATTCAGAAGAGTTCGTGATTCCTACAATTTTTAATGTCATCTAGATATTTAAGAAATGGAATCAAAATAACACTTCCAACACAAGAGATCCCACGACCCACCCCAGGACTAGCCATTTTAACAGCAAATACAGCTTTTGGGGGAGAGGAGCAGAAAATTGCCTCTTTTGGGAAAAAAAATTTAATGAAAACATTAGTATTCTGTCAAAGTTTCCTAGGGTTTTGGGTGCAGAAATATGTAAACAAAACAAAAAAAAATCAATTTTTAGTTTTCAGTTCCAAAGACTGAATTGGGGGAAAGGGGGGAAAGGGGTTGAGTTTTTCAGTGAAAAACAGATTTTTGATTTTTTGTTTTTCAGAAAAAAATTGAAAAAATGTTTCCTGTGTCTTGGTTTGTGTGTGTGTGTGTGTGTGTGTGTGTGTGTTTGAAAATATCTATTTTCCATCCAGCTTTAATAACAAACCTGTGCTACTCATTTCATTCCATGAACAATGATTGGCTTTGCACTCTCCCACGGACTTCCTGTGTGACCTTGGTAAAGTCATTTAGTCTCTCTGGCTCAGCTCCCCAAACTGTAAAATGTAAAGCCTAGCACGGCACTGCCTCCCAGGGGCATTGTGAGAATAGCGACATTAAAGATGCTGAGGCGCTCAGATGGCATAGGGACGTGAGATAGATCACATTGGGGAGTTGAATTCTGGAAGCTATGGAAAATGGCTCCCTAGGTGTATTTTCTTCTCACTTTTCAGTCCCCTTCTGCTGGTAGTTTCTAACCCTAAGAGCAATATCCATTCCGAAAGTCTGGTTTGTACAGGTTCCAAACCCCACAAAGCAAACAAATTAGAGGTAGTTAAAGAAAAATGTTTCTGAAACCACAGACTCTCCCGTCTGGAAGAAATTCCTTCCTTGACTTGCTTCATTCCCTGGTGATGGAAAATGCAGTTTGCACCTGAAGTTTTACCTTTTTACACTGCTGCCCTCCCCGGGGGGAATTTGAGAGAGGCTGGAGCTTTACATCAGGCTGCTACTGGAGACTGTCCTGCTTTGGGCATCTCAGCATGGCAGCAACTGGAGGCACCTCAAGCCGTTGTGACTGCCTCACTTGCAAATTTTCGGTATGCCAGCAGGTCTGCTTCTAAGCACTCTCTGGTGTCATGCTGTTGAAGAAAGGACCTGTGTTCACCTCCATGCAGGACAGTCAGTGAGGCTAGCTCTCAAACTCCGTGGAATAGGGGAGGCCAGGGCCAGCTGTGTAGATGACACACACATCCACCCCAACTCAGTGTCTGGAGGCCCCCATTCTCTGTCAGGGCTCCTGCAGCCAGTATCTACTCTGGGAAACACTTTTTAGGGGGCCTTCTCACCATGGAAAAGGGGCTGTAGAAGAGTAATAAAACTCTGGGCAATATAATCTTTCCACCCTGAGCTCTGATAATCTAATAGAGGGAAAGTTCTAATCCTCCAGGCCAGTCCTTCCTCAGCTCAAAGAATCTGCGGCCAGTAAAGCCTTTCCACGAGACCTGGGAGGGGAGGAGGGGAATGCTATTGCCAAGGCAGCAGAGCACCTCTTATACAGGATGGGGAGATAGGTGCATGGATCTAGCACCAGAACATCACCTAAGGACTCATTCCAACTCCCATGTATGTTGATGTTTAGATGTTTCTTTGTCTCTCATCACTGTAGTATCTGAATGCATGACAAACATAAATGACTGTGCGTGTATATAACATTCACAGCACCCCTATGAGGTAGGGTTACCCTAGTTTCACACACCGTATAAGGACAGAGAAATGAAGTGACTTGCTCAAGTTCACAAAGGAATTCTGGTCCTTTATACTGAAAGTGCAGTGGAGTTGAATAGAGTAGAATAGAGTCAGCTGCTCCTCTTTCTAACAAGGGAACCTCAGCCTGGTTTGAGGCCTGGAAACGCAACCATAATATGAATAATGAATAGAATAGGGTTTGCTTGGTGGGAGTCTTTGGCACAAGACCCTACAAAGACAAGGTACTGCTGGCTATGCATGGACATTATAGATCCAGGACATGATTCTCATGTACACTGTAACAGGATTGGCCCTTGTGGCCTGCCTGGCTCTGTGAGAGGCCTGCCAAACTGTCCCTTTCTCAAGGCTTCTCCAAAACACCACAGCCTGATTTGGCTGCTCCAATGACTTGGCCTTACAAGTAAGCCATTTAACAAAACCCCACACATTCTGGTGTTTGGCCACCCCAAAAAGCCAAGCAAAAACCACAGAGTCATCATCCCATTATTGAACTGGGCCCAGCCTATCTTCCCTGACAGGTTGTCTCCTCTTTAAAGTTCTTTTTAGAGTTCATAAATGCACAGATTCCAAAACCAAGAAGGGACTTGTGAACATCTTGTCTGATCTCCTGTATAAGCAAGGCCATAGAACTGCCCAAAATACATCTTAGAGCATCTTTAAAAAAACATCCAACCTTGATTTTAAAATTGCCACTGATGGAGAATCCACCATGACCCCTGGTAAGTTGTTCCAATGGTTAATTACTCTCAGTGTTAAAAATTTACCTTATTTCCAGTCTGAATTTGTCTAGCTTCAACTTGCAGGCACTGGATCATGTTAGACCTTTGCTGCATTGAAGGGCTTATTATTAAATATTTGTTCCCAATGAAGATACTTAGAGACTATAATCAATTGCCCCCTCCCCCCCAACTTTTTTTGTTATGGTAAATAGATTGAACTCCTTGATTCTATTGTTATAATGCATGTTTTCTAATTCTTTAATTATTCTTATGGCTCTTCCTTGAACCCTCTGCAGTGTATCAATATTCTTTTTGAATCGTGAGCAATTCACGTTCTTCTTCCCAGTTCCCACCTATCTGAGGATCTTTCTTCCAAAGTCTTCTGCTCCTTACAGAAAAGTCTCACAGTTCCCCTCCATGGGAAGGTGCTTATTACCATCACCTGCAGTTTTAAATCAGCTTCCTGCAGCTAACCACTCTTTCTCAGTCTTATTCCTCCCTGGATTGAAAGAGGGCAGCTGACAGGCCTCCTTACCTACAGGCCTCTCTCCTTTTATGTGGAAAAAGACAAGTTATAACCTATCTTCTTTCCCAGGCCTCATCTTGGTTGGTTGGGAAAGAGGGGAGCCTGCCTCACCCTTTCCCATAAAACTTCTGGTCCCAGGCCCTTAAAGAAACACCCAGACACTAATCATCATCTCGGGGGGGCCTCTCTGGTCACATGTCCAGAACTCCTGGAATGGGGTGTGACCAGCCCCAGTGCTTGCTTATTGTTAAAGCAGACAGATCGCCCTGTTACATACACAAAAGCCAATTTATATCACTCTGACAATGAAAAGGGGCCTTAAACTGTAGCCACATTATATTTACATCCACTCTAAGGCCCGTTTACATGCCTGTGTCATGTAAAGTGGCCTTCATATGAATGAGAAAAAGAAATAACACTTTTTGTAATAATAATAATATTTTTTCATAACCCCTAACGGCCTAACTGAGATCATGGCCCTCTTATGCTAGGCACTGTACGTACTAGTAAGAAATACTCTTGGCCTCAAAAAGCTTACAGTTTTTAAATGCATAGGACAGACAAAATGAGGGAGGCAAACTGAGGCACCCAGTGCCACATACAGGGCCGGCGCTTCCATTAGGCAACCCTAGGCAGTCGCGTAGGGCGGCAGGATTTGAGGGGAGGCATTTTGCCATCCTCAGAGGAAATCCAGCAGCGGGGGGTCCTTCCGCTCCTAGTCTTCTGCGGCAGGTCCCAGAGTGAGTGAAAAACCTGATGCTGAATTGCCCTGAAGACGCGGAGCGGAAGGACCCCAGCCACCGAATGCTTAGAGTTGGAGAGCTGCTGCCTAGGGCAGCAAAAACCCTGGTGCCGCTCCTGGCCATATAGCGGGTCAAGAGCCAAAGCAAGGAATGGAATCCAGGTCTATTGAGTCCCTGTCCACTGCCAATACTGCCTTTCCTTTTGTTAGAGCAAAGGTTTGATCTGTGTCTTTGGCCAAAATGTCCCCTCCCCATGATGTTAGGTGTCACTCTCTGCTCCTAGGATTGACTGCATTTTAGTGATGAAGCAGTAGTAAAAGCTTTGGGCAACCTTTTGGGAAAATATGATGGATACTGCAAACCAATAAAATCACCCTCTACCGCTGTGTAATACTATATTGGGCTGGGAAGGATTATTATACGATTATATGCAAAGGCATTTTGTAGTGTTCGGCGTAGCATCCTTGCAGAGCTAAGCACAGCCATACTCGTGGTGGCCCTTTCTCCCTGTGCCATATTGCTTAATCGCATCACTCAGTGCTTTCATTTGCTCTAATTCTTCTTCAGCTGAAAGCTTTTTTAACTCTAAGTGGAACATTTGCAATCTGCCTTTTTACCATGCATGCAAAAAGTAGCATGTTTTTAACTTCTGAAAACTCATTCAAGGAGACAGCATCCTTTTGTAAATGGTGTTCATTCAGAGTGCTGCGCATCCGGCATGCTTGGTTGATAGCAGTTTAATGCTGTCATGCTCCTCCAGGGGTTTGTCCCATGTGGTTATAATTAACTTTTAATGTCTGCCTTCAGGGCAAAACACTTAAGGGGTTAACCAGTTTTCTCCAAAAGAATGAATTGTTAAATGCTAACATACGTTTATCAATACATGCCACCATTTGGATGAAAATAGCTGGATTTTTCTTCTGATAACATTTGTATCATATTTGTTTGATTAAAAGTCACTTCTAACCTTAACAGAGACAATGTAAATTGTCTCTCAGGTTTGCTAATATATATGTTGCAGCCACATCCTTAGTACAAGTTCATTTAACTGCAAGGTTCACGAGTGGTTTCATTGGACCAGATGTATTTGAGGTTTAACTGTTGCACTCACTTTAGAGTATTTTTTTCTTGCATAAGTACAGGCTGCAGCATGTGACACTATAAGGCATTTTAATACAATGCATTTGTGTGGACATGTAATTAAGTGAGGAAAATAAAATGATGGGAGAGTGATGGTGAATGAGAACACTTCATCCTTTCTAACCACTCAGTGACAGACTTGAAGGTGGCAATTTTGCAACAAAAATACTTCAAAAACAGATTCCAAATAGAGACTGCCAAACTCAAATTAATATGCAAATTAGATACAATTAACTTAGGTTTAAACAGAGACTGGGAATGGTTGGGTCATTACACTAATTGAATCTATTTCCCCATGTTAAGTTCTTCTCACACCTTCTATGGGTCATCTTGATTATCACTTCAAATATTTTTTTTCTCCTGCTGATGATAGCTCAACTCAGTTGATTGGCCTCTTAGAGTTGGTATGAGTACTTCCACCATTTCATATTCTCTTTACTTACAAATATCTTCTGTCTGTGTGTTCCATTCTATGCAGCCAAAAAAGTGAGCTGTAGCCCATGAAAGCTTATGCTGAAATAAATTTGTTAGTCTCTAGGGGTATGTCTACACTACGGGATTATTCCAATTTTACATAAACCGGTTTTGTAAAACAGATTGTATAAAGTCGAGTGCATGCAGCAACACTAAGCACATTAATTTGGCAGTGTATGTCCATGGTCTGACGCTAGCTATTGTGGGTAGCTATCCCGTAGCTATCCCATAGTTCCCACAGTCTCTCCCGCCCATTGGAATTCTGGGTTGAGACCCCAATGCATGATGATGCAAAAACAGTGTTGCGGGTGATTCTGGGTAAATGTCGTCACTCATTCCTTCCTCCGTGAAAGCAATGGCAGACAATCATTTCGCGCCCTATTTCTCTGAATTGCCCTGGCAGACACCATAGCACGGCAACCATGGAGCCTGTTCAGCTTCTTTTTTACTGTCACCGTATGTCTACTGGATGTTGCTAACAGAGGCAGTACTGCAGTGCTACACAGCAGCATTCATTTGCCTTTGCAAGATAGCAGAGATGGTTATCAGTTGTTCTGTACCGTCTGCCATGCCATTGTAAATTGGAGATGAGATGATGTTATCAGTCGTTCTGTACTGTCTGCTGCTGTCATGGGTGCCCCTGGCTGAGGTCAGACGGGGCTGCAAAGACAAAAATGGGAATGACTCCCCGAGTCAATCCCTCCTTTATGGTATCTAAAAATAGAGTCAGTCCTGCCTAGAATATGATGCAAGTGTACTAGAGAACCAGTGTACCAGAGAGCACAGCCGCTCCGTGTCAGATCCCACAGAAATGATGAGCTACATGCTATTTTAGGGGGTGCCCCTGCAACAACCCCACCCATTGCTTCCCTGCTCCCCCAACCCTCCCGGGCTACCTTTGCAGTGTCCCCCCATTTGTGTGATGAAGTAATAAAGAATGCAGGAATAAGAAACAGTGACTTGTTAGTGAGATAAAATGATGGGGAGGCAGCCTCCAGCTGCTATGATAGTCCAGGCAGGACATTAAACGGTGCAGGGGAGAGGAGCCTAGCATCCCTCTGCTATGGACTCTGTATCATAGCCTGGCGATTTTTTTCAAATGCTTTGGCATTTCGTCTTCTGTAACGGAGCTGTGATAGAATAGATTTGTCTCCCCATACAGCAGTCAGATACAGTATCTCCCTTACGGTCCATGTTGGAGCTCTTTTTGGATTTGGGACTGCATTGCCACCCGTGCTGATCAGAGCTCCACGCTGGGCAAACAGGAAATGAAATTCAAAAGTTCACTGGGCTTTTCCTGTCTACCTGGCCACTGCATCCGAGTTCAGACTGCTGTCCAGAGCGGTCACAATGGTGCACTGTGGGATACCGCCCGGAGGCCAATACCGTCAATTTGCGGCCACACTAACTCTAATCCGATATGGTAATACTGATTTCAGCGCTACTCCTCTCGTTGAGGAGGAGTACAGAAACTGGTTTAAAGGGCCCTTTATATCGATATAAAGGGCCTCGTTGTGTGGACGGGTGCAGCGTTAAATCAGTTTAACGCTGCTAAAATCGGTTTAAAAGCGTAGTGTAGAGCAGGCCTAAGGTGCCACAAGTACTCCTGTTCTTTTTACTGATACAGACTACCACGATTGCTACTCTGAAAACTATTATATAAAAGCATAATCAAATTATCAGAGGGTGTATTGCAAATATTTATACTCATGAAAGGCACAAGGCGTCATCCAATGCCCACTGAAGTCAATAGAAAAAATCCTATTGAATTCAATGGGTGTTGATCAAGCCCACAAGCAGAATATGAGCGAATCATGGGGAAGATCAAAGATATTCAGTGTAACACAGACTTGTCCTGTTTTACTATCATATGTACAAGTGTGCACATTTGTCTGGCACAGCACCTTAAAGGGAAAAAATACATTTTTGGACCAGATCCTCACCTGGTGTAAATTGCTGTTGTTTCTTTGAAGTCAGTGGATCCATTGTAATTTACACCAGTTAAGGATCTGGCCCTTTGGGAATTAATTAGGGGGTTTCCTCTTGTCATAAACAGATAGCTAAGGGTTAATGTCTCTTACACCTGGAAAGAAGTAACCTGAAACACCTGACCAGAGGACCAATCAAGAAACAAGACTTTTTCAAATCTGGGTGGAGGGAAGTTTGTGTCTGAGTCCTTTGTTCTTTGGTCTTCTGCCTGTCTCTCTCTCGGCTATGAGAGGATTTCTGTCTCTTGCTTTCTAATCTTCTGTTTCCCAGTTGTAAGTACAAAAGATCAGATAGTGATTTATATGTTTTTTTTTGTATTTACATGTGTGTAGTTGCTGGAGTGTTTTGAACTGTATTCTTTTTGAATAAGGCTGTTTATTCATATTTCTTTTAAGCAATTGACCCTGTATTTGTCACCTTAATACAGAGAGACCAATTGTATGTACTTTTTCTTTCTTTTTATATAAAGCTTTCTTTTTAAGACCTGTTGGAGTTTTTCTTTAGTGGGGAACTCCAGGGAATTGAGTCTGTGCTCACCAGGGAATTGGTGGGAGGAAGAAGTCAGGGGGAAATCTGTGTGTGTTAGATTTACTAGCCCAACTTTGCATACCCTATGGGTGAAGAGGGAAGTGCTTCTGTTTCCAGGACTGGAAATAGAGAGGGTGGAATCCCTCTGTTTAGATTCATGGAGCTTGCTTCTGTGTATCTCTCCAGCAACACCTGGAGGGGGGGAGAGAAAAGGTTTATTTCCCTTTGTTGTGAGACTCAAGGGATTTGGGTCTTGGGGTCCCCAGGGAAGGTTTGGAGGGGGACCAGAGTGCCCCAAAACATTCTAATTTTTTGGGTGGTGGCAGCTTTACCAGGTCCAAGCTGGTAACTAAGCTTGGAGGTTTTCATGCTAACCCCCATATTTTGGACGCTAAGGTCCAAAACTGGGACTAGGTTATGACATGGTGTGCAGTGTTGTGGGAAAGATAGAATCCAGAAGCCAGTAGGAATATTATATTTTTCTTTTCTCTGCTAGGGGCTTTTAAGCACAGACAGTTTGGTTTTAAAAGGAACCAGAGAGAATTTTTTTTTCTCTGTTCTCTCTTGCAGTTTCTGGCTTGCATATTAAGCAAGGAACCATTAAGCTGTGACAAAAGGGTCTTTTGTGACACAATAGCACTTCCAAATACCAGCACTATACACATGCAAATAAAGTGGTTTTTCTGGTTTACTTTACATTGAAAAGATTAGCTAGAGGAAGAAAGGGAAAAAGGCACTGTTGCTAGGCAGACCCCAGGAGGCAACAGAGAACCTGCAGTTCAGAGGATAAACACCGGAGGGCACCCCAACACAAGAAAACAGGAACCATGCCTAACAAGACAAAAATGGAGGCCGAAGGACAAATCAAAGATGCCGAGCACAGGCGAGAGATGGAAAAAAAAATACAGGAACTAGAAATAAAACAAAAAGAGATGGAGCTGAGAGAAAGAGAAAGAGAGGCAGCCTACAAAAGAGAGCAAGCAGCCAAAGATGCAGACCACCAAAAACAGCTGGAACTCCAGAGGGAAGCCCATTGACAGGCCATGGAATTAGAAAAGGCTAAGCAAAACACAGCCAATCCTAACAACCCTGCGCCAATGATTGTTCCACATCACAGGAAATTTCCCACCTACAAGGCAGGTGATGACACCGAGGCCTTCTTGGAAAATTTTGAAAGAGCCTGTCTTGAAGACCAGTACATGGTAGAATTGAGGCCACAGCTCAGTGGACCTTTAGCAGAGGTGGCAGCTGAAATGCCTAAGGAGAACATGAATGACTATAAACTTTTTCAAACCAGGGCCAGATACAGAATGGGGATAATCCCGGATCATGCCCGTCGGCGTTTCAGAACCCAAAAGTGGAAACCAGATGTGTCATTTCCCAAACATGCCTACTAGGTTGGGAAAAATTATGAGGCCTGGATATCAGGACACAATGTTAAATCCTTGGAAGAACTGCACCTCCTCATACAAATGGAGCAGTTCTTGGATGGTGTTCCTGAGGACATAACACGGTACATACAAGATGGAAAACCCAAAAATCTCACCCAGGCGGGGGAGATTGGAGCCAGATGGATGGAAGTAGCAGAAAGCAAGAAAGCTACTGTCAAGGGGAACGAATACCCCAGGGGGCACACCGACCATAAACCCTACAACCGAGGACAGCCAAAGACCACACATACAACCCAAGTAAAGCCACAGACACCCTATTCTTCCTCCTCACCAGTCTCCAGTAACTCACCTCGACCCAGTGACCCATCCGGTGGAAGATGCTTTAAGTGTAACGAACTGGGACATATCAAGGCCAACTGCCCAAAGACTGCCAACCGAGTGCAGTTCATTACACCACCATCACACCAAAGATCCCCAGGCCCAGATGCCTCTCAAATACCCTTGGAGCGAAGGGAAAATTTGAGAGTGGGCGGAAAGAAGGTTACTGCGTGGAGAGACACAGGGGCACAAGTGTCAGCTATCCACCAGTCCTTCGTAGACCCCAAATTCATCAACCCAAAGGCCAAAGTGACAATTTACCCCTTCATGTCACAGGCTGTAGACTTGCCTACAGCTGAACTGCCTGTCCAGTACAAAGGCTGGTCAGGAATGTGGACTTTTGCAGTCTATGACAATTATCCTATCCCCATGCTACTGGGGGAAGACTTGGCCAACCAGGTGAAGCAGGCCAAGCGAGTGGGAATGGTTACACGTAGCCAAACAAGGCAAGCTTCCAAACCCATTCCTGTTCCTGAGCCGTCCACAGGCGCCCCGTCTGTGTTACCAGAGACCCAGACAGAGGTAGTGGACCCGGATTCCATGCCAACCACTGAAACAGCCACAGCACCTCCAGTCCCAGGCCCAGAACTGGAACAGCAACCAGTACCAGCAAGTGCAACCATATCTTCAAACTCAATGCCAGAGGGCGCCAGCGAGCCAGAACTGGCAGAAGCAACAGACAGCCATACCCAAAAGGCTCAGCCAGAGCCTGAAATACCCTCAGGTGCACCAGCGGAGAGTGGTTCACCAGCAACGGAAACAACCCCATCACCTACATCGCTTCCAGAGGGACCAAGCCCAAGTCCACAGTCTGAGGAAGAACTGGTGACCCCAGCCTCAAGGGAACAGTTCCAGACTGAGCGGGAAGCAGATGACAGCCTTCAGAAAGCTTGGGTGGCGGCACGGAGCACCCTACCACCTCTCAGCTCTTCTAATCGATCCCGGTTTGTTATAGACCAAGGACTTTTATACAAGGAGATTCTTTCTGGTGGACACCGGGAAGAATGGCAGCCGCAAAAACAGTTGGTGGTTCCAACTAAGTACCAGGGGAAGCTCTTAAGCTTAGCCCATGATCATCCCAGTGGCCATGCTGGGGTGAACAGAACCAAGGACCAGTTGGGGAAGTCCTTCCACTGGGAGGGGATGGGCAAGGATGTTGCCAAGTATGTCCGGTCTTGTGAGGTATGCCAAAGAGTGGGAAAACCCCAAGACCAGGTCAAGGCCCCTCTCCAGCCACTCCTCATAATTGAGGTCCCATTTCAGCGAGTAGCTGTGGATATTCTGGGTCCTTTCCCAAAAAAGACACCCAGAGGAAAGCAGTACGTACTGACTTTCGTGGACTTTGCTACTCGATGGCCGGAAGCAGTAGCTCTAGGCAACACCAGGGCTAACACGGTGTGCCTGGCCCTAACAGACATTTTTGCCAAGGTAGGTTGTCCCTCCGACATCCTTACAGATTCAGGATCTAATTTCCTGGCAGGGACCATGAAAGAACTATGGGAAACTCATGGGGTGAACCACTTGGTTGCCACCCCGTACCACCATCAAACCAATGGCCTGGTGGAAAGGTTTAATGGAACTTTGGGGGCCATGATACGAAAATTCATCAACGAATTCTCCAATAATTGGGACCTAGTGTTGCAGCAGTTGCTGTTTGCCTACAGGGCTGTACCACATCCAAGTTTAGGGTTTTCACCGTTTGAACTTGTGTATGGTCACGAGGTTAAGGGGCCATTACAGTTGGTGAAGCAGCAATGGGAGGGGTTTGCCCCTTCTCCAGGAACTAACATTCTGGACTTTGTAAACAACCTACAAAGCACCCTCCGACACTCTTTAGCCCTTGCTAAAGAAAACCTAAAGGATGCTCAGGAAGAGCAAAAGGCCTGGTATGACAAACATACCAGAGAACGTTCCTTCAAGGTAGGAGATCAGGTTATGGTCTTGAAGGCGCAACAGGCCCATAAGATGGAAGCATCATGGGAAGGGCCATTCACGGTCCAAGAGCGCCTGGGAACTGTGAACTACCTCATAGCATTTCCCAATTCCTCACTAAAGCCCAGAGTGTACCATGTTAATTCTCTCAAGCCTTTCTATTCCAGAGACTTACAGGTTTGTCAGTTTACAGTCCAGGGAGATGATGCTGAGTGGCCTGACGGTGTCTACTACGAAGGGAAAAAAGACAGTGGCATGGAAGAGGTGAACCTCTCAACCACGCTGGAACATCTGCAGCGGCGACAAATCAAGGAGCTGTGCACTAGCTTCGCCCCATTGTTCTCAGTCACCCCAGGACGGACTGAACGGGCATACCACTCCATTGACACAGGTAATGCTCATCCCATTAGAACCCCACCCTACCGGGTGTCTCCTCATGCCCAAGCTGCTATAGAATGGGAGATCCAGAACATGCTACAGATGGGTATAATCCGTTCATCTACCAGTGCATGGGCATCTCCAGTGGTTCTGGTACCCAAACCAGATGGGGAAATACGCTTTTGCGTGGAGTACCGTAAGCTAAATGCAGTAACTCATCCGGACAACTATCCAATGCCACGCACCGATGAGCTATTGGAGAAGTTGGGACGTGCCTAGTTCATCTCTACAATAGACTTAACCAAGGGGTACTGGCAAGTACCGCTAGATGAACCTGCCAAGGAAAGGTCAGCATTCGTCACCCATGTGGGGGTGTATGAATTTAATGTCCTTCCTTTCGGGCTTCGAAATGCACCCGCCACCTTCCAGAGGCTGGTAGATGGTCTACTAGCAGGACTGGGAGAATATGCAGTTGCCTACCTCGATGATGTGCCCATATTTTCAGACTCCTGGCCCGAACACCTACTACACCTGGAAAAGGTCTTTGAGCGCATCAGGCAGGCCGGACTAACTGTTAAGGCCAAAAAGTGTCAAATAGGCCAAAACAGAGTGACTTACCTGGGGCACCAGGTGGGTCGAGGAACCATAAACCCCCTACAGGCCAAGGTGGATGCTATCCAAAAGTGGCCTGTCCCAAGGTCCAAGAAGCAGGTCCAATCCTTGTTAGGCTTGGCCGGGTACTACAGGCGATTTGTACCACACTACAGCCAAATCACTGCCCCACTGACCGACCTGACCAAAAAGACCCAGCCAAATGCAGTTAACTGGACTGATGAGTGTCAAAAGGCCTTTACCCAGCTTAAGGCGACGCTCACGTCTGACCCTGTGCTCAGGGCCCCGGATTTTAACAAGCCATTCCTAGTAACCACGGATGCATCTGAGCGTGGTATAGGAGCAGTTCTCATGCAGGAAGCAACAGATCGCAACTTCCATCCTGTCGTGTTTCTCAGCAAGAAACTGTCTGAGAGGGAAAGTCACTGGTCAGTCAGTGAAAAGGAATGCTATGCCATTGAGTACGCCCGGGAAAAGCTACGCTCATATGTTTGGGGATGGCGGTTCCAGCTACAAACTGACCATGCTGCACTAAAGTGGCTTCATACTGCCAAGGGGAACAACAAGAAACTTCTTCGTTGGAGTTTAGCTCTCCAAGATTTTGATTTTGAAATTCAGCACATCTCAGGAGCTTCTAACAAAGTAGCTGATGCACTCTCCCATGAGAGTTTCCCAGAATCCAGTAGTTAAATAGTGTTCTTAAAATGTAGAAGTCTGTTAGTTATATACTTACTGGTATATGTAAAGGTGCATGTATTGTATTAATCTGTTTATTTTAAAGTTCTAGGAGAAAATCGCCGCCAGTGAGCTTCCCCACTCTCTGCAATTTGGGAGGCGTGTCATAAACAGATAGCTAAGGTTTAATGTCTCTTACACCTGGAAAGAAGTAACCTGAAACACCTGACCAGAGGACCAATCAAGAAACAAGACTTTTTCAAATCTGGGTGGAGGGAAGTTTGTGTCTGAGTCCTTTGTTCTTTGGTCTTCTGCCTGTCTCTCTCTCGGCTATGAGAGGATTTCTGTCTCTTGCTTTCTAATCTTCTGTTTCCCGGTTGTAAGTACAAAAGATCAGATAGTGATTTATATGTTTTTTTTTTTTATTTACATGTGTGTAGTTGCTGGAGTGTTTTGAATTGTATTCTTTTTGAATAAGGCTGTTTATTCATATTTCTTTT
Organism: Gopherus flavomarginatus; assembly: GCF_025201925.1. NCBI lineage: Eukaryota > Metazoa > Chordata > Testudines > Testudinidae > Gopherus > Gopherus flavomarginatus. The sequence continues at coordinate 205,211,235 of NC_066620.1, forward strand.
AAGCAATTGACCCTGTATTTGTCACCTTAATACAGAGAGACCAATTGTATGTACTTTTTCTTTCTTTTTATATAAAGCTTTCTTTTTAAGACCTGTTGGAGTTTTTCTTTAGTGGGGAACTCCAGGGAATTGAGTCTGTGCTCACCAGGGAATTGGTGGGAGGAAGAAGTCAGGGGAAATCTTTGTGTGTTAGATTTACTAGCCCGACTTTGCATACCCTCTGGGTGAAGAGGGAAGTACTTCTGTTTCCAGGACTGGAAATAGAGAGGGTGGAATCCCTCTGTTTAGATTCATGGAGCTTGCTTCTGTGTATCTCTCCAGGAACACCTGGAGGGGGGAAGGGAAAAGGTTTATTTCCCTTTGTTGTGAGACTCAAGGGATTTGGGTCTTGGGGTCCCCAGGGAAGGTTTGGGGGGGGACCAGAGTGCCCCAAAACACTCTAATTTTTTGGGTGGTGGCAGCTTTACCAGGACCAAGCTGGTAACTAAGCTTGGAGGTTTTCATGCCAACTCCCATATTTTGGACGCTAAGGTCCAAAACTGGGACTAGGTTATGACACCTCTAAATTAACGTCCTTAAGCTTCAGAAATGGACCTGGATGATATCCCTTTATCCCAACACCACTGGATTACAGTGATTGTTTGAAATCCAATCCCTGATTTGGAGCTGAATTTCATAAATGGACCATATCATTATAATAGGTGCAACCAAAGTTCAGAATATGAACACTCCTCAAGCCATGGGATGTTTGAAAATCTATGTCCAGATGACAATTGTGTAATTTAAACCTGTCTCTATTAAAAAAAATGCTTTCTGGAAAGTTGCAATATCCTGCAGCATCATTAAAAATTAACAAAGAAAGGAGGAAAAACACACACATTTTGTTGGAACTCATTGCCATGAGATGTTGTGAAGGCCAATAGTACAAGTAAGTTCAAAAAAGAATTGGATAAGTTCATGGAAGATTGTTCCATCAATGGCTATTAGCCAAGATGGTCAGGGATGCAACCCCATGCTTCAAGTGTCACTAAACCTCCAACTGTCTGAAACTCAGACTGGACAAGGGATGAATCACTCAAAAATTCCCAAGTCTGTTCATTCCCTCTGAAGTGTTTGGCACCAGCCGCTGTCAGAGACAGGATACTGACATAGAAGGACCATTGGTCTGATCCAAAATGTCCATTCTTAGATTCTTATGTTCTCTGGCCTGGCTGAACAACAAAAATCGATAATAATTTATTGTAATCAAAATTGTCTCACAACTAGGGAGGATGACATGTCCCTTGTTCTTTGTAGCAGGTTTTGGAGGAAGACAAGAATATAGCTGCATGATATGGTGTAATAGCAATTCCACTAAGAGGGACAAGTACCATATGGTGAAGTCTATATTACCTGAACTTACTGAAGCTGATGAAATCCATTTTCTTATGGAATTTACAATTAATTCAATTGCTTTAAATGAATAATGATACTAAAAGAAGCTCATATAAAGCGTTATGGACCCAGTTCCACATATACTTCTCCTAGAATCCTCTGTGTATAACTTATCAGGCTAGCCTAACTTGCTTTGAATATCCTGCATTTATTTTTATGAAATGAAAGTAATGGACTCATAGAATCATATGAATGTACAGCTGGAAGGGTCCTTGAGAAGTCATCAAGTCCAGCCCCTGAACTTAAGCAGGGCCAAATAATCCTACATTACCCTGATAGATATTTGTCTAAACTGTTCTTAAAAACCTCCAATGCTGGGGATTCTCCAGCCTCTCTTGGAAGACTATTCCAGAGCTTGACTACCCTTATAGTTACAATGTTTCTTTCTAATACTGAACGTATATCTCCCTTGCTGCAGGTTAAGCCCATTACTTCTTGTCCTACTTTCAATGGATATGGAGAATAATTTATCCTTGATCCTCTTTATAACAGCCCTTAACATATTCAAACATTGTTAGCAGGTCCCCTCTCAGTCTTCTTTTCTGAAGACTACACATGCCCAATTTTTTAACCTTTCCTCATAGATCAGGTTTTCTAAACCTTTTATCATTTTTGTTGCTCTCCTCTGGACTCTTTCCAATTTGTCCACATCTTTGCTAAAGTGTGGTGTGCAGAACTGAACACAGTACTCCAGCTGAGGCCTCACCTGTGCTGAGTAGAATGGGACAATTACCTCTCATGTCTTACATATGAAACCCCTGTTAATATCAGCCTTTTTTGCAACAGCATCATATTGTTGACTCATATTCATATTTGTGATTCACTATAACCCCCAGATCTTTTGCAACCGTAGTTCTACTTTCCCCTTTTTGTAGCTGTGCATTTTGATTTTTCCTTCCTAAGTGAAGTACTTTGCACTTGTCTATATGGAATTTCATCGTGTTGATTTCAGATCAGTTCTCCAATTTGTCAAAGTTGGTTTGAATTCTAATCCTCCAAAATGCTTGCAACCTCTTGAAAGTTTTAAAAGCATACTCTCCATTCCATTATCCAAATCATTAATGAAAATATTGAATAGTATCTGACTCAGGACTGACCCTTGAAGGATCTCTCTAGATATGCCCTTCCTGTTTGACAGTGACCATTGATAACTACTCTTTCAGTATGGTCTTTCAAACACTTGTGCACCCACCTTATAATAAATTCATCTAGAGCACATTTCCCTAGTTTAATATGAGAATATCACGTGGGACTGTGTCAAAAGCCTTATTGAAATCTAGATATGTCATGTCCACTGCTTTCCCCCATCCACTAGGCCAGTAACCCTGTCCAAGAAAGGAATTAGGTTGGTTGGGCATGATTTGTTCTTGACAAATCCAAGTGGGGTATTCCTTATAACCCTCTTATCCTCTAAATGTTTACAAATTGATTGCTTAATGGTTTGTTCCAGTAGCTTTCCAGATGTCGAAGTTAGATTGCCTTGTTTTTAAATCCCTGGGTCCTTTTGGTTCCCTTTTTAAAAGATATGTCGAGTACTGTGTTTGTCCTTCTCCAATCCTGTGGGACCTGAGCCATCATCCATGAGTTCTCAAAGATAATGCTAATGGTGCCATGACACCTTCAGCTAATTCCTTAAATATCCTAGGATGAATTTCATCCGTCCCTGCCGAATTGAATACTTCTAACTTATCTAAATATGCTTGAACCTGTTCTCCCCTACTTTGGGTCCTGTTCCTTCTCCCTTATTGCTAATATTAATTGTGCTGAGTATCTTGTCACCACTAACTTTTTTAGTGAAAACTGAAGCAAAATAGCCATTAAACACCTCAGCCTTCTTGCTGTCATCAGCTATCAGTTCTCCTCCCTTGCGATGAACAGGACCTACTCTTTCTTTCATCTTCCTTTTGCTCCTAATGTATTTAAAGAACCTTCTCTTATCTTTTATGTCTCTTGCTAGATGTAACTCTTTTTGTGCCTTAGCCTTTCTGATTTTTTCCCCACATTTGTACCATTCTTTTGTGTTCTCCTTATCAGTTCATCCATGTTTCCACTTTTTGTATGATTCTTTTTTGTTTGTTTGTTTATTTTCAGGTCATCCAAGAGCTCCTGATGGAGCCATATTAGCTTTTTACTATTCTCCCTATCTTTCTGTCACATTTGGATAGTTTGCAGTTGTGCCTTTAATATTGTGTCTTTGAGAAACTGCCAGTTTTCCTGAACTCCCTTTTGCCATGGGACCTTACTTACCAGTTCTCTGATTTCATTAAAGTCTGTTTTTTTTTAAAGTCCATTGTCCTTATTCTGCTGCTCTCATCCTTCATTTCCTTAGAATATGAAATCTGTCATTTCATGACCACTTTCACCCAAATTGCCTTCAGTCTTCAGATTCACTACCAATTCCTCCCTGATGGTCAGGATCAAACCTAAAATGGCTGTCCCCTGGGTTAATTAATACATTTTCTGGAAAAAAAAATTGCCCTCCATACCTTCTAAGATCTTATTGGAAATTTTGTTTTATTGCTGTATAATTTGTCTAGAAGACGTCTGGGTAGTTAAACTCCCCCATTACTATGAGGTCATGTGTTTAGGATATATCCTTTATTTGTTCTAAAAATGTCTCGTCCTCTGTCTCTTCCTGACTTAATGATGTATAGTAGACCCTATCATAACATCACCTCTATTTTTCACCTCTTTACTCAGAGACTTTCAAATGGTCTGCCTCTCGCCGCCTCCTGAACCTCAAAACAAGTGTCTATGTTGATGTGTAATTCAACACTTCCGTTCTTTTTGTCCTGCCTTCCTTCCTGAACAAGCTCTTTCTATATACCAATATTCCAGTCATGAGACTTATCCCACCAAGTCTCTGTGATGTCAATTAAATTACATTTTAGCTTATGAACTAATATTTCCAGCTGTTCCTGTTTATTCCCTATACTCTTCACATTGGTGCATAGACATCTAAGATGTTGGGCAGATTCTCCCACTGATTCCCCTTTTCTTACATCTATGATCCTACTGTAATTTTCCATGCTCCCCTCCCCCCAACATCTAGCCCTGTGTTAAGGTTAGGTCACTTTTTTTTTTTGGTTAACCTGTGGACCTTTGTCACCTACCCCCTTTGAAACTAGTTTGCATAATAAATATGTAAATAAGATTATATTCATTATTGTAGGTGTTAGTTTATTTATAATACATTTAATTTAGATACATTATATAATTGGTTCAAGTATGTATTTAACCATACTACTTAGTACTTTTCATCCATAGATCTCAAAGTACTCGACAAAGGTGAACAACTATTATTATCCCAGTTTTACAGATGGGAAATAATTTATGGGCTTCAGCGGGTAAATTTTGTGTATCATCTGCCCATTCTATTGAAAAGAGGCTAAGTAACATTTTAACTTTAATGATAGCATTACCTCAATTATTTATTCTTTATTGTTGACATGAAGTGGCCTCCTTAATGGGTGAGTGCTTTCAGAATTATGCAAAGTCATTATGCTACCCTAAATACTTGAGAAGTGTACATGGGCCAAAGCCTGAGATCTTTAATCAAGCATTGCTGCCTTTGGAAAGGTGAGAAAAGGAAGAAATTAGGGGCACGCGTTAATAAATAGAGGATTATGGAGGATTTTATGAAGCCCCAAATCCAGTTATTCTCTCTGCCGCCTGAAATGGTCTTCTCTTGAACCTCCTATGAGCTGGATTGTGCAGCCCTTACTCTTGCTGCAGAGCACCTAATTCTCTTTGTGGCCGTGTAATCCAAGTTTGACTCCTGCCTAAAATGTCTTTAAGGTTTATATATTTAAATATAGACAGATGTGCAGTTTATCTTAGAACTGCACTGACGTTACAGCAGTACCTGTAATACTAGACCCCTGGGCGCCTTGAAATGCTTGGGTGAAGCCAGGGTTGCCAGGTGTCCATTTTTTTTACCAGAACACCCAGTCATAAAGGGATCCTGGCAGATCTGGTCAGCACTTCTGACTGGGCCTTTAAAAGTCCGGTTGGCACGGGGCTGGCAGGCTCCCTACCTGGCTCTGTGTGGCTCCCCAGAAGCGGCAACATATCACTCGGGTCTTAGGCAGAGGGATAGCCATGGGACCTCTGTCGCTGCCCCCGCCCCACCCTGAGCACCAGCTGTGTAGCCCCCATTGGATGGGAACTGCAGCCAATATGAGCAGTGGAACCAGCACCTGCAGCCGGAGGCAGAGTGCAGAACCCCCTGGCCGAGCCTTCACCTAGGAGCCGAGGGACATGTCACCACTTCTGGGGAGCTCGATGTGAATGCCACCTAGAGCCTGCACCCCTCACTCCCCCCATGCCCCAACCCCTGGCCCCATCCCTGAGCTCCCTCCCACACACAAACTCTCTCCCAGAGCTCACACCCCCTCCTGCAGCCCAACCCTCTGCCCCAACATGGAGACCCCTCCTGTGCCCCAAGTCCCTCATCCCCAACCCAACCCCACAGCCCACACCCCAAGCTGGAGCCCTCACCCCACCCCAACCCCCATACCCTAACTCGCTACCCCAGCCTGTTAAAAATGAGTGAGTGAGGGTGGGGGTGAATGAGTGACAAAGGGAGGAGGGATGGAGTGAGTGGCGGTGGGGGCTCACAGAAGGGGCACGGCATGGTGGTGGGACAAGAGTATTCATTTTTGTGCGATTAGAAAGTTGGCAACCCTAGGTGAAGCATAAGGAGGGAACGTTGAGATCCAAAGGTAGTTTTGCACACATACTATTTATTTGTTCTTCTGGGTGAAGTTTTTCTCTTAGTCTTTATTGCTGCTTCTGTGTGCTCCACTAATTATGTCAGCAACATCTTCAAAAACCTAGTTTTCCTCTTTTCTGATCTACTAAATATAAATGAAGACGCAAAGGAATCTGAATGAATAAATAAAGAGGCAGCAGCATACCTTGCAAACAGTGTAAAAAAATCCTCTAAAATGTCTTGAACCCATGTCCCCTGCTTTGCTTTTCACTGACTCTGTCACAGGGTGAGCACAGGCTCTCCCACTTTTGTGTCTGCACCCCATGTCTAGGCTGGTTTAATAAAGAGTGTTCACTCCCTTGTTTTGTTGAATCACCCTGGTGTCTTTATTTACAGTGCTCGTGCAGTGCCCAGATCCCCCAATAGTTAGTGCCCCACAGACCCTCCCCAGGGTGTCCTGGCCCTTGAGGCTTCCTTATTGGCATGGAGACAGAAATACTGCCCTCCTTTCTCCTCCCAGACTAGCTTCCCCACTGAGGTTTGCCAGGGCTTTTATAGCCTTTTCCTGCTCCAGCCCAGCTGTCACTACTTAGCCCAGCATATTCATCTGAGCCAGCCCTCCTTAGGGCTTGCAGCTGGGCTGCCTGCTGAGTACCTGCATCTCTACCCCCGGGCTTATCGGCCAGAGAGCAGGCTGTACCTATTGGATTTCTGGCAGAGAGCAGGCTGTAGCCAGCATTTTGACAGGGCTTTAAAGAGGTTTTCCCCCTGCCCTGCCACAGACTCAGTAAAGTTAATTCTATTTCTAAAGCCTGCCTTACCAGCACCATGGACTGAAGTAGCTTAGTCTAGTGGGGAGGGCACTGGAATAGGAATAGGGCTTGTCTACACTTACATTTTATAGTGCTTTAGCTTGCTGGCTCGGGGGGTGAAAAAATCACCCTCCCCTCTGAAAGGAGAAAGTTTGAGCGCTTTAAAGCCCTAGTGTGGACAGGCTCCGAGCACTGAGAGCCCTGCTCCCAGCATGCTTGGAGCTATTCCCCCCATGGAGGTAGATTACCAGGAACGCTGAGAGAGCTCTCTTCCAGTGTTTTCACGTGACCACACTCACACTTCAAAGCACTGCCGTGGGAGCACTCCTGCTTTGACGTTTCTAGCGTAGACTTAGCCTATATCTGGCTCTGCCACTAAACTTGTTCAGTGACCTTGGCCAAGTCATTATGATTCTGTTTCCATTCCCACACTTTGCCTGTCTAATCTATTTAGACTAAGCTCTTCAGGGCATTGACTGTTTCTCACTAGGTATCTATATAGTACCTAGCACAATGGGGCCTTCCAATAACATGCATATAACCTAGGGTGACCAGATAGCAAGTGTGAAAAATCAGAACAGAGTGTAGGGGGTAATAGGAGCCTATATCAGAAAAAGCCCTGAATATCAGGACTGTCCCTATAAAATTGGGACAACTGGTCACCCTAATATAAGCAGAGCCATTTTAGATAAACAGATGAATTTCTGGACCTTCATGTGAAATGAAGCTAAATTCTGCTCCTTTTGAGTTTTGCCTATCACTAACTGATTAAGACCAGCTAAAGATATGTCATTAATTTGCATTTGTTGCTCTAGGAAGTTCTTTATTTTAACACTGGGGAAAAAAATGACAAGAAAACCAGTATTTGTAAGATTGCTTTTGAGCCTCATTCACATATCGCCCATTGCAGCTCTTGTTAAAGTCAATGGGAATCTGGAAATCTTTGATGCAAGCTAATGCAGATCTATACTCACCATACTACCAAGAAGCATATTACCAAAATAACATACAGTATCTTATACTTGTACGCTTAAAATAATGAGTGAAGAATGGGAGCCAAGAATAGGCACAGATCGCCTCACCTCGTGTCTGTCCCAGGCTCCACACAAGTGCAGAGATGAATCAGGGTCTTAGGGTCAGCTTTTCAAAGTTAGGTGCCTAGTGCGATTTTCAGAAGCACCCAAGCAGGTTAGATGTCTAACTCCCATTGAAAATCTACCCTTTAGTCCTTAATCAGAGAAAGCTCTTGTGGATTTTATTGAGAGTTTTGTCTAAGGGTTTGTCTACAATGGGACACTCAGGAAAATTAACCTAAATTAACTAAAGATGTGAATTAAAAGTGAGTTAGTTAAACTGCTTTAAACCTCTGTGTGAACATTCTCATTCAGAATTAAAGTGGCCTGAATTCAGTTTAGCGTAATTAACTTTGTAAGTGGGCTTCGAAGCAGGCTCATAAAGCGTGTAAGTCAAATTCCATTTGGTGATACAGCTTTTGGCCAGTTCCTCTATTGAAGCCAATGGAGCTATGCTGATTTATACCATCTGAAGAGCTGGCTCTTTATTTTTGCTAATTTCCATAATTTGGGATTCTCTGATCCTTTCCCCACCCCTCAATCTTACACTGTAAACATCTGATTAGAATAAAGAATTCACAGGAGATGGAAGGAGAAACAGCTTTATCCACGAGCATTATTAAGTCACAATATAATTATACTAAGAACTATCTACTACTTTTACTCTCATAATTGTTTATTTTTTTCTTCCTTTGGAAATGTCACCCTAACTAATAGTTATTCCCTTTTTATTTCTATTCTTTGGGGATATCCAGGAAAAAAGAATGTAGAGTTTAAAAGATGTTTCAACTTTTAATAATTAAGCTCTGGTGAGCATTGCAAAAATATTTAATGTCGTTCTACTGTATCTGTAGTAGATCTGTAGACTTTTCAGGATTTACAGGAACACGATTTACAAAACATAAAGCTCATCTTGTCAAAGTGTCCTCCTCAGTTGACAATGTTTTTTTGCTGTTTCAGTAGAATCAGGCAACAGAAAGTCTCATGATATGAAGGTATTTTTTCTCCCTTCTCTCACATAGCTGAGAGTAACTTGTTGGCTTTTTTCCACTTCGCGCTCTCCCTCACAGATGAACATTTGAGAGAATTTGGAAATGGAAGGCCTTTCTGTCTGCAGTGAGCAGGGTCAATTCAGAGTGGCGGCTGTGAGCTGGTGACACAAACTTATATTGACACAACCCACTTTTTGCTGCAGAATCACAAAGTGAAAACACCCGGGGCTCTTCTGCCTTTTTCAATAAGAGACGAATTTTCGTCTTCCTTGTATTAAGCAGAGATCTGTCATCTTGACTTGTACACTAAATGGTCCATTCTGACTGCCTCGTTTGTGTCCAAACCCAGCCAGAATCTAGAAACATGTGTTAACATTCGGCATGTTTGGGAGCAAGTTGGAAGGGCCTCAGGCTAGGCTCCCTGATGTCAGCTGGAGGGTAGTCAATAATCATTAGACCTCCAAGTGGTAGATGCCCAACATAAACTGTATTTATTTATTTAAAAAATCTTTACTTTAAGCCACAGGGAAAGACATTTTAGAGAACGCACTTCCCCTGAAGTAATTAAGCAGTTATAAAGAAACAGTGCCAAGGAGTGAGATGCTACCTTATTGAGGGGGGTATGGTGTTTGACACTGCGTCATCAGTCAAAGCAATGGGAAACCATTGAAAGTAATTAGCCCATGTCTATCTGTCACTTAAGACTCTCCCCGTGGTGCTTAAGAAGTGTGATTCGCCCCAAGTCTTTTTTGATTGCCAATATCTCAGCGTTCTCCACAAAGCTAAACCTACCACTATGAGCGAAGTTAAAATGTAAGTTATAGTCAACATGAGGTAAATTAAGCTGATTTTTTTTTATTTTGATGATGTTCAAAGAGACCAAGTTTGTACAAATTAAAAAAAAAAATCTGAGAAATTACGAAGCATCTCATCTAAGTTCTGCTGTTTGTCTTTGTATGTGTGGATGGTGGCCAAATTCTGTTCTCATTTATACTTTAACTTCAATGGAATGGCATTGATTGTGAGTGAGAGAATAGTTTGAGCCAGAGTGTACATTGTACATATACAGTGAATGCAAGGTAATGAAGTATCAGATATTTAAAAGTACCTAGGAAAAATACCTGCTATTCAAATGAACACATAGGAACTACCATCAAGGATCAGAGCAACGTTCCACCTTAGGCCAGTGTCCCATCTCATCAGACAGTGGCCAATATCAGCTGCTTTGTAGAGTCAGAGAGTTTAAGGGAAGAAGGGACCATCAGATCATCTAGTCTGACCTCCTGTATGTCACAGGCCACCAACAACCCCTGGACACCTACATACTAAATCAATCATCAAACATGCATTGTTTATTGAGGACCGTTGTGCCAGCCAGAATGACCACAGTTGATGGCATCACATCAGGCATTGTGAAGTGAAGTTCCCAGATCTAGCTCAATCCTGCAAATCCACAAATCTCTGAGATGGCCCCATATCCAATGTCAGATCAGGTCAGGGTACCCACCCCTATGCACATTGCACACTAAATCCAACAACCAAAATTAAACTATAGGATTACAAACCTCAGAAGACTGAACTATTGTGTTCCACAGGCAAAGAATGGGAAAGACTAAAGTATATGAATCCCTGAGGCTTCCCACAATAGGAACTGATTAAGTGAGATGTACCCAGATGTTCCTCACAGGTGGCCCACACCTAACGCTGCAGAGGAAGGTGAAAATATCCCAAGGTCACTATGCAGAAGTAGAGTGTTAGAGACCCTGAAGTAGGTAGTTATGGAATAACCCATACATGAGGAGACTCTTCCAAACCTTATGCCTGACTTTAAGCATGTGTGTAGTAATGAAGTCAATGGGACTAGTCACAAGCCCAAGTTCTTTGCTGAAGCTGGGCATTATTCCTTTCTGTTGTAAATCTGGATGTCCAGCTGGGTGAACTGTCTGCAATTAACCACTCCCAAAATAATTGCATAGGGACTGACAGATTAAATGTTTCATCCTATTCTACAGTAAATTGGCATGACAGGTAGCTAGGAGATAGTTAAGAAGAAACCACTGAAGAAGTGACAAGAGAACAGCAAGCATGGTGTTTTGACAATATGGTGAATTTCTTTCTTTAGTACCATAGATGCTGAGATGGGGCATCTGCCCCACACTGACCCATCAGGGGTTAAGAGAAGCCCTTAGGGATGCTGTGCAGGAGCCAGCCTATTAGAGAAGCACTACGAGGAGCAGCCAATTGGTACTGGGCTGGCCTGTATAAGAAGGGCTGCAGGGCAGAGCAGCTTCAGTTACTTTCTTGAGATAGAGGAGGGAGGATAGCTGCCTTGCAGGAGGATGAACACTAGCTCCTTGGACAGAGCAGTGCTGGGCAGGATCGAAGGAGTGAGAATGAGCTCTTGGCTGACCACTAAGATTGGCATGCTGATGCCCTGAGATAAGGGCAGAGAAGGTGCAGGGGCTGCGGGGAAGTGGCCCAGGGAAATAAACTGAGAGGTGGAGGGGACACAACATGTGGTTGTCATATATAGGGTGTGTGAACCAGGACTTGGAGTAGTGAGCAGGCTTCATCTCCCCACCCCCACTTGCCACTGAGGAAGTAGGGCGACAGCTGGACTGCAGTACTGGCCCCCGGAAGGGGGGAGCATAGAGTGTGGCACAGCTGGAAGGCTGTGTCCTGAAGAGGATGCTGCACTCCTTGGAGTAATGTGGGTCCTGGAGCAAAAGTGATGGCAGGGACACACCCCCAGAAGAGGGCACACTGGCTAGTAGAGCTAATGCCTGGGACAGCCAGCAGGAGGTGCTGCAGTGGTGACTTGTACCTCATCACAGATTCTATTTCAGAACCAGCCCTACATCAAAGAAGACCTGATAAGCAGCAATCTTTGCACATATGGCAATAAACTGACATCTACAGATGTGCATATTTAGCCTGCAGTTGTACTGGAGAGAGTGCTGTTAGATTACTCAATTGTCCTGAATGTCTCCATGGTTTCAGCCCCATCCTCGGAGGTGTAAATTAAATGGACAAACCATCTCTAATCTGAGAAAAACATCCCACATTAATCCTTTAAAAATGGAGACATTTCACAATGGCCTTGCTAAAGATGTCCTTTTCCATTTGTCAAAATGCACAATGTATTCTTCTTGTGTATACTGTGCTACAGCCTAGAGCTGCAACTGAGATTGTGCTGGGCATGGTACAAACACAGCACAAGAGACAGCCCCTGCGTTGAAGAATTAGCAATCTAAATAGACAAAGGATGAGGAATTGAGGCATAGGGAGATTAAATGACTTGCCCAAGTACACATAAGGAAGCCTGGAAGAGAGGGGAAATTAACCCAGATATGCTGCATCCCAGTCTTCATCACCCTCCTCCCAAAAGTATGATAGATAATTGTGCTACTTAGAGGGTGCGCGGGGGGAGAGAGAGAGAACTGGGCAACACTGAGCTTCTTATGCTAACTTGTGCTGTGATTCCAGTTGGGGCTCACGATCTAAGCTTGGCTGGATAGGGCTGATATTTGAACAAGAAATCTCCATTGGGCATGTAGATACTCCAGAAAGTGGTTTTGGTGATCTCATGGGTTGTACATTTGCCTTTGAGTAGAGCTAGGTGAGTGCAACAACAACAAAAAATATTCTGATTGAATGTTTAACTGACATTCTTCTTCCTTAACCTCACTCTGTTCCATATGGATGTGTTCTCGGAGCAGGTATGGAGCCTTAAAATTAGAGCTGGTTGGAAAATGATAAGATTCGTCCATGAAAACTTTGAAGAGAAATATTATTTTAGAGTTTTTTTCTCCTAATTTTTTTTGCTGGATTTTTTTGGTTTGCTAATGAAAAACTGAAACCAGAAAATGGGGAAAAAATGAAGTCTTCTATTTTTGAAAACCAGACATTTTTGATTTCCAATATTTTTCATCACATGCGCACACACACAGAGATCATAAAATTTCAGCAGAAACGCAATTCTTCTGCAAATGTTTTCATTTTGAGAATAGGCCGATTTTTGTCAAAAAAATAATGAAAAATTGCAAGCAGCCACTATTTTGCAGTGTTGGGGAGTACTGCTGGGTTTTTTTTTGTTTTGTTTGTTTATTGTACTTTGTTCAAAGATGTTGAGATATCTCAGGATGAAAGGCACCATATAAATAATGAAAAAAATCCACCAAAGGGCTTTCCCAAAACCGATAGCTATGCCCTTCACTCTTCCTCCAACAGATCAAAGTTTACTTGAAACATTCTAATTTGTCCTTGATAGAGGAGACATAAGCCACCCATAATCACTCACAAGTGATGTGAACACAATTATCATGTCAAATTTTAGGACATCTTGAGCCTTCTCAGCTGTTCCATTAGAACCAGTTGCCCAGACTTGTTCTTTCAGTAAGTTTTTTCTCTGAAGTTAGATCATATATTTTCTGATGTTGGCAGATGGTGAAAAGGTGTTCACCAGTTTTATGGCTTAACCTTAAAATATTTCATAGCTGTATTGCCAGAGGGTAAAATGTAGGGAATGAATCCACTGTTATACTATATGGCTGATTTATCACTAGAACTGGTTGAAAATTGCATTTTAGACCAGAAAAGGAGAGAGGGGGGAAATTTGACAACATTTTCATGATTCCCTTCCTCTCTGTTTTTGACCAGCTTTGTTCATTGTTAATTATTTTATATTCTATTTAACACTGACTCAGTTATCGATTCTCTGCTTTCTTGTCTCTGTGGGAACACTCTGCTCCTCTCTCCCATTGCAAAGTCTGTTGCATCAACCATACCACACATTTAACATATATTTCTTCTGCTTTAATCCTGTGTTGCCCAGGTTGCCATTGGCATTTAGGTGGACGGAGCTGGGGCAGGGGGGCGTGGAGAGGGCCGACTGCAGCAAGTAAGGGGGGGGCGGCATGCAGGGGAACTCCCCGCCCCATCTCACTTCTGCTTCGCCTCTTCCCCTAAGCACGCCACCCCACTCTGCTTCTCTCCCTCCCAGGCTTGCGGCACCAATCAGCTGTTTGGCGCCGCAAGCCTGGGAGGTGAGAGAAGTGGAGTAGCGACAGCGTGCTCAGGGAGGAGGTGGAGCAGAGGTGAGCTGGGGAGGGGACCTGCCAAGGGGGAGCTGACGCGGGGGGGGCCACAGGGCAGGGGGGGAGCTGCTGCAGGAGGGAACGCCTCGGGGTGGGGGTGGGGAGCTGCCGCGGGGGGGGGTATCTTAGGGTGGAGGGGGGCGGAGAGCTGCCACAGGGCTGGGGGGGGGCGCAAGGTTGAAGTTTTGCCTAGGACGCAAAACATCCTTTCACCCACCCAGCCCACTGCCGCAGCCCCAGGGTAGCAGCAGTAGGGCTCCAGCCGTGATTTAAAGGGCCTTGGGCTCCCCGCAGCAGTCGGAACCCTGGGCCCTTTAAATCGCCGGCGAGCCCCGCTGCTACCGCGCTATATACGAACCCGTGTTATATCGGGTTGCGTTATAGTGGGGTAGAGGTGTATATGTCAGGGCCAAATCCATAAATAGCACTACTGGAAGGAAGCAGTTTTTCTTGAGTGGGAACAGTGGGAAAAGTCTGCAGTTGCTGTAAATTGGCATAGCTCAATTGAAGTTAGTGGAGTTACCCCAGTTTACACCAGAGAATCTGGCCTATTATGTATATAATTAAGTTTTTTCTTCTGCAGCATGGAAGAGAGTATTTGCAAACAGGATGCTCTAGTTCAGCTACAAGTTATTGAGCGTCATACGGGAATCACTGGGTGAAGTTCTCTAGCCTGTGTTATACAGGAGGTCAGACAAGGTGATCACAACAGACTCTTCTGGCCTTAAAGCCTATTAAATAAAGAGCCCAATTCTCTTGCTCTGGGCTATAACTTCAGTGAATCAGAATAGGGCCTATATATATGTATATATATATATATAGAGAGAGAGAGAGAGAGATTTTTAAAAAAAATATTACTTTTATCATAGTGTCCTCTTTAAGGAATTCCTTTTGCTTGTATTTTGTGCATTTCCAGGGTGAGTGCAACACACCAAATACTAATTTTCTCACTGGAGTACAGCTAAAAGATCTCAGTCAGGAAGAAGTGAGCATGCTGCAAATCAACTGATTTTGCTAAGGCATGAATAAATGTATTTGCTACATTCCTTCAGCTACCTGCTCAGACTTCTCTCCTTATCTCTATCTCTCTCTGACCCCCTGGAGCAGGAAGCTGCTGCCTTAAAGCTATAGGGGCTAATTATAACCAACTAATACCAAGTTTTGGTTTTACCCACACTGCTTCACAGACCCCAAAACAACCCCCAAATGTGAGCACATTTATTATTTAGAAATGCTTCCTTGGATTATAATTTCACTTCTCCTGTTCATTGTAAAGATGCTTGCAGATGGGGGAAAAACAGTCAAAGGGCAAAAAATACATTCCTGCAGAATAGTCCTGTTCTGGCATGGGCTGACTAAAAATTATCTATCCAAACTGTCTTGTCAAGAGGAAAATTTGGGTTTTGCCTAAAGAGAAAAAATGACTGCTTTTCTTGCGGGGGGGGGGGGGGTGAGTTGTCAGGCAACCCCAAGCCCCCAAAACACAAAAATTCTGGTTTGGGCTTTTTTGATATTTTTATGAAAAGTTGAAATTTTCTCAGAGGGGTATGACACTTCATGGAAGTACCCTGAGTTGTGAGGTACCTCACTACCACCTGCCCTTAGTCTAAAGAGACAAGTGCATCTGTGTCCTCCAGTGGTCAGGTCCCCAATCTCACCAGCCTCTGGCAACACAAGCACTACTTTCCAGGCTTCCGCAGGCCCCACTCTTCCTTTGAACACACCAACCCCTGAGTCTTCCAAGTGTCTCCCTGGAGTGCCCACTGAATTCCCAGAGCCTCTGTTTCCAAAGGAACAGTACACCACAGCTTACCAATTACACTGTAAAACACAGCTCTGCTTAACGCACAGCCCTTAGATTTGCTAGAAGAGAAAGCAAATATAAATGTATTGAACAAAGAACAGAGCACAACGAAATATTGGAAACAAAGGGTTACATCTAAAAGAAAATCATAACACACATTCTGGAGCTTAACCTTAACTAATAAGATACCCTCCCGCCTAATAAAGTTTCTCACCCAAAGTTCTTCCCCAGCATTTACAGCCTGGCTGACTATGATATTTTTTTCATGAAGCAAGGCCATCAGGAACTCAGCTGCCTAGCAACTCAGTGAGCTCATCTGGGCCCAATAAACCCACATTAAGTGACTGTTCTCCCTGACTGCTCAGAAGAGCCAACAGTTCGTCATTTAAGCCCTGTAGCAACAGGACCATAGTGCCTGTACAATGTGTTCCAGTCCCGCAGATGCACCAGACCTGTTTCCTGTCCAGCCTTTACTCCATCTCCTTGTCTGCTCCACTCCAGCCCTATACTCCCCCTGCCTCCAAACTCCTGACTCCTAATTCCTGGTTCTGACCATTGGCTTGTCTCTTGACCACGACTCTGGCTCTACCTTTTGGTTCTGTTCTGACTCTGGACTCTGACCAGTGGTTTGTATCTTGACCACACCTCCAGTTCTGTCCTCTGATTCTGCTTTGACCATTAGGCAAGACTCCTGCTCCAACTGGCAGATCGCACCACCTACACCTTGATGTGCGACAGTTTGAGCAGCCCCCTAGAAGACAGCAGGGACATCGTCCCACAGAGCTCCCCTTCAGGACAGCCCCGCAGCCTCATCTTCTCTGATTTTTTTGGAGTCCTGCAGGCTCTGCAGGCTCCGGTCTCCATGCTATGTGTCCAGAATGCAGCCCTCCAAGCCCTGGTACAATACCAGGCAGCATCTTCTGTTGCTCCCAACTCTCATAGCCACTGTGTGTGAGCACAAGATGCCCCTACCCAATAAGTCTGATGGGGATTGTGCCAAGTTTTGTGGGTTCCTTAACCAATTGCATCTCCAGTTCATGTTGTGGCCACAGTCATACCTCTGTCCTGAGTGGGATTAGTATTTAGCCTGCTCACTGGAGAGGCCCAAAAGTGGGTGCCCCTGCCCCTGGAAGGGTCCAGTCCACTCCTTGAACATTTGTAGAGCTTTATACAGGCAACGGTGGGCATCTTTGACAACCCTAATGGAGAACATACCATGGAAGCTGCTCTTTACGCCCTCCAGCAAGGTCCCACATCCATTGCCAAATATGCAGTGACATTTCAATGTCTGGCTGCAAACACCCACTGGAATGAGGCTGTGCAGTGGCACCACTTCAGGCAGGGGCTCAACGACTATCAAAGATGAACAAGCATGAGTGGAAACTCTGCCTAACCTGAGAACCTTAATCAATCTCTGTGTCTGGATTGCTGATCGACTTCTGGTGTGAACCTAATAAAAGCAGCCCACCGCCTGATCCCCGCCAGTGAGAATTCTTCCGTTTCCCATGGTCCCTGTTGTCCTACCAGACACTGAATCTATGCAAGTCGACGAAGTCTGGTGCCACCTCTAGATGAAAGAGGTACCACCACTGATAAAAAGAACCCAATGCCAGGCATTGGGATTGTGCCTGTATTGTGGAATGCAACAGTGTGCCCAGCCAAGGTCCAGTCCATGCCTGTGTCAGGAAATGCCAGAGCCAGTCCCAGTAGGGGAGCTAGGGGTGGGTCAGTGTTCCCCATTGTAAATCATGCTGCCACCTATCTGCCAGAATCTTGGCAAACCCTAACCAGCATTCTACTCTACTGCATCTCCTTCTTCAATTCCAGTATTCTGCCATTCCAAATTTCCACTTAGAAGCATTAGACAACCCGCAGGCTCTGGCAGTCTTATTGACAAGAATTTTGTTAAGGGGCATTGAATTTCTATGCTCCACAAGGACTTCCCTGAGCTTGTAGAGGCTATCAACAGGTCACTTCTCTCTTCAGGCCCCATCACCCAATTCTATGCTCCACTCCCTCCTGGTTTGTACCTGTTCATACTATCTCCTTCTAAAGTTTAGTCATACTTCCTGTGGCATACTGTTAGGTTCTGGAGGTCTCTAATAGGATGTAGGCTAATGAGAGACATGGAGACAGTTAGTACAGGGGGTTGACTCATAGAACCCCTAAAGTATCTGAAATCTGCTGTTGGATCCTAGACAGTTCCTCTTTTCCCCTCACAGGCCACTTGTTCCTGCTTGGCGGTGAGAGAAAGGGGACAGAGGAACAAGATGCCCAGAGCTGCAGTCAGGCAGCCCCTGTCCCACCAAACATTGCCCCAGTATATTGTGCAGAGGGACAGGAAGGCTGAACTGGCATCTTATCACCTAATATAGTACAGATAGTCTCCCAGGGTGTTTGAAAAAAGATGCTATCACCTCATGATGGAAACAAACATTTGGGCCTTTGTTTCTTAAATGCTGCTATGCTGGAACAGACCAATTATTCATTTAATCTGGTATGCAGAACTTGCTATACTGCATCAGATCAGGGATCCATCTAATGCAGTGTCCTGCCTTTGTCACTGTTCAGCAACAGTTGCTTCAGGAGAAGGTAAGCAATTATAGCGGGCAATTATAGAATAACTGACTCATAGGTAAAACTTTGTCCTAACTCTCTCCCTTAAAGGTTGGCTTATGTCCTGGAATATGAGAGTTTGTATGTAGCCTGTCATCAACAGTGACCAATGCACCTAATTTCGCAAGACCAAGTTAGACAAACATCTCTGGAGATGGGCTTGGTATACTGAACTGTGCCTCAGCAAGAGGGATGGATTAGATGACCTCTTGAGGTTCCTTCCAGCTCTACATTTCTATGATTTCTATTACTTCTAAATATGTAAATGCCCTGGAGATGAGTAGTTCTAACTGATGCCTGAGTTTGGAATTTGTTTATGCCCATAAGCATGAAAACAGGCAGACCTTATTTTTATCCAGCTACAGTAACAGTAGATAAAATTCAATTTCTAGAAAATCCAAGAGCGATGAACTATATATAGGGCATAATGGAGACGAGACTACATCTCCTCCTTTTCCATTCCCGTTTGTCTCTTTTAAACCATTTATTTAACATGAACACACCAATTATCATTTTCCAGACAAGTTTTAGTTTTCTCTGTAATATCATTTACTTCTTTATATGCACATGCCTCTAGCTCTTCCATTCTTTGCTAAATGCCTTGCCTTTGTATTTAGCAATTTAATAGGCCCCAGTTTTTTTACAACTCCTTGCTCTATACAAGAATCAATAAATCACAGATATAATCTGTTATTTAGCTCCTTAGCACTAGAACTTCACCCTCCCCTTTTATCTGTTTTATCTACTCATTAAATATGTATCTTTCTACTGTAGCTTTTAATCGCCATAGGGATCTATTCCATTTCCATGCAAATGCCTTGTTCTTTTTTGTGTAAAAAGGAAAACATGCTTTTAATGCTGAGAGTACAGTACATGGCATGCCACTGATTAAATCTCCCTCCACCCCAGCCCTTCCTGTGTATAAACGAACTCACTTCATGCAGTTCTGCTTGGAAGGATGCAAAATCCAAAATGTCTAGAAAGGAGGACGCTCCTCCTGTATCTCAGCCCCCCTCCACTCCAGTGAATTAAAATATTAATCATGTTAAACTATTTAAAACCAAGTGCATGAATGTAAAAGATGTGAGTGAATTTAGGATATAAGAAAGTAAGGGACTAACTGCAGCAGAAAGAGCTACATAGAGCTCAAGTAGGTGTTGTGTAAGTTTCTAGCTCTACTCCAATCCTGACCCATCTGTGGCTTGAGAATCAAAAGATCTGGATTCAGTTGTTGACTGTACTACAGAATCCTTGTGATCTTGAGCCAGCATTGGACACCCTTGTTAGCAGTTTCAGCAGATAACCAAGGAATTAATAAGCAAAGAAACTGAACTACCTTCTGATTGCTACGCATGGTTGAGATGGGTAGCAATTAGAGCTGGGCAAATCATTTGTGACGAACGCCTTGTTTTTCTCTTTGATGGGCCATCTAAGTTACAAGGGATTCTGTTACCTCTTCGGATGACCTGCACTCAACCTTGATAAATGACTTCCAATTCTGCCTGAAAGTATTTCTAGTCCCCCTGACTGAGAAACTTTACACAACTGTTAGGACAAGAAGTGATGACTACTGTATCCAAATGGATATTTAGAGAGAGGTGATGAAACTACTCTCAGATAGAATTTAGACAGGACACCAAGACTAGCACCTCTACTCTTATGAAAAGTGCGATGGGAATTGCAATAGCACAGAGTAGTCAGTGCCTTCTTTGTATGTGAACCCCTCTCCTGCACCATCCCTGGTTTTCAAGTGTAGCAGAGCTTTTTATTCTTCCGTGAAATGTGAGAAAAGATAGAGAAAGCAATTTTTTTACAAGAAGCTATTTCTAGATCAAGCAGAATAGAATTTTTTTCTGTTCTTCTCATGAGAAATTAAATTGAGAACCTTTTTGCCTATCATGGATGGCTATCTAGGAAGAAGCTGGAAGTCACATGGCACTTCTCAATACATCACTAATAAACTTGTAATTGTTGTGGAACATACTTTTTAATATAAGTATCTTTTCACCTGTACAACTCCTTTGAGGACAAAATTTACTCCCGGCTACACCAGAGTAAATCCAGAGTGACTCAGCTGGGCTTGCTATGGTTTACCAAATTCTGGTGTAACAATGTACAGTTTTAAAGTCAATAGGCCAATAGGGTCTAGGTCAGGGGTGGCCAACCTGTGGCTTCAGAGCCACATACGGCTCTTCAGAAGTTAATATGCAGCTCCTTGTATAGGCACTGACTCCAGGGCTGGAGCTACAGGTGCCAACTTTCCAGTGTGCCCGGGGGGTGCTAACTGGTCAACCCCTGGCTCTGCCACAGGCTCTGTCCCCTCTCCACCTCATGCCCTCATTCCTCCCAGCTCCCTTGCAGAGCCTCCTGCACGCCACAACACAGCTCATTGGGAGGTGTGGAGAGAGAGGAACTGATCGGCGGGGCTGCTGGTGGGTGGAAGGCATTGGCAGCAGGGTCGGGGAACTGATGGGGGGCTGCTGACATATTACTGTTGCTCTGTGGCAATGTACATTGGTAAATTCTGGCTCTTTCTCAGGCCACCCCTTGTCAGGCTACTAAAATCCTATACACTGCTTTGTGACTGGACCCTTGGATTGATAAATTAAATTATTTTAGTAGAACTATTCCTGCTGCGATATTCCAGCTGGGAGGCTAGTGGTCAAGAGGGTTCTAGAACGTACCTCAGACTTACATAAGAAACATTTTGTTTAAATTTAATGTTTGCTTAATTTCAGTTTTATTTAACATTTGTAAGAGGGTTGAATTAACATTTCCTGATTTGGCAATATTTAACCTTTCACTTTTATGAACAATTAAAAGCAAAAGAAGATAAATTCCCCCCAAACCTTGGACTATCTGTTGAGGCTGAAGGCAACATTGCCATTTTACCAAGGAAAGAAAAATACTTACCTTAAGGCTACTTAAACACTCAATTTACCAAATTACCCCTGTTTAGTGTAATAGAATAAATAGCTTGCATTTAAGATTGCTGTTGGCAGGATATCATTAGAGTTAAAAAGGTAATGGGCCCTGCTTGGTGCCTGGAGGATCCTCAGATGCTGCATCCTAAGAAGCTGAGTGACCGTCTTTCAGAACTTACAGGAGACAGAAAGCTAGCAATAAAATAAATTCCAGGGCTGTCGTTAGAGCTATGTTGTCCTGAGAAGACTCTCCTACCCAAGAATTAATCACTGCATTGATATCAAACAGCAGTTCTGAGCCCTGATTTTCTGCCCATTGAAGCCAATGGCACAGTTCGCATTCAGCGGAGGTTCAGACCCATAATGATTACAGGGTGGGCCTAGCAGAGGGCCAGCAAAAGGCCTATGCATCACATACATCCTGAAAATTTGATAGTGCCTGGGCCTTCTCTTGGCTCCTGCACAGGGGTGAGTTTCACTCAGTGAAAATATTACTTATCACAAGGATCTGTTGTGCAGAAATGATGCAGGGTGCTGAAGTCAAAAGCAGAACTATTGACTTTGGATTAATAACATTTAGCACTTAATATCTTCACAGCCCTCTCCATCTGTTAATTTGTTGATCCATCCAATAGTCCTGTAAGGAGAATAAGGACTTTGTAGATGAGATAAGGAGACACAGAGAGGTATGTTCGGCTTTTTTTTTTTTTTTTTTGATGCTGAGCACCAGCAATCTGCTGGAAACGGTTGGTGCACAGCCTCTCTGTAACTCAGCCCAAGGTGACAAGTTACAGGCAACAGATGAATCAAAAAATTGAACCCAGATTATCTAATCTCTAGTCTGGAATTTTAACTGCAAACCCATTTTTTCCTCTGCAGGCTAGGAGGGACCCTAGAAGAGAAACATTGCACATTACCCAACCTCTCATGGTGTAAAGGTGTTAAAACAGCTCCCAGGAAATAACACTTAGACAAAGAGGCTTCTCCTGCCAATGTAGAGCATCCAAAGCAGCCCTAGGCCACCTGGCTCAGCAGCAAAGAATCCTGTGGTACCTTATAGACTAACAGACGTTTTGGAGCATGAGCTTTCGTGGGTGAATACCCACTTCGTCAGATGCACCAAAACGCTCATGCTCCAAAATGTCTGTTAGTCTATAAAGTGCCATAGGATTCTTTGCTGTTTTTACAGATCCAGACTAACACGGCTACCCTTCTGATACTAGTCCCTTGTGTGTGGGGCTTGTCAGGGTTTGGGCCAGGAACATGGAGAAATGGGGGAAGCACGTCACAAGTAGAAAGGGCGTATTGTAAGACTTCTATGTCATAGAATGGTAGGACTGGAAAGAGCCTCGAGAGGTCTTCTAGTCCAGTCCCCTGCACTCGTGGCAGGGTTAAGTATTATCTAGACCATTCCTGATAGGTGTTTTTCTAACCACCCCAAGCAATTTATTCCGCTGCTTAATCACCCTGATAGTTAAGAAGTTTTTTTCTGAATGTCCCACCTAAACCTCCCTTGCTGCAATTTAAGCCAGCAGTCCCCAAACTTTTGAGGATTTTGTTCCCCCCCTTACCCCATCCATGCCCCCTCACCCCTCCCAGAGCCAGTGAGGCTGCAGCACGACGGGAACCACATGGGTAAGGGGACTGAGGCTGGGGCCACAGCTGGGGGTGGGTTGAGGGCCGGAAGCAGGGCCACAGCCAAGGGCCAAGGCTGGGGGTAGGGGCAGAGCCACAGCTGAGCCTGCACCTGGGTGTGGCTCTGCTCCCAGCCTTGCCCCCAGCTTCAGCCCTGGACTGGGAACAGAGCCATGGCCAGCAGCGAGGCTGGGGGCTAGTGCAGGGCCATCAGTGGAGATATGCTGAGTCTGGGGACAGGGCAGGCCCAGGGACCAGAACCAGGGACATGGCTGGGGGTGGGGAGGGGCTGGGTGGTGCTCCCTCCCTGGCTCTGTGGGGGCTGGTCTTGGCCCTGTCATGCCTCCCTGGACATTCCTATGCACCCTCTTAGGGGGGCATTCCCCACACTTTGAGGTCCTTTGATTTAAGCCCATTGCTTCTTGTCCTAGCCACAGAGGTTAAGAAGAAAAATGTTTCTCCCTCCTCCTGACAACAACCTTCTGTGTACTGGAAAACTGTTATCATGTCCCCTCTCAGTCTTTTCTTTTCCAGACTATACAAACTCAATTTTTTAAATCTTCCGTTATAGGTCATGTTTTCTGGACCTTTCATCATTTTTGTTGCTCTTCTCTGGACTTTCTCCAATTTGTCCACATCTTTCCTTAAATGTGGTGCCTAGAACTGGACACAATACTCCAGCTGATGCCTAATCCGCGCGGAGTACAGCAGAAGAATTACTTCTCGTGTCTTTCTTGCAGCACTCCTGCTAATACAGCCCACAATGATGTTCACTTTTTTTGCAGAGGTGTTACACTGCTCACTTGCGATCCACTATGACCTCCAGATTCCTTTCCACAATATTCCTTCCTACGCAGTCATTTCCCATTTTGTATGCATGCAACTGATTATTCCTTCCAAAGTGGAGTGCTTTGCATTTTTCCTATTTACTTCAAACCCTTTCTCCAGTTTGTCCAGATCATTTTGAATTTTTACCTCCATCTCTATGAGGTAAGGAAGTATCTTCTCCATTTAACAAACAGGGAACAATCCCAGAGAGATTGAGTCATGTAACCAAGGTCACACAGATCACCTAATTCTTACTCTGGCATCTTAGCTGGAAGCCCACCTTTCCTTCCCAGGCTAGGAAACATCAGAAGCCTAACAAGAAAAGTACTGCACATTACCCATATTTTAGAAATATTAAGTAAATGAATATTACATGGGCTACCAACAGATTAATGGAAAAGTTAAAAAATGCTCAAAAGCAAAAAGCAATCCTGGAGTCTTCAAATTCACGTTGAGCCTAGTTAAATAAATGCTTTGATGATCAACTCTGAACATAAAAAGGTTTTCAAGATGACATTCTAGCAAAAAATATAGGTCCTCTTTTTTATTTCTGTTTAACATTAGGAAGTTCTATTCCTTTAACATAAATCAGAGATGTTAAAGAACTATTAGCTCAGCTTGGTTGCTCCCATGCCAATACTGTCCTGGATTTCCGTCCAAGATGTCAGCTGTTAAGGCACAGCTAAATTATGTTAGCAAAGAGAGGAGAAGAGGGGTGAACATCTTGGGTGAAATTCCCCTCTGAGTTGGGTCAAGTCTATTTGCCATTAGACTAAGCTACCCAAGGAGATTTGAGTAAGCCAGAGTCTGACTGTCTTCAGAAAATGTTGCAAGATCCACCAAAAAGACTGTCTCGCTGTTTTCTTGTGTTGCCTCATCTATCTATTTCCAGCTGTCATCTTGTCTTACCCTTAGTTTATAAACTCTTTGGGGCAAGGACCATCTTTTTGTTCTAGGTTTGTACAGCACCTAGCACAAAGGGATCCTGATCCATGGTGGCACTCCCAGATGTAATGTCCAGGATAATAAATTGTTCTTGTCATAAAGATAGGCAAAAGTGGAACTTACAGAGGATTTAAGTGGTGCAGAAGGCTTGTGGTGGCTCTCTGCACTGGGGTGCATTTCACCCTTATGAACAGAGATGAAGACATCAAAACCTATCACCCATCATTAGCTTGCCTGGAACTAGGTGGAACTATAAAGAAAGAAATAATTTTCTTTTTAAACACAGATACTAGCGCACCTCACAGAGAGAGCTCAGATTCTGCCAGAGGCCTGAGGCCAAAGTCCAAGCAAAGGAATGAAAATGTCTTGTAATACAGATTAGGCACAACTGACCATTAGAAGCTAATGAAACTAAGCCCCAAATATATCACTGTTGTGACTGTGTTCACCCTTGGAGCTGGGGATGTAATGCCCAGCGTGAGTAGGAAATGTGCTAAAAATAGTAGTGTAGCCAGCATAGCATAGGCAGTGGCAAGCGAGTACAAACCCATCCGGTTGCTATGGGTGCATACTTGGAGCAGCTAGCTTGTGTTGCTGCTTGCCACTGCCTCTGCTACTGTGGCTACACTATTACTCTTAGCATGCAAGCTTGATCAGAGGTAGTGCAAGTCCGCCTTCTTGAGCTGGGAATCATACCCCTGGCTCCAAGTGATGATGTAGCCTGTGTTGTGTGGCTGCCACTGTAGGTTTCCTGATACACTTGGAGCCACTCCAGCTACTGAAGTCTGCAATACACCTGATTGCCACCAGGCAGCTGCAGGCAGAAGGGGAGGAGCATGGCAAGAAATGAAGCATCCAGTGGGGCTGTGTTATTTTAACCCCACAAAGGTAGAGTATCCTGCTGACTGATTCTGTTTCCTGCTGTCTCTGGGCCTCCTAGCCACCTGCAGCCCCATCGTGTGCTTTGGTCACCAGCTGTCACTGAATACAATTCAAAGCTAGCCAAAAACAGCCCCTTCCCAGCTGTTTTTTCCTACCAGATGTTCCTGCAGGTTAAGGCATTATGTGCAGGTAGAATTCTTGATATCCTTGAGATTTGGCATCAGCAAATCATTGCAAATCTAATCAGGGCAGCCTCCATTGAATCAGATGACCTGAAGCCCGATCGATAGCCGTCAAGCATATTTTGATCTTTTCAAAATGAAGAGTTGTGCATGAAGTCCATCAGTGAAAGCAAATTAGAAATCAGTATAAGCAAAGGAAAAGGATGCTAGTTACTTAGCAAATGAAGTTCCATTCTGAGTTTCTTGAAGGTTGAAATGGCAGATGCATGTTTAAAGATATGTAGAAACCTTTGGCAGTCTGAAATGGAATTCTAGGCCACAATGATATCATTGATGGAGTAATAATAACAGGCAGTAGTCAATCCTTAATGAAAGAGAGACAGAGACAATTAAATGAATGTTCTTTACAATGTGAATGTCTGAGCAGCACAAAAAGAACAAATATTGGCCCTGGATCTATAGAAACAAAAAGGTTACTGGAATCTGTGTGGAGGAAACTTGCTATGAAAAATGAGAAAGATCTATGTCCTTGCACAGTTTGTGAAATAGCATTAGGAACCCTGGGTCTTAAAGCCCAGTCCACAGGTCACTTGGTAGCCAATAAGTTCTGACCAGCCATAGACTGACCTGTTAACAGTTTCCAGAACTAGAAGCTCAACTCAGACAGAGTATTCTAGTCCTAGGATCTGATTGGTGGAGCTCCAGGGGTGCTGGTTGGTTCCCTGCTTTTATTTAAACCAAGCACAGGACTAGGGAGTTATCCTTGCCAGTTTCCCCTGCTTAGGACTGATCCTGTTGTGCAACCAGCCCCCTACTGCCTGGTAACCTGATCCTGTCTGCTTTTGGACATCTGACTCTTGGTTTGCCCTCTGACCTGTCTCAGACTCTGATCGCTTGGTATCTCACCTGGCCTGGCTCCCAACTTCTTCTCTGACCACTAGGTCAGACTACCCATGTCTCTGTTGCGACAAATAGGGCTAGAGGGAGCCACTCACATATGTGACTGTGGCAAGCGAAGAAGGAGCAGATCTCTCCAGCTTTATGGCTTTCATTATTATAGTATCAGAGCAGGGTATTGCATGCAGGTCTGCTAAGTCCCGGGCTAGCAATCTAAACACTTGCACCATCCTTCCTCCCAGCTCTGCTCCTTGGGTGGCCCCCATGCCTTAAGATTCACAGGGACTACTCCTGAGATACTGTCCCCCCAGAGCCTCTCACTAGTATTGAGGTAGGGAGCAGAGTTAACTGGCTTTGTGGGGGACAGGGAAGAATTCTGCATCCTTGAAAGGGCATTTCAGCTAACAGAGCCAGCAATAGAACCCAGGTGTCCTGACTCCTAGTTTACTGCTCTATATACCATTGTTCCTTTCAAGACGGTGAAAAATAAAGTCCTTGACTCAGTCAGTGGACAACAAACCTCTACGTACACACGTGCAAAAAACACCTGACTGAGATGATGCCATGTTATTATTGCATGCCAGGAGTCATTTTTCTTAAATAGCCTTCTTCCAGGAAAAATGTCACAGCTCCAGATATCCTGCACTAGCTGATACTGGCTGTTACTCCTTAGGTATCACTTTGGAGGTTGCATTTAGGGGTGTGGTATTTTCCTTTTTAATAGTAGTCATGTTAAGTAATAGTATTATGGTAATGCCTAGATCCCCAAGCTTGTGGCTCCGTTGGGCAAGTTGCTGGCCATACACAGAGTAATAGACAATACCTGCCCTCAAAGAGTTTACAATCTAATCAAATCCGAAACTTTAGGGAAGCCTTAGGGTATAACCTGATCGCTAGCTGAGGTCAGGAAGAAATGCCCCTCTGCCACTAGCACTGCGTCTGGTATAACAGTGAAAAAAACAGGTGCATTGTGTCAGGGGAAGGTGGCACCCATCTGTATCTGTCACTGACCAGCCTTGACAGCTACAGTATCTGACTAAATGAACTAACGTGTCCCATTCCAGTAGTCAGGTCCATGCAGATGGACCCCATATCCATGTAGAGTCCACTGAAGACAACAGAACTCTACATGGGTACAGGGATATTCTTACACTGCTCTGAGCTTTAGTTTGTAGTGGTATGGTGGCAGAAGTGCATGCCAGCTTTCTGGAAGGCTGGATAGCCAAAATGTTCCACCAAGCTACTGGTATCCTGGCAGCCTTGTGTTCAAAAGGTATCTGCGGTTCCACTTCCTTCTGTTCAGTTCAGCTCTCTTTGTGATCTTTGTAATGTTTAGTAAAAGGTAACAGATTAAACCAAGTGCAGAGATAATGAAATATAAATTAGTAGGTTTGCCAGCCTTTATCCACAGCACTGTCAGAGTATATTATCTGGTATATCTAGTTCAGAGCAGTCAGTTAAATTTCCCCTTATCAGAAACTGAGTGTGAAGTGTGGTAATGTTGCTAAGTGCAGAACAAAAATCTCTCTCTTTTTTTGCATCCCATGACTGCTCCAGGCAACATTCTTGGAAACCTCTGACTAGGAAGGAAAAGAAGACCCTGAGATATATACACTGTGACAAGCCAGGAGGCTAAGCTCCACCGGTAAACCGTCCTGTGAGCGGCAGTCGCCTGTGGCTGTGACATTACCGCACTTTGCTCAGCTTCAGAAAGGGAAATTTAACTGACGACTGCTATGAACTGAAGCCACAGCCTAAACCAGATAATACATCCTGACAATACTGTCAGGCAAAAAAGGCCGTGTTCCCATTGATTTCAGCGCATTGGAGACATATTACCCTGGGCTGTGTATGTTTGAGGGTATATGTGAACACTGTGGGAATATCAAAGGGAAAGACACACTGATTTGGGCAGAAACAGGCCTTGCAGAGATAAATCCCCAAAGTGCACTGACTGAAATATATAGTATTTGGCAAAGTGGGCATGGCAATGATATTGATTGTAATTACAACTTAATCTTCAATCTCCATCAGATGTACCCTGCTGGGTTCGTTTAAAAGGGAACCAAGCAGAAAAAAATAAATCTCTTACATCTCTGAGTTATTGCTGAAGGAACAGCATGCCCAGATCGCCTACTTTATTAGGGCTTAAATATCAATGATAGGTGAACCTCAAAAGGTTCTCAAAGTTCGGATTTAATTCAGAGAAGATCCAGGCTTCTCTGAATCTCTTGGGTTGTGGGCTGGAAGTGACATATAAACAGGCTTTCAACAGGAGGTTATATGGATAAGGAGAATAGCCAGTCATAACAGAAACTATTTTAAAAAAAATATACACCAGGTTTGGGAGGAATAGACACCTTCCAGCAGTGGAGTATAAGGCAACTTTTACTTATTCAGAGCTAGGAGGAAACTTTTCCCACAGTGCAGAACATTCATAAGTGTCAATAAAAACACGAAAAGACCAAGTTCAGCTACCCTCTTTCCTACATTGTCTCTAACCTATTCACGCACTTTTCTCTGAACCATCTGATACTGGGTACCAGATTACCAGACATGATGGACCACTGGTCCAATCCAACACAGAAATTTTTATCATCCTACATGTTCTTGGATTCTCACTTCTATTCTGGGCTAAAGAGATCTCAGGAACAAAAGTTATCAGGGTATCTTGGCAATTCTGGTCATGGTACTGGCCAAAACTTGGATATATAAGCGGTGAGAGAAAACTGCAAAGGTAAAGGCCTAGATAATAGTCCTGCCATGAGGGTATAGATAATATTTAGTCCTGCCATGAGTGCAGGAGACTGGACTAGATGACTTCTTGAGGTCCCCTATGATTCTGTAAAAGTTCCAAAGCTTCAAAAAACGGTTTGGCTACAGTTTGCTTCTAAATGCGGGCAAGGGTTCAAGGTGCTCTTATTTTAGCTTCTTGGTGAGGCTGCAATCCTAACTCTCTAAAGTATATCTTTATCACGTGAGCAAGGGACCTTGCGTGCATGTAAAGTCTCATAGAGGTGATAGGGGTCACGAAACTTGAGTGTGTAAGTTCTTTGGGGAAGGATATGCAGTTTCCTCTATGTAATATACATTACAGCTGAGCATGCTGATCTCTTATGGTGGGATTTTCAAAAGTGCCTAAAGCCCCAGACCCTCAAAGGTATTTACGCACTTAACTCCCATTGAGTTAAGTGGCAGTTAGGTGCCTAAATACCTTTTTGAGGTATCTGAGCCTAAGTGACTTAGCAGCTTTTGAAGATCCCACTCTTAGAGCCACCCCCTCCTCTTATGGTGTTTTGAAGATTGAGCTCATTGACTTCAACTTAGTCACTCCTGGGTTGCATTAGTGTAAATGAGGAGAATCAGGCCTTGTCTCTTTTAATTTGTACCTAGCACTCTTCAAAAATAAATAAATAGTGATAACACAAACCAGTTGATTAACACGGGGCATCAATTAATAAATAAGTTAAATAAAATAAAGCAGCAATAACAACAAACCCTGCAGCCTAAAAGACAAAGAAAAAATCAGGAGTTTAGGCATTTTTAGTTAACTCTTTCATTTTTCGTTTCACTGGGGTGAAATGTAGCAGCTCACGCTGTCTGTGCTTGTCTTAAGCAATTCAAAAACTTCACCCCAAATGTTCTGCAGAAGCAATAAATTAGGAGCTGAGATGAATTGATATTTCAGTTGAAATGTCTCGCACCGGCTTGCTGCTTCAGAATTAGCATGAAACAGTACCAGAGGAAACAGAGGGATTCTCCTGTGTTGTACAAAGAGCTATGTGAACTTTTGAAATTTTTGAGATCTCATTACTGACAACATTTTGACCTCAGAGTTTTCATGTGCTGACCTGGAGGCTGCCTTTGGAGCTATAAATGCAGATTCACCGTCCAATGTGACCGCATGGATTTATTGAGCAAAGTGAACTTTAAAATGCAAAGCTGTGGGATGTGGCCACCAAAATAAAGAATAAGTAAATTAAAAATTATGGGTAAAGAAGCATGATGGGCTAGAGCTGATGTATGGAATTAAGGGAACTGAACACGATCCTTTCTAAGGTGCTCTTGTTGAGCTTTTATGTTTTTGTTGTCTGAAAAATAAGGCTAAGCCTGTTGAAGCCCATCCAGAGATTTAGGATTAAAAGATCTACACAAGCTTACAGTACAATACAGAAAGCCGGGAGAAGGCAATAGTTACCAGTCTTCTGAAGCTACTTCTTGTTACTCCTGTGACCCAGTTTTCTGGGAACATTATTCAGAAACAAGGAAAAAAATGCAGCCGGGCTAAGGAGAGTAAAATACCAAAGAAACATTTCATCCTAGTTTGAAAAGGGAACAAGGGGTAGAATGCTGGCCCCACTGAAGGCAATGGATGTATTGCCATTGTTTTCAATGGAGCGAGGATTTCATCCCAGGTTTGAATCAGCTTTAGGAGTCAGAATCAGTTTTAATGATGACTTTAGACCGCACTTTGGGGAGCAACCCTCCACTCAAATTTCTTACTTTCCAAGAAAGGCCCATATTTGTGATACATTAAGAATATATTTCTCAGGGTTCCAGATATGGTACCATTTTAAACCTTCACTGAGTCCTTTACCGTAGACAGATCCATGAAACAGATCCTTAGCTACAGCAAATTATGCCATCTGAGGATCTGGCCCATTGTGTTGGTGCTTTTTCCATTGATCCTCCATTCGGCTGAGACTACCTCATTCAAAATAACCATGGCATTTCTCAGACAGTAAATGCTGTCTTCTCTATCTCCTAAAAGGACTACATTGAGCAGAGTTGGGGAGACATATGGCAGGTTAGGGACAGCAAGATCTGAAATATAAATAAACCCTAATAATAGTTCATAAAATGCATAGATTCCATGGCCAGAAGAAACCATTGTGATCATCTTGTCTGACCTCTTTTATGCACAGACCATAGCTCTGCCCCAAAATAATTCCTAGGGCATATCTTAGAGGGAAAAAAATAAATGAAAAATTGATTAAGACAGTTGATGGGAGAAAGAGATGAATAGGGAGAAAGGATGGATAGAAGAGAGAAAAGACAGGGAAATGAGAAACTAATAAGCTTGGGCCACAAAAAATGAGCTTGCATTTAACTAGAATGGTGGCCTGCTTAAATTGTATGCTCTTTGGGACAGGGAGCATCTTTTGTTGCGTGACTGTCCAGCACTTAACACAGTGGGGGCCTGGCCTGTGAGTGGGGCTTGTTGACACTACCATAATATAAATAATCAATAAAGGGTAGCTGAAATTCAGTGCGCTGAGTGTTGGTAAGGAATCAGTTTTCTAACCATCAGAGAAATGAAATTCTGGAGCCTCCTTCCAAGGAGAGTAATGGGAGGGGAAAAAACCTAACTTGTTTCAAGAGTGAAGTTGATACATTTATGACTGGTATGGTATGCAGAGGTTGCCTACAATGGCATATGATCCATTTACAATTGCTATTAGCAAATATCTCCCATGGCTGGAGATGGAACACTATATGGGGAGGGCTCTGAGTTACTACAGAGGATTCTTTCCCAGGTGTCTGGCTGGTGGGTCTCACCCACATGCTCGGGTCTAACTAATCACCATATTTGGGGTGGGGAAGGAATTTTCCCCTAGGTCAGATTGGCAGAGACCCCAGAGGTTTTTGCCACCTTCTACAGCACGAGGCAAAGGTCACTTACTGGTCTGATCTAGAATAAATGGTAGATTCTCTATAACTTGAAGTCTTTAAATCAAGATCTGATGACTTCAGAGATTATGAGTCTATTACAGGAATAGGTGGGTGAGGTTCTGAGGCCTGCAATGCAGAGGAGGTCAGACTAGATGATCACGATGGTCCCTTCTGGTCTCAAAGTCTATGGGGAGGATTGGGGCTCTCCCTTGAAAATAGCTATCTGAGGACCTTAGATTATGTGGAACATATTTCTCCCTGGAATAAATGAGCACCGACTCCAATGAATTCAGTGGAAATGTGCCTGCTTACACCAGGGCAGAATTAAGTATCAGGTCAAAGAAAAAGAAAGACAAATGGTGGAAAAACAAGCCAAGTGTTAGTAGGAGACTGGATACAGACTGCAGAGGCACTGGAGAACATAGGAAACCAGGGTCCACTGGCATCTGACTTTACAGAGAGGAAGTGCTGTGAGGAGCACAGGATTCATATGCCAGCACTCCTGGGTTCTGTTGCTGACTGTAACGCTCAGTTGGTCTTGGGCAAGATATTTAAACATACCTACCTCGTAGGGGTGATGTGACGTTTAAATTAATGTTTGCAGAGTATTCTGGTATTCTTTGCAGGCATGCAAAATGTTGTTGCTACTATTACTGTTAGTAAGTATTATGACTGAAATAATGGAAGCATGATATCATCAGACCCTAGTGCAGAGTGAGATTAAGATTGACCACTGTCTTCCTCCCTGTTTGCTCCTCCTGACCCTTCGCACACATGCTCAGGTGCCATTCACAAGTGCAGCACTTATGCTCACTTCAGCAAAATCTCTGCACCCCAGCAACAACTATGCACCTGAACAGGGGAAGGGTAGAGAGGAGGTAAGATCATTTCCCCACCAAACCTTGCATCCTAGCCAGCAGAGATGGTCAACTGCAGAGGAGCCTTTACCTGCACTTTCCTTATATGCTGTGGAGACTCTAGAGGCATTGTACTTCCTGGAGGCACAACACATCTTAGTGTACCTGCTGAAGCAACCTGGCTATGTACCACTCTCAACAGGTCCAGTGCCTTAAAGGCATCACTGAGCCCTTAGGACATCAGTATTCTGTTTCCCTTGAACTTGTCTATGCTACTTGTTTCTATTGTGCTCTTAAAACAGTTTCTTATTCTACATTTCACTAATTCTTATGTCAAGGATGTTTGTGTGCATTTCTTCTGGAGTCATTCTCTCCTAGCCCTTAACTTCAGCTTGAGTTTCTGTTGACCCAGTGTATATGTTGGAAGTTGGGACTGGGTTGTGATTCAGATGTATTCAAATATATTGAAGTCACTGTGGTGTGGCCAGTTGATCCTTGTGTATCTGTTTGTAGCACTCTCTTTTGCTTGTTAGATTAGATGGGTACTGAAAGATTGCTCTAACCAAGACCCAAGCAAGCCGGGAAAGTTCACCATCAAGGATATAATCTCTGATATCCAACTGTACCTGAATGTACATTGCGGAGACATGTAACTAGGAAGAGGTTTTCTCCTTAGTACTTTGAGATTTCTATTCTATAAAGAAATTGGACTAGATGAGGAAGGATGATGCAATATTTAGCACACTAGCATGTAACATGAGAGATCCTGGTTCAATTACCTGTTGTGCCACAAATATCCTGTGTAACCCTGGCCTAGTCACAGAGTCAGTCCCTCTGTGCCTCAGTTTCCCATCTGTAAAATGGGAACAATAGCACTTCCGTACCTCTCAGGGTGCCATGAGGATAAGTTCATTAAAGATTCTGAGGCACTTGATACTATGGTGATGGGCAGCATATAAGTACTTAAAATAGATTCCTTTCTTTCAGTGTAGTTGGAAGTGAATTTTCTTTTTGTTATTTTTTTTGAAGGAAGCAGTTTTACCTGTAATATCCTAGATCTGAATATAATATAATATAATAATTATTCTTGCTGACAAGCAGAGGGATTGATTGCTGAATCCTAGGTTTCAGGGAGATTTTCTTTCACAGCATATTGGAAAAGACCTTATAGAGTTTGGGTTTGTTCACCTTCTTCTGGATCACTGAGTGGGGACCATCGATTTGGATCAGGTGGTGTGTTCCACACAGCTCATTTCCTCAGATTGCGAAGAGGAGGGTCCCCTACCAATCTTCATACTCCACTACCCCAGAGTAAATGGGAGTGGGCAGAGCTTTGCCATCATCCACCAACACATCATCAAGTGGAGCTGAGCTGGCGCATGTGGTGGTGTAGTAATCTGCAGCTGGATTAGGCCAACAATAAATTACTCTCTCTTTGAAGCAAGGGAGGAGCAAGGAGGGAATTTTGGTCCAGCAATAACATCACCCTTTACTATGACCTGAGTCCTTGTCACACAGTTTTGCTGTTGGTCTCCTTCCAGCCAAGTAACTTGCATTTTGAGTTTACCAGTTACCCATCTGCTTGCTTCATTGTACAATTGTTGTGTTTCCTCTCAATGAAACAATTTTTTTTTCACTGCCATCTTCATCCTGAATTGCACTGTGGTAAGAATTAGCTGGATACTGTTGTTTAAATTGTTTTTAAAACACGCAATGTAAAAACATCACATCCATATTCCAGGAGGCTTTTCTACTCCACAACTACCAAATGGAAAATTCTGCCGCCCTGATTAAACTTATCTGTAGAGGTGAATAAAATATAAAAGAGGTCTTGAGCATCATATATTATTTATTGTCTTGTCCGATAAGTATGATCATTTTTTTAAGGATCACAGTATATTTTTAGACACCTTGTAAAGCACTCAAGCTTTTGCTTAGAGTACTAAGAGTGTAAGGTTTAATAAGCCAGTTGACAGAACATTAGTGACATCAAAGCATTGAGAAAAAAAACTCTGTTTGCTTGCATTTCCTTTCATCTGACTTTTAAATACAGTGCAATCAACAGAACTAAGACAGAAAAACACACACACATTCCAAATATATGTAATTAATACCGATGTGATGAACTGTTTGGAAATAATGTAGATTTTCAAAGAATTAAGATATTCAGCTCCTGGCAAACGAAGTTAATATTTTAGAGACCCCTGCTGTTTCAGTCTGCTTATATGTTGTTGTTTTTCTTTTGGTTTTTGAAAGGTGCTGGACAGACAATATCAGAGATTGGTGTTATCTGGGTATCACAGAAGAGGTAAAGCATGGGCAGTAACAGTGTCAACTTTTTCTGTCGTTGACCCTGAACTTGTGAGAAACACTTCTGGAAAAGAAAGAATGGTAGGTTTTCCATGCTTCATTGCTGTCAAAGCCCACAATGTGGATGTTACTTAATATCTGCTCTGAAGGAAGTTTTTGTGACCTGGACACTAGGTCTTCATATGGTAATATCTCTCTGAACCGCCAACCTTTTCACATCACACATTATCCTCAGCTCGATGCCATGCACTGTCAGACTTCCATCACGTATTTGTCCTTTTCTCTGGTTCATCAGAACATACTGCCACAAAATGCTAGCAATGGGTCTGAGCCAATGGCATGGAAAACATGACAGAGTCAATACATGCCCCTCCATTATAGACAAAGCCCTGCAACCCAAATACAAAAACAGAGAGCTTGAAGAATAGATCTGAGTCTGCACATTCTCATTCCAATTTGGTGTTTGTTCTCAGTCTGTTGAGATTCAAGATAAGAACTTTATCTGAACCTGGATCTGCATTTAGATAAACGGTTTTGGTTTGGGCCATCTCTGCTAAACACTAGCAACCTACTTTGAAAGGTGATCTCCGACTTGCAAGCCTGAGCACTTTTAATGCCTGCAAGTCTTGTGTGTTTACAGTGCATAGTGCTATGCCACAGTGACATGTTGTTTTGTATTTCACATCAGTGCAATGTGTAATTGTTTGGGTTCCTCATATGTAGAGAGGGGACCGTGCTAATTCCTTAGCTCAGCACAGTAAATCCATTATAGTTGGCTTAGCAACTTGGACACATCTGTGCTATCTGAGCACTTCTGTAAGTAGATTTATTAGAGATGGGTTCAAGCCCCCAACAGTTTAGATCTAAATCCAGATTTCAAACACCAAGCGGTGTTGACTTAAACTGTTGCTTTCTGCCTGTTTTAGGTATACACACCAGCTCTGAAGTTTGAATTCAGATCCAGCTCTAGATTTTGAGCACGCACAAAGCTTGGGGGTATTTGGATCTGGAGTTTTGGCCCAGGCACTACTCTAATAATTATCATGATGATTATTGTTGAAATATGTATATTTATTAACATGTAATGACAGATTGATCTCTCCTGCAGTTCCCATTCCTTTTAATCACAGTGGTGGGTACTTAGCAACCAGACCTCATGACTCTCCTATTCATTGGTTGTACCTCACTTCCATGGTATTTTAATACTCCATGGGGAGTAGAGGAGGGGGAAGATCCTCTAGTTTGTTGGTAAACCAACATGGTACTCATATCTATGTTACTTTCCATATAAAGAACTTAAAGTACACTTAGCTGCAAAAGTAAAGATGGAGCTGAATGGTTTTTTCTCCTTTAGGCCTGATTTTCCAGGCAGTTTTTTGCCTGTGGAGATGTTTCAGCATCAATTTTGATCATATTCTCTTTTACACCCTCTATCGAAGGTACTAAAAAGGGAATTCACAGGAATTCGTAAGGTGCCATAAGCAATGTTCTCAGTAGTGTAAAAGAAATGAATCTGATAATAGCTTTCAAACTAAGTTCTTCTCAACATAGGTAGTTCACTGGGTGTTAAAGAGCATTTAGTAACAGTTTAAGCGAGGCAAATGAGGATGTAATCAGAATTCATCTGGTAAGGCTCCCTCTATGCTAAACGTTACAATCTTTGTGTGCATGATAGAGGTTTCTGTCTCCTCCTGACCTGTTCAGATGAAAGCTGGATGGTTCCTTTAAAGCACATTTTTCAGGGACCTTTATCAGACAGCCAAAAGAAAGGGTGGATGCTTTTTTTTTAAAGCATGTCTTTTAAAACCTTAACGCATGCTACATAACACAAAGCACCTGCCACATGCTCAGCATAGAAGCCTGTTCTTACTACAGGAAGTTTCTGCCTTAGCATGGGCCACACACATGGCATGTCCACTGCTGGCAGTACATTTCACATCTGGGCATTCATATTCCTTCTATCATTAAAAGGTTAGACCCACTTAGAGATGGATTACAGCATATGTTGCATTCTCCTAATGTCAAGTCTGTTAGGTCAAGATCTGAAGAAATTTTGACATAGTGATTGAAAAGCCTGCCTTATTTATCATTCATTCCTGATGTTAACAGTTCCTTATGGGGAAGTCCCATAGAATTTAATGGCAAATGATAATTTCTTTCAAGGATTTTTGAACCCTTCTGTAGATTTAAGAGAATTTTATCCCTTTCTATTGCATTCTGCAGAATCGTTCCAAGAAGTCTGTAGAAAGGATCTCATTCTCTATTGAGTCGGGCTGGTTGTTAGACTGATTTCTACAGAGCTCTATTTAAATGTCTATAGGACATTTTTCTTTTCTCCTTACTGGAGTCTACAGCACTTTTCCAAAAGGGAGTGCACGGTGTCTGGATTGTCTTGGTGCTCATTAAGGCAGAGGTACCTCAGCCTTCTGTTTTGTGGCTGCAGCCTGAGTAACAGAGCAAGTATTATACTCAGGGCCATGCACAGAAATAAAAATTTCACTGCTTTTGGAGGGGCACTGTGACAGGGTGGGGGAAATCCCAGCCGGTGCAGGGCGAGTGTGCATGCCTCTCTGAGAGAATGTGGGGAACGTCTGTATCTTACATCTATGTCCTTCCCAGCCCGAATCCACATGCTCACCTTTATCAGCAGGGAAGTGTGGCCTAGTGGCTGGAATCCACAAATTTGCCCTTGTCAGGGGGCAGCAAGGCCTAGGGGCCAGTATCCATCAATCCACTCCTTTTCACAGAATAGTAATGCCTAGTGGCCCAAGTGAATAATTTAGACCCTCCCTGCAGAGCAGTAAGGCCCAATGGCCAGAGTCAGGAAATCCACCCCTTCTCACAGGCCAGTAAGACCTTATGGCACAAGTCAATACATTTGTTCCCATCCACAGGGCAGTAAGGCCAAGCAGCCAGAGTCAATACATTTGCCCTTGTCAGCAGGGCAGTATGGTCTAGCGGCCACTGTCGGGCATAGGGGGAGGTGTTGAACCCCCAGCAGGGGGGTCCAGGCCCTCCCTCTCCTCCGGACCCCAGCCCAGCGCCCAGTTTGTGTTTATAATGCAGATCAGTGGAGAAGGCTCCGACTGACACATGCTGATTCAAGGTTTCAGCTCATTCACTTGTCTGCTGTCTGATTCCCCTGGACTGCTTCCTGCCGTCATTCCTGCTGCTGTGGTCTGGGTATCCCTGTTACCTCTAGGTTCTCCGGTCTGCCCTTTCTCCAGTGCCTCCGAATCTAGGCGCAGACTCCGTGCTGCTCTGGGGCTAGAGCAACCACAAGGATATATTAACAGGTGCTCTGCACCCACCAGCAGCCAAGCTCCCCTCCCCTGCCTTCTTCTCCCCCACTCGAGTGCGCCATATCCCCGCTCTTCCCCCTCCCTCCCAGAACTTCCCCCTCCCGCGGTGCCTAACAGCTGTTTGGTAGCACTTAGGACTTTAAGGGAGGGTGGGGGAGGAGTGGGGACACGGCACACTCGGGGAGGAGGTGGAGAAGAGGCAGGGCAGGGACTTGGGGAAAGGGGATGAATGGGGATGTGGTGAGGTTGGTGCAGTGGCAGGAAGAGGCAATGCAGGGATGGGGCCAGAGGGGGTCAAGCACCCACCAGATGGAGTGGAAGTCGGCGCCTATGCTTCTGAAGCCTGCAAGGCCTCCAGTGTTGCTTTGAGGCCTGCCTGGGCTGCAGCATCCCCAACTCCTACAGTCCCAGGCTTCCTCTGAGCCTTGATTGAAGCACATCCTTCCTCCATGGCAGCCAGCCCCAACTGAGCTGACCTGCTCTCTTTTATACTGGTACACCTGGAGCACGCCCAGTAGGGTAAAGGGGGTGTGGCTTCCTCAGCCCACAATGTAGGGTTAACCCCTTCCCATCCAGTGTGGGGCATGTGTGCTGCATCACAGTCACATTCTGTGCCCCCGCCACAGCCCCAGGGCCAGAGGAACTGAAAGCTCCCGCAGCAGTCCTAGAGCTACAGGAGCTGTTAGTTCCTGCTGTGGCCTGGGACCAAAGAATTTATGTGCCCCCATAAATTATTGGCCCTGCTTGCCTGATCATATGCCTCTTTCTACAGTGCCCCCTTCTGTAAATATTGCAAATTGCAAGCACCATATGCTCTTTCAATTAGGTTTGGCAGAATTTGATGTTTATGTTTTTATATTTTTGATAAATAATATCAATTTTTTTAAGTTTTTTTTTCAATTTTTTTATCAATTTAAATTTTCACTGTGGGAAATCATGAGGAGAAAGTCAGACAACAGGGCAAAGCAGACAATAATTATAGATTATAAGTAGATGTTGATTGCAAAAAGTTAAAGCTTTGCAACTGTTATAACACAAATTGTCAACAACACATTACAATACACAAAGTAAATATGGTTAAATCAAACTCTATTTAAATTCTCAAGCAGCATTCTTACTTTGCCTATCTGTAAATTTCAATTATTATCAATTGAAATATTTCTTTGACGTTTTGTATGTATGGTGAAATTGACATTTACCTTCATTTACCAACAAAAATGTAATCCTTCCAATGCTATCCTTAATGTACTTCTTTTCATGGAATGTCTCAACAAAATAGTCAATTAAAGGACAGCTAACTGGCATCATTTATGTGTCTTTCAAAAAATCTTTTACAAAGTCCTGCATAAAAAGAAGCTAAGTAATCATAGGAGAGATGCTGCCATAACTGTCCTACTCAGATCTGAACCTTAGAGTTCAGAACATGAGAAGCTAGCATGAAACCTCCAAACTTAATTACCAGCTTGGATCTGATATCGCTGCCACCAGCCAGAATTCCAGTGTCTGGCTCACCCTGGTCTCCCCAAAACTTTCCCTGGGGAACCCCCAAGACTCAGATGCCCTGAGTCTCACCACAAAGGGAAATAACCCACTTCCCTTCTCCCTCTTCCCCTCCTCCCAGATTTCCCGCCCTGGGTACTCTCGGAGATTCCCTGTTTCAAGTTCTTGAAACACAAGTACCGAGAGATCAATCTCTCTCTCCCCTCACCCAGAGGGTATGCAAAGTCAGGCTTAGTAAATCTAACACAAAGAGATTTTCCCCCTCCCTTCGTTTCTTAGCCTTAACCAGTGAAAAACTCTTAAACAGATCTTAAAAAGAAAGCTTTATATAAAAAGAAAGAAAAAGACATAAAATTGGTCTCTGTATCAAGGTGACAATATACAGGGTCAATTGCTTAAAAGAAAAAATGAATAAACAGCCTTATCCAAACAGAATACAATTTAACACATTCCAGCAACTACACACATGTAAATACAAAAAAAACAATATAAACCTATTGTCTTACTATCCTTGTACTTACAACTTGGAAACAGAAGATTTGAAAGCCTGGAGGTAGAAAAATCACTCTCAGAGCCGAGAGGGTCACCGAACCAAGACAACGAACAAAGAACTCACACCCAAAACTTCCCTCCACCCAGATTTGGAAAAGTCTTGTTTCCTGATTGGTCCTCTGGTCAGGTGTTTGGTTCCCTTTGTTAACCCTTTACAGGTAAAAGAACATTAACCCTTAGCTATCTGTTTTTGACAGATGCAAAGTTCTGTGAATCAGA
The DNA here is from genome assembly GCF_025201925.1 of Gopherus flavomarginatus. Classification (NCBI taxonomy): domain Eukaryota; kingdom Metazoa; phylum Chordata; order Testudines; family Testudinidae; genus Gopherus; species Gopherus flavomarginatus. The sequence goes on from NC_066620.1 coordinate 205,252,482, forward strand.
AAATTGCTTAGAGACAGAAAGCAAAATAGTAGGAGTAAAAGGTAGGTTAGCACTTCTCAACATCAGGAAAGGTCAGCAGTGACCCACTTCCACGTTACAAGCTAAAACTAGTGCTAGACCAAACTTCTTTGCCGAAACTCTGTGATGAAAACTGCAGATCCAGCAACACCAAATTTGACTTACAGTGTGAATTTGTGTCGCTTTTGCCAAATCGTTTGTTTTGAAAACAAAACAAAAATTCTGAACTCCAAATAATTTTGTTCTATTTTTCAGAATTTCAGTGAACCAAAAGCATGTGTTATTCAGCCAGCACTAGCTGTTGTTTAATACTGTTCTCATGAATCTAGGGAAGAGAGTGAACAATAAGCTGGCAAATTTTACGGATGTCACAAGAGTATTTAGGTTACTAAGTCAAGACTACAAAAGATTGAGTGGAACTTCAGAGGGGACCTAACAAAGTTAAATAAGAGGGCAACATGATGTCAAATGAAACTGATTGTTGTCAAACGCAACACAGGAAGGAATAATTTGAACTACATTGCCACAATGCTGAGTCCTAAATGAGCTGTAAGCAGAAAGGGAAAAGACCTGGGTGTCCTTGGGAAAATTACAATGAAAACTTCTGCTCAAAAAAGCAAACAGAAGGTTGGGATGCACAAGAAATAAGACAGAAATATACTGAAAACTTTACAATGTCATTATTTAAATCCCTGGTGCACTTTACTATTCAGTGCTGGATACTCTGCCTCCCAAAAAAGGCAGTGTTCACACAGATGCCAATTAGGATTCATTTTAAAAGTCTATATGAAGACTGTGTGCAGCAAGCTGGAGTGTAAATCTACATCACACTAAGCTGTTGTCCTAAATCCAGCTTTTGGAGTTCAATCCTTAAGGGGGGCATTTAGGGATCTGGAGCAAAAATCTGTGTAGTGATAGGTCCTGCCTTGAGGAAGGGGTTGGACTAGATGAGCTCCTTTCCAACCCTCATGTTCTGTGGACTCTCCTACCCTGCACTAACAGTTCTGTCATGCATTGCAGGGGTTACATCCCCAAATGTAGGGCATATTTAATACTGTTCTGAAAGGCAAACATGTTACATTCACTTTGATTCTTTTATTCACACACTCCATGATTCTTGTCAAGTCTTTCTGGCAAGATTTTTCTTTATGACTCTATGTTTCTTATTGCTTATGGTTTTGTTACTTTCTGGAGGCTTAATTCTCTATTGTCCTGCACTTTGCACAGTCATTTACATCTCTGCAAAGTCACTGGAAGGTAGGTGTAAAATATTTGACCTGTAAATGACCCCACAAGCCTCAGGCCAGTGGAGCATCAGGTTTCTAACACCAACAGATTGAAGTATTCAGGCTGAATTTTTAAACTAGTGTGCTTAAACATGGGCACCCAAATCTCTATTAAGGCTCCTCTATAAATTTTCACAAACACAGAGCATCTGCAACTCCCTTCAAAGTAAATGAGTGACATCACCTAAAATCCTATCTTTGTTCTTAATTTTTAATTTCAGAACAATTCCATCTTCTGTCATATTATTTTGGAAACTATTAACAGACAATTTCTAATTGAGCCTTATGAAGGATCCCAAAATGTAAATTCAGAAATTAATCTGTGGGCCACAGGGTCCACAGCTCAGATTCAGCTCGCGCATGGTGGTACAGCATAGTGTGTTCTTGTTCTCTAGAATCAAAGCTTTTAGAGAAGAGGAAGGATAATTCTATGGTTACAACACTAACCTTGGGTTTGTTAGACCTAGGTTCAGTGCCCTGCTCTGCTGCAGATTTCACGTGGGTCCTTGGGCAAGTCACTTAGCCTTTCTGTGCCTCAGGTCTGTAAAATAGTATTTCACTCCTCACAAGGGTCTTGCAAGGTATTTGAAAATTATAATAATGGGTGCCATATATATATAAAAGAAGATATAAGATAGCCTTGAAAACATGAACTGGGTGTAACATATACTGTGAGGTCTGCCTGCATTTGCAGAACATTGAGCAATAGCTGCAAGAAATGCAACCAGGCCCATTCACCTCACTGGGGCCTAATGATAATACTTGAAACGTCAACAGAGTTAACTCACTGCAGCATGTAAGAAAGGGGAGTGAACCTGATATTGAGAAGAACTGTACTTCTGTTGTGCGTGACAGGTCATTTTGGTGCCACAAGGGAATGAGTTTGGGGGAATACCACCACTTTTTTTTGGTTCCAAGAAGGAACCAAATTGAAGAAGACTAGTAGAGCCTAGCAGGGCAACTAGCTCGCCCTAAACAAGAGCCAAGCTCAAGAAGCCCAGCAGAGTGTGCAAGCTTCACCAGTGGGAAGCCAAGCCTGAAGCCCTATACAGCATGTGGATGTATTAGGACCCTACTGAGGGGGAGCTTTGCCCAAGAAGGCCAGAGAGCATATGTGAGCCTATACTGCAGCATGTGAGTGAGCTATATACCAATATTAAGTAAATTCCTTTAAGGAATTTGTCCCTGACTTGATTTGAACCAGGAACATATAACAGTGGTTTGAGCATTGACCTGCTAGATTCAAGGTTGTGAGTTCCATCCTTGAGGGGACCATTTAGGGAACCTGGGGCAAAATCAGTACTTGGTCCTGCTAGTGAAGGCAGCGGGCTGGACTCAGGGTCCCTTCCAGTTCAGTAAGATGGGTCTATCTCCATATATATATATATATATATAAATACCTTTTGAGATGTCAGGTAGCTCAGTGGTTTGAGCATTGGCCTGATAAACCCAGGGTTGTGAGTTCAATCCTTGAGGGGGCCATTTAGGGATCTGGGGCAAAAATTTGTCTGGGGATTAGTCCAGCTTTAAGCAGGGGGTTATACTAGATGATCTCCTGAGGTCCCTTCCAACCCTGATGTTCTATGATAATTTCAAAAGAAGTGACTTTTCCTCATTTAAGATACAGTAGAATATCCACTAAGATCCTGATTCAGGAAAGTGGGGAGGCATGTGCTTAAGTCACAGTTATGTATAATTTTAAATAACAGTTAAGTATGTGATTAAGTGCTTGGGGATCGTTTGCAGAATTGGGCCTAAATGCTCCTCTTCATAAGAAAGCACGAAAGCCGTTACAATTTGCTGCTAAATAGTATTTGGGGGGGGGGGTAAATAATGAAAATGTTGCATGGGTTTTAGCCAAATGACTCTTACTGAGGTTGCGTATAGTAGGACTCTGCAGACCCTTTTCAGCAAAGTCTTAAGGACCAGCCAAGTCCCATCACATGAGTAGTTTCACTGAAGTCGAATAAAATTAAGCATGTTTCTTGCCAGACTAGGTCCTAATTCTATTCATGGGGGAATGATTTAAATCACCAAATTCAATCATGGTTTAAATCAGCAAGCAGAAAATGGTGATATAAATCAATTTTAATTATGTTTTCAATTTGAACTTTTGTAGTTATTTTCCCAAAGAAAATTGACTATATAACTATTTTAAAAGGTGGATTTGTCTATTTACAATTAAAGAGAGCCTTTACACTATTTCTGGCACGTTTAATAACCAGGAGGATACATTATAAGTGCACACCTTTATTTAGACAATATATATATATATATATATATATATATATATATATATATATATATAGCTTCACAGGCATTTTTTTTTCAGATTCTTCATGTCTATTTTGACACTGGCCCTTTAAGTGGGAAGAGACCGGTGCAGCTCTGACTGGTGGGCTGCACCCCAACTGCATGAAAAGAGCATAAGTGGGCCCTAGAGGGAGGAGGTCCCTGAAGGAAATCAGGAAGGGCAGGTGACAGTTGTCTGAGCACAAAGGAGAGATGGAAGGTACAGCAGAGAGTTTTCAAGGGAAAGAACTGCAGGAAACCAGCAGCAAAGTAACGTGGGCTCCTGGTGATGAGTTGAAGGACTGGCTAGAGCTTAAGAACCCCACCAAGTTGCAGAAAAACTTGAGCAGTGGTCCCCAAGAAGAGGCTAAGAGCCAGTGTGGTCAGATAAGCTGGGTCCAGAAGCATGCGGTTGACTCCAGATGGAAATCTTCTGCTCCTTTTCAAGATCAAAGCTCCCCTCTACTCCTCTCTCTCTTTTTCTCTTTCTCACTCCTGCTATTTTTCCCCATTTAGATCCTTATTTACTTGTTTCTGTTAACATTGGTACAGGCTCTTAAACAGAGAGGGACAAAAATGATACTATATTCTGTGCCCATGGGCAATATGGACATGAACTGTATGTTATGGCTATGGTTTATCTGAGTGAAGCTATTGATTTTCTTTTTCTCTGCAGGAATCAGAAAGTAGCTCCTGATTACTTGCTCGTAAATTTACATGTCTTTTCCATCGTCATTCTACAGGTTAAGTTTTGTGATTTGTTTTCTCTTATATATTTTATTAAAGGGAATAAATAAAACAGAAAAACATTTTAATTCATAGCTGATTTTAGTCAAAAGTTAAAGAAAATGATAGCTCTAGTTATAGTTTTCCATTATTAATAATAATAATAAAGTACTTTTCTCTTGTATAGCATCTTCCAGTCTTAGGGTCTTAAAGTGCTTTTCTGACCTTAATGGATTTAGCCACACATACTCCTGTGTGTTGGTACTGTAATCCCCATTTCATGGAAGGGAAAACTGAAGTCTACAGAGGTTCGAGTGACTTGTCCAAGGATTAAAGAGAAATGCCATGGCAGAGTCAGGAATAGATGTCAGATCTCCTTGCTTCCAGAACAATGCTGCCTTCAGCCATTAGCTCATTCCACTAAAGCACCCTTGAGTTTTACCTATTTATTGTTACAAGTGCACATATCTTGCTGATTCTCCAGTTCTCTTGATTCATGATCCTCATAAGAATAGATGAGCATTTTTGAAGAGGGCAAGAACTGAGATCTCGATGGCAATGTTGCTACAGAACAGCATCCTGTGAACATCAATGTGCTGGGGTCTGTGGAGACAAGTGGTAAGAAAGCTCTCTGATTACTCTATTGGCTCAACTCTACATGGGCTGAGCAGGATCTGGCCTTAGAATAGGCTTGTCTGCAGGATGTGTTGAGCATATTTACTGTAAATTAACTGATCCCAAATTATCCCCTTAGTTAGTTATTACAGTAGCATCTGGAAGCTACAATCATGGTATACATACCTATAGTAAGAGGCAGTACCTATCTTAAAGAGCTGGCCATCTAAATAGACAAAAAATACAAGGTAATTTTATCATCTCCATTTTAAAGACATGGGGCAGAGAGATTTATGTGGCTTGCGATAGGTCACTTAGAAAGGCTGTAAGAAAGCTGGGCATAGATTTACGGAGCACCAGTCTGATCCTTCCTCTCTTATCTATAAAGAGACCACTGAAGCCATGAGTGAAAGCTGTCTGTCTGTGGAATGCAATGAGTAGCAAAGAGCCATACAGCAGAGCAGTTTAGGATAGGAAGTAGAAAGTACCACACCTCAAATGAAACTGCAGGACAAATAGGTGGACGGATGTGAAGTACTACACTCTGGCTCCCTTCTTATTCCATTGAAACATCACACAAAGCTTCCATTGATAAACAACACATCCCTTCCTCTAAGAGGCAAAACACCTGGCTCCCCAGAATATTATGGAGGAACATTTTTATTGTTTTATAATGGTTGCTATCAACAAACCATAAACACAGCAAATGTGTGAATTGATATCTAATTGCATTTCTATGGTTGGTTTGACAAAATAAAATACCCCAACCTTCTGGAAGCAATTAGAGGTATTAATAAAAATGGATATGCACAGCACATTTATCGCTAACTATATCACAGAGTTATGTACATGAAAACTACATTTTGTATTTGCATTAGAAAATGCTCTTTCACATTTGATGTGAATTCAGTACTTACTATTTTGATCCAGAAAACAAATGGTGATAGATCAGAGAGCACTTGAAGGAGATGCTAAATTAAGTGTTTCATCTCTGCTTTAAATAAAGGAAGTTCTGTCATATGTTCTTTCAATACCTTGAAAATCTTGAGCTAAGTTAATCAGTAGTGTAACTATAAGGAAACCAGGCAAGTTATGCCAGGGATCAATGTGGGCCCTGAGACTGTTATTCAAACTTTGGGCAGGTTATTGATTAACATAGTTTATTAGGTGGAATTTATCCATGGCAATAATAAACACATGCAGTTTAATGTGCTTATAGTGAACATAGTTATGGTGAAGGGAATAGAATTAACAAGTTGTCTGAAGACATTAAAGTGTACAGATTACAGGGTTTTAAAATTATTATTTATTTAATATGTCAGTGGTGTCTAGATGCCCCAACCAAGATCAGGAAACCAATGTGTTCGAGAATGTATCAATACCCAGCAATACACAATCTTTGCCTTGAAGAGATTACAAACTAAATAGACAAGACATGCAAAGACGAGGTGTCTTTCTAAAGGAGATGCTCTAGTTCAGCCACACGTTATTGGGTTTGATGGATGAATCACTGGGTGAAATTCTATGGCCTGTGTTAGGAGCTCAGACAAGATAACCAGAATGTTCCCTTTTGGCCTTGAAGTCTATGGTTAAGGGCAAGGGAGCCGCAGAGGAGAAGTGATTAGTTCAAGGTCATACATCAGGTTAGTAGAAAAACCAGGAAAAGCTCCCATGGCTCCTGAGCCCTAACCCAATAACCTAGCCACTGGATGGCACTGCCTTCCAAAGAAAATCTTCTGCCAAGAATGGCATTGCCTGTGAACCAAGTATGTTTATTGTGGGCCCATTCCAGTTTCATCCATCCATTCCCACCCTGTGTCTGTCTTGACTACTTCTATTGCAAACTTTTGGGGTCAGAAACTGCCTAGTATTCTGTGTTTGTCCATTGTCCAGTGCATAGCACAATGGAGTCCCATTCTTGGTTGGTCCTTAGACATTACAATAATAAACATTATTATTAATAGTAGTAGTAGTATTTAATAATACTGCCTAGTAGCTGTTATCAGGTAAGTGTATAGGATATTTTCCAATACGTGTGTGTGCGTGCAGAGCAGTCACTCTTGAAAATGTTAAATTTTGCTTTTGCAAGCAAATAACATCACAAAGGTATTTACTATGTTCTCTGGATATTCCTAGGGAATAGCACAAATACTGTGCTAATATGTAATTACAAAGGCAATTGGAAAAAAACTGAGCTACCACTGTATGTATATGTGTGTAATCTATACATATACACACATATGCATACACACAGACACACACAGAAGAAAGAAAAAGTCAGAGGAAGGGAAATGTTCTCTTGAAGAAGCATAATTGTGAAAAGTAAACCAAATTACTTAAAATGTTTCCATGGAAACTGTGAATTTATTACAGCTGCAAATAGATTAAAGGGATGTTTAAAGTATTCCATTAAATAGCTACCGATAGCTGTTTTACGTGAGCTGCCTGGGGTACATCAGTAGCCCCCTAAATGATAAAAAGGTATAGCTGGAGGCAAGGTCCAAAACCATCTGCTTATACAAAAGACTATTATACAAGATTTACTTATATCATACATTTACAATGATCTTCCTTTAAACACTGCAATGAAACCAGCATCAAAATTGTGTCAAAATAATATTGTGTCTACAAGAGCAAGGAAATTATAGCTGCATCTTGACTCAGCCCATATGCAACAATGTTGTAACTGTGTATTGTATCCATATTTATGTCTACGTCTGACATGCTAAGCACTCTTAAGCTTTATAAAATGCCTTTGGCCCTGATTTGGCAACGCATTTAGAAGCGTGCTTAAATTGAAACGTGAAAAATTCCACTTTATTCAGCAAAGCACTTAAGCACATGCTGATGTGCTTTGCTACATAGATAGGGCCCTACCCAATTCACAACCATGGAAAACACATCACAGACCAAGAAATTTGGTCTCCCCCCGTGAAATTTGGTCTTTCGTGTGCTTTTAAACTATACTATACAGATTTCATGGGAGAGACTGGTGTTTCTCAAACTGGGGGTCCTGACCCAAAAGGGAGTTGCAGGGGCGTCACAAGGTTATTTTAGGCAGGGGGGTCTCAGTATTGCCACCCTTACTTCTGCGCTGCCTTCAGAGCTGGGCAGCTAGAGAGCAGCGGCTGTTGGCCAGGCTCCCAGCTCTGAAGTCAGCACCCTACCTGCAGCAGCACAAAAGTAAGCATGGTAATACCATACCATGTCACCCTTACTTCTGCGCTGCTGCTGGCAATGGCTCTCCCTTCAGAGCTGGTTTCCCAGCCAGCAGCTGCTGCTCTCTAGTTGCCCAGCAATACAGGGCACGCCGCCACCAGCAGCAGTGCAGAAGTAAGGGTAGCAGTACCATAACCTCCCCCTAAGATAATTGTGACCCTCCCACCTCCTGTTTGGGTCAGGACTCCTACAGTTACAACACCAAGAAATTTCAGATTTAAATAGCTGAAATCATGACATTTATGATTTTTAAAATTCTATGACTATGAAATTGACCAAAATGGACCGTGGATTTGTGAAGGCCCTACATAGGGTTAGATTTAACCATGTGTTTAAGTGTTTTGTTGAATCAAGGCCTTTCCATTTTAGGCAGCTATTTAGGCCCTGATTCAGCAAAACACTTGGTTCAACATATGCTTAATTTTCAGCATATGAGTAGTCTTCAAAGGAAGGTCTTATGTGCTTAAGTTTAAACACTTACTAAAGAGTTTTACTGGATCATGCTAGAGTGCTAAACATTCTGCAAGTTTGATCTCATAAGCACAAGTTTAAGTTTAATCAACTTCAGTGGAATGTAAGCACATCCTTAGAGTTGTTTCTTTGCTGAACTGGGGTATTTTCAAATGTGTTTTAGAGCACGAGTAACTTTGAAAATCAAATGAGTTGTGCTGTAAAGTGAGTTAGGCACTTCTGAAGATCCCACCTTAATCAACTATTTTAAAAACTTGATGTGCCTTAACTTTATTCTGTTTTAGTTGTTTATGTGTTATTTTCTTGTAATTTAATGTAAAAAATATAGGACACAATTAAAACTATTGACATTGCAATATCTGCTGCATTAGGTTCCCCAGGGATTTGTCATTTTTTATTAGAGAAAGTTTAAATATGCTTATTTCACAACAAAGATTGGCGCTGTTATTATTCACAATTCAGGAATTTTGATTTTTAGGTGGAGAGATGCGGGGAGGGGAATGACTAGTGTCTCCACAAACAAATATTTCATTGTACCTATTTGCCAGCCATAGAAAGTGATCTATTTTCATGGGAAATTGGTGTATTTGCATGGAAACATTCCAGTGTAGATCTCTCCTATTTTTCTACTTGTGTAGAACTATATTATTGCAAATGTACGTGGATTACTCATTCATATAGTGAGCATCACTTTAAAATCTTAATATTTACTTCTCAGAATAGTTAAATATTCCTTGGTATTTGCATTGCTCCCCAGTTCAAATAAAGATAATACTTGACAAAATAATCAATATCATATATTCATATGATCAATAATATAATAATAATCTCTTGGATATGGTCAGTATTATGATCATAGAGTCATGACATTTATGGCCAGAAGGGATCACTGGACACTGGAACATCTAATATGACCTCCCAATGCCACCCAGCACCTGCACACTAAACCCAACGACTGAAATCAGACCAAAGTATTACAGCCCACAGGAGACTAGACTATTATGTGCCACAGGTAGAGAATAGGAGGGACTGAGGTGCACCAGTGCCCAAGGCCCTTGCAATGGCAGACAGATGATTAAATGAGATATACTCAGATAATCCTGCCAAGTAACCTCACCCTGTAGAGGGAGGCAAAAACCTCTCAAGGTTACTGCTAATCTGACCTTGGGGAAAATTCCTTCCTGAACACATATTTCGCTCTCGGTTAATCCTTGAGCATGTGAACAAGAACCAGTCAGCCAAGCACTTGAAAGAGAGAATGCTGGGTGCCACCTCAGAGCCCTGGCCCACCTCATCTGATGTCCCATCTCCAGCCATGGCCATCCCTGATGCTTCACAGGAAGGAGATTAAAATAAAATGGAAACACCAGAGGTACCCGTCCTGACCCTCGCAGGCAGTTGGCTGAAACCCTCTTGCATGAGTTTTTAGGAACCTAAGACATAAACCAGAAGCGAACTCCAAGGCTGCTGAGCCCTGGCCCCGACCATTACAAGCAACCCCGTCATTCAATCTCACCCATAAATTTACCTAGATCTCTCTTAAAATCAATTAGGTTTATTGGTCCTGTAATATCTGTCTATCTTATTGTCCCTAATGCTGCAGTACAGAGATGCTGAAGTAAGTTCATAGACACTATGGTTATGTCTGTAATGAAAGAAAAATAGAACAGAATAGAATCTGTGTGACTGGCAGTCATAAAATCATAAAATATAATAATAATAATAATAATATTCTCTTACTTCCCTGCTGAAGCAAATATCTATAGCCTCAGTCCTGTAAACATTTATGTACGGACACAACTTTACTCTCAGGAGTAGTTCGTGGGAGTAAAGTTATAAATATGTCTATGTTTGCAGGATCAGGGTCCGAATCTGTGCTTAGAAACCATGGTCATATTCCCTGTTGTTCTGTTTTTTGAACTCTCATCAGTGGTTGCAGGTGGAAGAAAGATCCTGAGTTCAGACCTGAGTAAATGAAAGGGTAATTGATTTTCCTTCATACAAATTAGGAATTTAACCATTTCCTCCCCTTTTAAGGTAAGGCACATATTTTACCTACAACACACACCACCAAGGAAAAGAAAACCTGAAAAGGACAGCACATGTATGATTTCCTTTTTCCCTGTGAACACATGCGCAACAGAAAGCTTTTGAAATTGCTCTTATTGTCAGGAAACAGACCCTGTTAAAAAAGAAATTACATCTTTCTTTTGTGCATTTCTTCCCAATCTATAACTACACTACACTCCCTAAAGAAGTGAGTTTTAGATTCAAAATAGTTAGAAATTATTACTTATAAAAAAGCTGGAAGTTGCCATAATTATGTGCATTACTTAGAGAGAGAAATGTTTACAAAGACTGGGGGGAGAAGCCAACCTCGGGGTTTAAAAGCCTTTTTCAAGACATCATCCATCTCTCCAAGGTACTGAGCTGGAGTCGATAAAAGACCTCTCTTTGAGAATAAAATGCAAAAAGTCAAAACAGTTTTTCTACTTTAGAGACAGCTTTTCTGTGTGTGCACCTATTGCCCACCATTTCAATGATTTCTTTTCCTTCATAGGTTGTCAACAGAGAAACATTACATTAAGGAAAAGAAGAGCGCTGCGATATTTTGGCTAGCTGTATAATGGCCATATGTGTCTCAGTACATTTATATTGAAAAATTAAAGGTACCAGTAATTCTAGGACTAATTTCAGGGGCTCAGAGGCCGCAGTGATGGGCATAATATGAAAAATTAGGGCAAGAATCCCCTGTATGACCATGCAGAGAGAAAAGGGTATATTAGGCTTGGTCAAAACTACATAGTTAGGTCGTCATAAGGCAGCTTATATGGCCCTAACTGTGTCAGAGTCTACACTACTGCCTTGCTCAGGTCCATGTAAGTGCCCTATTACACCGGTATAATGACCCCAGTCCCACAAGAAGTATAGGGCTTCTGTTGGTGTCGTTATGGTGACTCCGCATCTGTGTGGACACTGTTCCTTACAACAGCTGTTGGCTGTCTTGTCAATTTCAGGGTTCTGCCTTAAAATTAACTGGAAACCCAGCTGGGCTACTGCCAGGTCCCTGCTCCAAGCCAGGCTGCCACCCAAGGTCCCAGCTTGGGCTGCTGCCCAGGCTTCCCACTCCCCATGTTAAGCCCAGCTGCCCCCCCAGGTCTTGGATCATTGCTCCCCTCTGGGTAGGCTGCCCAGATAGCAAGTATGAAAAATTGGGACAGATGGTGAGGGGTAATAGGCGCCTATATGAGATAAAGCCCCAAATGTTGGGACTGTCCATATGAAATCGGGACATCTGGTCACCCTTCCGCTGGGAGCACGGCAGCCAGCCAGACTCCAGGTGCCGATCTCCCTGCTGGAGGTGAGAAGCCCTGGGCGGCTTTCTCCCCACTCCCAGTTGGGAATGGGGAGGCAAGTAGCCCCTCGGGGCAGTTGAGCTCCTGGCAGGGAACTGCATGGAGCTGAGAACCCTGGCACTCCCGGTGACGATATGCACCACAGACAGAAGGAGGGTAGCGTGGACATCAGCCACGTCTGTAATTAATGTAGGTCTTGGCATGGGCTGTCCAGGTTGCACAACAGGAATGACAATAGCTTCAGCAGAGCTGCTTCTCCCACTTCTGCATAGATAGGAAGGGAATGGGGTGGCAAGTGGAGGGGAGTATATAGAGCCTTGACTCTGTCCCTCCTAGTGTGCAGACAAGCAGTAGGATTTAATCTACCAGGAAAAGGGTTGTTGCAGATTACTTCCCCTGGAGTCCTAGGGGAACCAATGTCTCTCTGAGTCACAATTCGGCCTCCAGTCTCCTCCTAGGATATTGCAGCAATGTGCTGCTGCATACTCAGGGCTGGTGGGGAATGCACAATCTGATCCTTAGGTAGATTAGGTTAAATAGTGGGGCAGCCTAGCATTTCTGTGCCAGTCTATGAAGACCCAGCTTCAAATTCTGGATTTGATTCATTGCTCCTGTCATGGGAGCGTTAAGGTGGGACTCTGCACAGTCCATGTAGGCATGAGAGCAACTTCCATTGCTCCCTTCCTTGCCTCTTCCAGATGGATTCTGAAGGGAACTGAATCCAGATCCCTTTGGCTGATTTGACTGTGGCCCCTGTGTGGGGGAATTAATGAGTGGCCCTTTGAAACTTCTGAGATTGTATTCTAACATTCCTGATGTGACCACGTGTGGTCATGTTACTTTCTTTCTGTGGTCCTGATCCAGAAGTCCTACCTCAGATCTTCCACAGACTAAACATTCCCTGCCTTTTGAGGAAGTTTTCACGGAGAAAGGCCTAGGGAAGAATTTAAGGATTAGGCCCTATGTCTTTAATTTCAAATCATTGCATGGGATCCTCTCCTGGTGCGAATCGACAAAGCTCCTTTGAAGTCACTAGAGTAATGCTGACTTACACCAGCTAAGGATCTGGCCTGTTACCCTTTTACTCCTGGGGGAATTCTGCCCCACTGCGCATGTGGAGAATTTATGTCCCATACAGATTTCTTTGCTTCCCTGCAGAAAAATGATTTTCTGGCAATGAAGCAAAGGGAAGCCACTAGAACAGTCATATGACCCTCCCCCCCACAGCAGTATGTTTCAGGTGCCCAGGGCAGCCAGCAGAGAGGTAAATCACTATGGGGCAGAGGGATGGACTGGGAAAGACCCAGCTGGTGGCTCCTACCCTGCGCCGGGCTCAGCTGCTAGTCCCAGCTGGGTTGGAGAGGACAGGACTTCCTCTTCCCCTGTACAGCATCTGGGCCTGGGTCAGATCCACCCCCAGATTTCTCCCCCGGCTGTAGAAAGCTGAGCAAACTTCCTGTCCCCTGCACTTTCTGCACCTATCGCTCCTCAGCTGCAGGAGCAGAGATCCCTGTACAGGGAGCTGCTCCCCCATCTGCCCACCCTCCATGCATCCAGACCCCCTCCTACTCAAACCCTCCCACCAAGCCTCACCCAGCCAGCCCTCAGAACCATCCCTGACAAGCCCCCTTCCCCCTGCGCCTGGACCACCCCGACAAACCACCCACACCCAGATCCCCCTCTAACAAGCCCCAACCTTAAAATAAGGATCTCCACCCCACTGAGCATGACTTCCCCAGCATCTCAACCCTCTCACTGAGGTCCACACATCCAGAGTCCCCTGCCGAGCCCTATCCTCCTACCCACCCAGACTTCCTCTTGCTGAGCCCCAACCATCTTCACCTGGATCCCCCCTGCAGAGTCCCATTACTGTTGAACCCAGAACCCTGCAACAAGCCCCTGTGGATCCAGACCCCCCCTCCCCGGCACTTGGATTCCCCCTCTGAGCTGCCCACACCCAGATTGTCCACACAGAACCCTCTCAATCCACACCTGGATCCCCCCACACTAAGCCCATCCACACTTGGATCCTCCCTTGCTGAGCCTGTCTGTCCACACCTGGTACAAAGGGGCAGGGCCCTGGGGCGTTTCTGGGGCAGGCCCAGTCCTAGTGCTGTGTCAGAGTTGGGTGCAACCTCACTGCTGAATCCATGTTCCGGGAAGGGAGGAGGGAGCTGCAAAATAATCTCCCACCTCTGTGCAGCCAGTGGCCTGTGCTCCCCAATGCCATGCTGGAGCCTCCACGTTTATTTGACAAATAAAATTTGCAGATTTTTAAAATACTGTGTGCAGAATTTTTAATGTTTTGGTGCAGAATGCCCTCAGGAGTATAGTACATAAATTGGATCAGTTTAGATGAGATTATTATGGAAGAATTCTCTAATTCATCTTGCATTATGTTCCTCCAGTTCCTCCACCATTTTGTTTTTATCATCCAACTGCTTTCTTCATCATCCCCTCATATTGTTCCTTTCTCCTTCATGGATTTCTTTCTAAAGTGGTTTAGGTTTCCTGTGTACAAATGCTCCAGGACTCCTATGCTTTGATTTGCCTTTGGTGGATACCAATTAACCATATGCTTTTAGCACCAGTTTGGAGAAAAGCAGCTTGGAGTGTTTCAGCTGATGTGTTCTGCTGTGATGGCTTGTGTTAGCTGGTGGTGGATGCACAGTTAGCAATGGCTAAATATATATAACTAATTCAATAATAAAAAGACACCCAAGCTTAGCTCCAAACCAGGAGTTCTTGGGAGCAGGTGCTCTGCACAAGAGATTCATAACTGAGACCTTTATACAGAGCTTCACTGGAAAAATAAAAGTGACCCATGGAAAAGCAGACTTGGACGAGGTCATTTAGTAAGGTGCTTTCCCTCCGAGCTGCAAAATCTTGAGTCCTTCTGCTCCAAGCCAGAGCAGACCTAAGGAATTGGGGAGGTTTGGAGTCTCTTTGGAGAGGTGCTTTTCATTGCTGAGATATTACAGTGATGTGTGCTATAGAAAACCCTAAGAAAGTCAGAGGAAGAAGCCAAGGGTTTGACTGTTTGGGACATCTGAGGTAGGAAATTATCCAATTTCCACATCAACATCAGAACTGAGCAAGCATGAAGTCTGCCAAGCTGGCTTCATGTGACTGCGTGTCCCAATGAAATGTGGATGGATTCCTGTAAGAAGGAATTAATCATGGATATAGTACAGTACTCAGATTCTGTGATGCCTTGAGTTTCTCGGAGGGGACACACTACAGCATATAAGCTGAACTGAGACGAGAAACAAAGTAAATGGTGCATGTTGATGATAACTGAGAAATATAGAAGATAAGGGCAAGGAGCTGTATAAGACCATAAGGTGCTCATAAACTAGTCAAATAAAACACACAACACAACAAAAGAGTGTGACAAACAATAGAAGCAGAGATATGGCAGGAGAATGAGGAAAAGAGTAATAAGAATGTATAATTACATGGGCTAACTATGTACATAACTGAATGGTTCTGAATTACTTTCTTTTCTAATATAAGTTAATTAATTAATATCATCTAGCCATGATCAGATAGATTCTTTGCTGGTATCTTATTAGAGTTTGAGTAATTTCTACAAACAATGCATCCATTTCTTAAATAAAATGGCAGACTCCTATGAAGATCAATCATTTCCCAATATAGTTTTGTTTATTATAATGGCCTCAAGACCTTAATGCAATTAAATCTGCCTTCATCAGACAAGAACACTCCAGCATATATGTAGATTTCATCATGGAATGAGCCACCCAAATACCCTGAGAGACCTGCTTCAGTACAGACATAAAACCCCCTCTGACCACACAACCCTAGTTGTCACCTACCACCCCACACTGAAACCCACATGGGATATCATCAACAACTACAAACCTTACTTGACAGGGACCCCTGCCTGAAAGAAATCTTTCCTAAACCCCCCCTTCTGGCCTTCAAACCAACCACCAGCCTCTCCAAGTTCATCACCAGAAGCAAGCTCCCCACAGACCAGGACACACCAACTCAAAGTGGTACCAGACCTGCCAGAACAACAGATGCAAAATCTGCAGACACATCTCCCCCACAACAAACTTCTCAAGGTCCATGGATCCTTCATATGCCTATCACAGCATGTGGTGTACCTCATCCAGTGCACTACATGCCCCAATGACAACTAAGTGGGTGAAACCAGACAACCATGAAGCTCTTGAATTAACTCACACAGGAAAATAATAAAAGGCCAAAATGTCATATCAGCTGGGGGTGAACACTTTTTATAATGCGTTCACTCTATATTTGACTTCCTAGTCCTCATCCTCAAAGGAAACCTGCACAACACTTTCAAAAGATGAGCTTGGGAGCTGAAATTCATAACTCTGCTTGACACCAAGGCCATGTCTTCACTACAGACCTAACTTAGAATAACTACATTGCTCAGGGATGTGAAAAATACACACCCCTGAGCGATGCAGTTAGATTGACCTTAACTCACCAGGTAGACAGCACTATGTCAATGGGAGAGATTCTCCTGTCGACATAGCTATCACCTTTCAGGGAGGTGGATTATCTACACTGATGGAAAAGCTCTCTTCCGTTGGCATGGAAGTGCCTTCACTTAAGCTCTACAGCTGCGCGGATGCACTGATGCAACATTTTAAGTGCAGACCTGCCGTAAAAATCATGGACTGCACAGAGACACTGGATTTATGGCCTGTTAGAGCAATCTGTAAATCACTAACCCCATCTTTTTGTCCTATGACTGTAGGGGTGTTAACAGGCCACTTTACCTTGAATGGTTCCTTACAATACGTGCTAGCTACTTACACTAAACAATCTGTTTCACCTTGCATTTAGCTGTGACCCTCGGAGTACATTTCCCAGACCCGAAGAAGAGCTCGGTGTTGCTTGAAAGCTTCTCTCTCTCGCCAGCACAAGTTGGTCCAATAAAAGATATTTCCTCACCCACTTTGTCTTTCCATGCATCAAGATATTTAAGTACATGCCTATCTCTAGGCACATGAGTAAATTCACTGGTCCTGATTCAGGAAAGCATTCAAGCACATGCCTAATTTTAAGCATGTGTTTAACTCCCACTGAGTTAATAGGATTTAAGCACATGCTTGAAGTTTAACATGCACTCAGGTGCTTTCTTGAATAGAATTGTTGTCTTGAATCAGAGCCATTGACTTCAGTGAGGCTGCTCATGCCCTTAAAATTAGGCATATACTTAAGTATTCTGCACAGTTAGGGCCTATGTTTGTTAACAACATCAATCCTGCAAGCCTGAAGACACAAACTTCTGGAACAAATCAAAAAATGGTGGCATGATTTGCCATCTAAGGGCTTTTTAGCACCTGTTCACCAACACATCTAAGTCTGTTCCCCAAAGAAAGGACAGTATTAATTTCTGAGGCAAAGGAATTGTTTTACAGTTGACACAATGGGACAGCTCCATAGCTGATGTAAATCAGTGAAGTCAATGGAGCTATGTTGATTTACACAACCTGAGGATCTGGCCCACTGACCTCCCTCCCTCCACCCTTCGATGTATAGCCCTATAGCCTTATAATTCCACTCCTCCTGAAGAAAAGAGATGCCTTGTTTGTCTAAACAGCAGCTCCGTGTTATTCAGTGGGATTCACCCTGGAGGACAGGACATTCTTGAAACAGCAGGTTGAATTTTAAGGTTCCAAAAACATAGGCTGCCTTTTTGTCAGTTGAGTTGGAATGGGAAATGCGAACGCTAGAGAGGGTGACATGAAAAATCATTCTTGAGCCAGCGACTGCAATCCAGCTTCATGCAAGTCAGTGCTGTAATCAACCACCTGCCTTTGTGGTATGGAATATGGGAAACAAAAGTAAATACCTGTTGTCAACACCTGGAACTAAAAAGGCCACCTGCAGAGGTTGATTGGCGTGACTCATCTTTAACAAGGTCTGCCTCACAAAGACTACAGGAAGGAGATAGGCAGATAGAGTTCAGAAGGCAACTTAAATAGCACTGCATGCTCCCCATGACAGCTTTATTTGAACCCTGCTCAAAGCCCCCTCCCCTTGATTTCTAATTCACAAGCTATTGAAGTCTTCAGAAGTGGGAGAAGAAAAGAAAAGAAGAAAGGAAATATCCAAGGGAGAATTTCCTCAGGTTTCTCCAGGAATAACACACAATGCATTAGGCTTTGGTTAAAGATAATGGCAGTTATGATATAATAGTCATCATGTATTACTCTTGCGTTGCCATTGTGTCCAAAGAATGCCAGGTGCTTTACAAACCCAGAGGAAGACACACAGTATGTTTCGAGGAGCTTATGTTCTAAATATATTGTATATAGTGTCACCGATCCCTGTGTACAGCCCCATGCACATCAAATACACATAGCCCAACTCTCCACTACCTTGCACCTTCTAGTTATTTATATGCATGAACATTGGTCAGATCAGACAAGGGTGCTGGAACAATTTTTATAGTGGGGATGCTGAGACCCATTGAACCAAACTGTAAACCCTGTATATAATGGAAACCACTTCAAGCCAGGGGGTGTGACAGCACCCACACACCCCTCACACCTAGTTCCAGCACCTATGAGACCAGACAGTACCATTTTACACACACTTTGCACAGGTGCAAATGCCTAAACAAGATGTAAAGCAGTGGTGAATCAGGCCCGGTATGTGCAGGGATAGATAGGACAGAGCAAGAGGGAGCCAAAGAAAGAAAGAATTTTACAGAAATTATGTTATGGAGTTGCTTGAGTTGCTCGGTATATATTGTGTTGGATGACTCAATGTCTACTAATGATTGGTGACCACCCGATGCAAGCTAGTGGAGTTTCAATCCAGATAAGACAAGGTAATGGTGGTATGCTGGGTAAGCAACTGGAGGAACTGGTAGTGATTATATCAACACACTTGACTGAGGGAGTGAAGCTACATTTGGTATCACAAGTGTGTAACTTGGACCCAAGGTTGCTGCTAGATGATCAGGTAGTGCCCATGACTAAGAACAAATTTTTCCCATCTACAACTGCAGAAGTGACTGTGACCATTCCCAATGGATATCATTCTTGCTCTGTAGAGTACTGTCACTCTCTCCGCATGCATTTGCCTCTAGAACAGGGGTTCTCAAACTTCATTGCACCATAAGCCGCTTCTGAAAACAAAAATTACTACACGACCCCAGAAGGGAGGACTAAAGCCTGAGCCAAAGCCTGATCCCACCACCCCGTAAGCGTTGGCCAAAGCCAAAGGCCCACTTCCCCGTGCGGGAAGGCCAAAACCAAAGCCCAAAGGCTTCATCCCCAGCAGGGAACTTGTAACCTGAGCCCTCAGGCTTTGGCCCTGTGGGATGGGACTTGGGCTTCAGCTTCGGCCCCAGATGGTGAGTCTTCGGCTTTGGCTCTGGCCTGGGCCCCAGCAAGTTTAAACCAGCTCTGGCAACCCCATTAAAATGGGATCGCAACCCACTTTGGGGTCCCAACCCACAGTTTGAGAATTGCTGCTCTAGAGACCACTTGGAAAGCGAAATGAGTGCAGAATACAAAGCAGCCTGCTTAGTGAGCTGATCTCATTTTGAGAACACATAAAATACCCGGTGTTTCAGGAGTGGCATGCAGAATTCATGTTGTTGGTTTTGACCTTTCAAATGTCATAATCGAGAAGATGACAGGCCTGATTCCCAGCTCTGTTACATCACTGATTACAATGGAGTAAAACGAGCACAGTGGAGTGAGGAATCAGGTCGCATTTCTCTTCCCAAGGTGAGCTGCCCTGGTTGTGTCAGGAGAGGGATCTGAGATGGAACTCCCTCAATATCTAGCAGCGGGAGATGCTGCCAGAACATTCTCCATGCCGGTCCCTCCATTCTGGAATGCTTTTCCCCACGATGGTTCACCACAGCCGGCATCTGTCGTCAACCATCTGGACATGCCACAATGACTGTCTCTTCTTTAAAGCATTGGGAGAAGAGGTGATAGACGTGAAGGGGGCATGGTTGTTGCGAGGTGTTATTGGATGCCTTTTGGAGGCAGCAAGGGGTTATTCTGTGTGTAGAATTTAAAGATTATTGATGATGTTGGTGGGCATTTGTGTTTCATGTGAGAACATTAATTGTTACATAAATTATGGGAGGGCACCTGGAGTGTGGTTTTATTAACTGAACTAACTAACTAAACAGCTGGGGGGAATATCATTGCTAGAGAGTTTTAGGGCTCAGTTTTCAAAAGGAGATTCAACCTACTTATTGATTATATAAACCATATCCTAGGGTCTGATCCAAAGCCCACTGAAGTCAATGGAAAGACTCCCTGTGAAGGTCCTGGAGCTTCTCTGTAAGAATTTTTTGATGCTATATGCTCTATATGGTGGTCTGATTGCTGTAAGGGATGTTTACTGTAAGAATATGTTGGTTTAGTTTAATAGCAGACTGATAGAAAAAACAAGCAGGAAGGCAAATACTTACTCAACACAAGGCACCTGTGGGTAGATATATTAGGTTGGTTAAGAAAGAATGCCTGAACTGTTAACTGTGAAGACCCTGTCTTCTGGGGTCCAGACATGAAGCTATTAACCACGACCCTACCTTCCAGACTCCAGCTATGATACACTGTTTTGCCAGTGCTGGGAACCAATAGAGCAAAAGAACCCAAAACCATTTAAAAGGACTCTCTCTGTCCAAAAGACAAGGCAATTGTTTAGGAATTACATGGGGAAAACAGACTGGCACCCACCAGGATGTCTGAAGCAGCTGGGTTCCCAGGCTCCCTTGACAGAGTGCAAAGGGCTTAGAGGAGATAGATCTGGGTATAGATTGTTTATTGTTTTAATAATCATTTCCACTCATATTATGCTTTATTTCTACTGTTAAGATTAAACAATACTTTGGTTAGAGAAGGCTGTCTGGTCACTATCTTACCGCTGGTCACAAACTCCTAAAAGGAAGAACAGTAGGGATGGGTCAGAGCTTACCCAATCAGAGCTGCTGGTCAATACACAGGTACTACGGCTCAAGGCCCCTTGCAGGAGAGATAAAGGCCTGAGACATGAGGGGATGGGACTCAGAGAAACCAGAGAGGGGTCAGAGCTGCAGTTAGCCCTCTAACTGTGACACTTACATTGACTTCAATGGGAGCTGGATCAGGCCCCAGAGCCCTATATATTACCACAAATAAAAAATATGATTACATTTTAAAATATAAATATTAAACCAGCAAACTACTTCTCACCCCAAAACTAGGTACTAACTGACAACACTTGGGACTGAACCAGTGGATTCTGAACCACTGCTTTTCTATGGCTATGCAATATTCAGAGACACATTTCTCCTTTCTTGAGAAGGCAGTGACAGGGCACATGTCTGTAGAACCCGGTTGCCCTGCTTCATGCATCATATACCCCTAGGTTCTAACCTGATCTCTTGTGCTTTGTATGTTTCAGTGTTTTAGCAGCTTTGTGAGAGAGAGAGGTTTGCTCTTGGATCTCCACAGTGGGCATTGGCTGCAATATTGAGAGATGTTGCTTTTCCAATTAAGTCATTAGATGGGGTTTAATTCTTAGCTCTACTGCAGGCTTCCTTTGTGATCTTGGGCAACTTACTTAATCTCACTGTGCCTTAGTCTCCATATGTCAATTTAAGATAAATATATTTCCTTTCCTGTAATCTTTGTCTTTCTTGTCTAGTTATACAGTCTTTAAGGCAGAGATTTTCTCTTGATATGTGTCTATATAATGCCTAGCATATGGGGACTAAATTTGATTTTAGGCCTCTTAGAACCATCATAACACAATAATAAATAATCTACTAATAATATCCTGCTTTTCCTGCACAGAGCTTCCATTGATACAGATTAACCAGTTTACTGGTGCTGGGGTTGACTGTGTGGATTTCTGTAGTGAATTTTGGCTTCTCCTAGTACATGGACTGTTTTTTTTTTTAAAACAATCTGAATTTCCAAAAGCAAATACTATAGAGTTTCTAGTTCAGTGAACTGTTTTGGGCTAGCAAATTTAAACCTTTTATTGAAAGATCCATGATAGGTGGTAGCTCTTTTATTTACCCAGGACTCCAGAAAGACACCAAACTGCTACAGCTGTGTTTTCCATATCCTCAATCTAAGACAGCAGAATAAAGCAGCCCCAACAAAAGCACAGAAGAGATTTTCCTTTTAATGCTTTCACTTGGATGCAAAGAAAATATTTATGAAATATAGTTTAATGCATTTGCTAAAAATTAACACGGAGATGCATTTGCAGCTAATGAACCTATTCTCAAAGAAAGCAATTGGGAAATGCTTGATTAATGTTTAAGCCATGAGATACACAAAAAGATATAGGCAAAACTTCATAATGGCACCCAGGAGACCAATGTGTGACACAGTCTAGACTCCATGTGTGGCTCACTCTCCACAGGAACTAATTTTGAAGCACCAGAATGCTACGAATTGTCTGTAAAACACTGTGGAAGAAACTCAGCATAGAACAGAAGGCATGCTTTCCTTAGGAAGAATGCTGATAAAATTTTAATGAAGTAACATGTTGTCATGGGGATTTGTTGCTATTCATTAATTCATTGCGCTTTTCCCCTATAGTTTTGCTGAAGTTGAGTGACAAATTGTCAAGTAGCAGCCTTAGAGGTTTAAAGTTTCTCATTGATAAGCTAACTTTCCTGTAAATTGTTTAAAGGACCCACTGTTCACGGAATAACAGTTCTGAAATATTATATATTTATATATAATCACCTAAGTGGCACAAGCCATGTGATAAATTGCATTTATCACACATCCTCAGCCAGCTTACCTGAACCTTGGCCATTAATCCACCTACCGAGGACAACAACTAACATTCCAAACCTACCTGAGTCGCTTCAGTAAACTTCCTTTTTGAAAAAGAAAAACCACCAACTAGGTAAATGCCTCTTCCTTCTCCTCCCTCAGGTAAAGGCCAAACTTATCCCCCCTGAAGACACTGGTCTGAGGCCTAAGGTGGGTATTATCCAATTCTGAGTCAGTGATAGAGAAGGAGGATGATCGTGTGGTTGAGGTAAAGGTTGAGAGATCTGGGTTTTATTCCAGGGTCTGCTGCATACTTCCTTTATGATGGTAAATCACTTGGGTTGAGGGGATTTAGCCACTACAACTGAAACCAGTGAGGAAAGAAATCAGCCTCAACAGATCAGAAATACTTTAGTCATGAAAAGAAAAAAAGAAAGACAGACATTTGGAGATAGAGTTCCAGATCCTCAGCTGGTCTAAATCAGCGCATCTTTGCTGATTTCAGTGGAACAATGTTGATTTGTTGCTGCTGAAGATGTGTTCCAGAGTTTGAACTCATTAACATCCAGTATAACTCCAGAGAAGTCAGTGATGTTAGAATAGATTTAGACTGGTGTAAACAAGATCAGAATCAACTCTGCAAATTCAGACTCTGGTGTAAATCCTATATTGCATTTACTGGTCTCACTTGTCTTCTGCAGCCAAATTCTCCCCTGCAGGGACAGTCACTTGGCAATTCTATAGAACCTCTGCATAATTTGCACTTGTAGTTGACATTCTGCCCAATGATCTCAAAGCACTTTACAAGCATTAATTGATTAAGGCTCACAACAGTCCGAAAATGTATGTTTTATCCTCACTTTACACAGGGGAACTGCAGCACAGACAGGTTAAGTAACAAGCTCAAGGTCACTAGAGGTGAGTGGGGGAACTGGGAATAGAATTTTCAGCCCAGGGCTGTGATCTAATCACTGGCCCCCACTCCCCCCCCTTGGCTTACTTGCATATGCCAGTCTGGACCCAGGAAGTTTAGTGAAGCCTTACAGTGAGATATAACTAATTTGTTACGAATGCCTATAAATAAAACAAACGCTGAAATGATCCACACTGCTCTGTTGTCAAAAGCATCCCCCTCTCTCTCACTCCCCGCTCACTGGTGGCTGACATTATTTCTTGGTTATTGGATGACAGTTCAGTGCCTTGAGTGTTCCTCTCGCTGTAGGGTTAGTAGGATAATTGACAAACCACAGGGACCAGATCCCAGGATTAGGATGACCGGACTGTCAAACAGCCATGACAAACTCTCACATCAGCTTCTACTGCAAGTCAAGTCTATGAGGAAGAAATGCACCTTGTCAGGGCCAGGATCAGTCTTTAGTTTAAATCTTTTCCCACTGCACAGAGAGCTACAGCAGAGGGAGGAGAGGGCATGGATTTTTTTTGTTTTGTTTAATTCATAGAAAAATCAGCTACAGTAAGTCACATTTAATTAGAGTAAGCAAGTAAACATTTTGGGGTCCTATTTGGTTTAGTTAATGTGTTTACTGGAATGTGTGACAGACGTCACTTTTGTTTCTTATTAGAGGATTGACAAATAACTGTATCCTCTGTGCATGTGTCGACTTCTAGAGAACTGAGTATCCACACACACAAATACAGTTGCTTCTGGAGGGTTAATATTTGGAATCTAAAAATTGTGGACATTATTTGAATTAATTAATGTTTGTACAGGCACTTTGGAGATTTAAAGCACTATAGAAATGTTCAGTATTATTATTATTGAATAAGTTCTTCAGGTTTAATGCATTTAAATGAAAACCACTTGAAACAATAGTCAAATCATTTGCCTCACTTCGTGCTACTTTTAACATTTCTCCTAGACATTCAGAAATTCAATCACAGATCTTTGAAATGACAGCTGCAGTGACATCTATTTATATATAAGAAAGTGTTCTCTGTATGAAATCCTATACTGAGAATCGTTAAAAGAAAATTAAAATGAAAATACAAAAGAGGGTTATTTACTTAGTTCTGCCAGCCAACACATGGGATAAGTCCGCCTAGGATTAGAAAGATCCAATTATTTTTAAAATATAAAACTTAAAGATTCTTCTTCATGCACCACTTGGGTTTTGGAATATGATCAAAATGGTTTTGGCATAGTTAAGCATTGTTTTTCAATAAGAGTCATATTTAAGAAAAGAAAAGTTGGAAAAGAAGAATCTGTGAGCATTTGTTTGCTTAGTGTCATAGAATGCAAAAGAATGCTGAGAATGAGTAACCAAAGATAGGAGTATGGGAAACCATCAATTTCAGCTTGTGAAAACTGACTTTTTGGAACATGTTTGTGAGAATTTGTGAATTTTTTAAATGGGAAATGTTGCCATTTCCAAAAGGCAAGACAAATATGTCTATGTGAAAAAAAATATTGCATCCTGAAATAAATTGTAATTTATTTTGAGCCAGATTTCCCCAATCTTCGGAGGTTTGTACCGATAAAAATTAACAATGATAAATTATTGTTTCTTTATGTGGCAATAACACTGTCCTAGGCACTTCACAGATTATCATTTCCTCATGCCCTGAATCACCAAGGTACTTAAGCACATCCCTAACTTTAGGTGTGTAGTTAGTCCCACTGAAGTCAACAGAATTCTCATGGAGTTAAAGTTAAACATGTGACTAAGAGCCAGGTTTGAAAAGCTATTTAGGTGCCTATAGATGCAAATAAGAACTTACTGGGATTTTCAAAAGCATCTAAGCCTTTTTAAAGAAAATCCTACTATGTACATATTGGGATCTTTACATGTCAATATATGAGAGCTGGTTGGGAAAAAGCATTTTTCACAGGATGGAAAAAATCAGATTTTTAAAGTATTGGTGGGAAAATCATCCTTCATCTGGATGAAAAGCCAAAATTTCAAATTTTTTCATGAAATGAACATCCCAAAATAATTGTTTCAAGTCAATCAAAATGTTTTGGTTTGATACATTTCAAAAATTTCATTTTTATTTTGACTAGTTTAATTTTTTTAAATATTATATAATGTAAACTGCATAACATAAAGTCATTCAAAATGAAAATTGAAATCGATGTTGCTGAAAAAAATAGCAATTTTAAATGAAAGTTCTTCAACATTGAGATAATTTCTTAAAAATATTCAGTTTTATCAAAACAACATTTTCTAACAGAAAGTTGTGTTGTTGAAAGCTCTGTTTACCAAGGGTCAGGTTGTATTCTCCGGCACTGACAATTTTTAAATCAAGATTGGATTTTTTTCTAAAACATCTGCTCTAGGAATTATTTTGGGGACCTTTATGGCCTGTGTTATACAGGAGGTGAGACTAGATGATCACAATGGTCCCTTGTGGCCGTGGAATCTATTAATATTTTCTGACCAGCTCTATTTAATGCCTTTGAAAATATGACCCTAAGTGCTTTGCCTGGATCAAGGCCAGAGTTCTCAGCACCTTCCATGATCAACTTTTACAGTTTAGGGCCAAGTTCCAGCTCACATTGAAGTATCATTGGCTTCAGAAGGGCTGGATCAGGCTGTATATCAGGGTATTTTACTTACTGGGTGGAGAGGGCCAAATTGAAGGTTTACTTATGGACCATGGGCCAGCTTAGCTCACCTCCCTCAGTACAAAATCAGCATTAAGAGAAGGTTGGCAAAAAACTCTCCTTGTCTTGGCTTTGCCTGCTGTCTCCTTTGCCCTCATTGTGACTCTGAGTGTAGTAAAGCAAAGCAGGCAGTAGAGGAGAGACAGATCAGTACCGGCTGCTTTACACTCACTCATCTATCTCCTGGCCCAGAGCAGCACTTTATCAGAGGTGGGAAGTAGAGGCAATGTTCCTGTGCATGTATCAAGGCTGACATTATTGCGGAGCTGTGGCAGACATGGTAAGAAACAAGATTCAGACTGCTGGCCAAACTGGAGTTGTGCAGGGCCTTGAAGGCAAGGATGTGAGGTTGGAACTCGAGGTGGGCAAAGAATAGAACTTGAAGGGATCCCCGTGCCGGGGGGTAGAAGGGAGTGCTGCTTACTAGCCAAGGCAGGTAAGCAGCAGTGCCTGGGACCTTCTGAAGGAGGACTTTGCAGTCAGCTAGAGATAAATGAACCAGTTGGAATAAAATAAAAGCTGACTCAAATCATGATGCACAATTCTGCCCATATTTGGTTGTTGCTTCAGAAGAGCTGGGCTAACTGGAAACATGTTTTTCCCTATTTCATTTTGTGTTCCTATGCACTTCCTGATGCCAACAAGACCCAGAAAGTGGAGTCAATTAATAATGCCGGGGGGTGGTTCAAATGTTTTTTCTGATCTGGCTCGAAGCAGGAAGGACTTGAAATCTCATGAGAAAGCCTGTTCTTATGAAATCTTCAGCCTTGTTTGCAGAAAAGAGGTTAGGATCATACCTCTGTACCTGCCAAATATGGGACTCAAAAAGCATGACAAAGGCACATGAAAATATACCTGGAGCAAGAAACTTATAGCTGTGGGATCATTCCTTTAGTGTAAATTACTTTTTCTATAACCTTGGTTCATAGACTTCAAACCCAGAAGAGATCATTGTGTTCATCTACTCTGACCTCCTGTATAACACAAGCCATAGAACTTCCCTAAAATAATTTCTAAAGCATATCTGTTAGAAAAAAAAAATCCGATATTGATTTAAAAATCATAAGTGATGAAGAATCCACCCAGACTCTTGGTAAACTGTTCCAATAGTTAACTACTCTTAGCATTACAAATTATGCCTTATTTCCAGTCTGAATTTGTCTAGCTTCACCTTCCAGCCATTGGATTGTGTTATATCTTTCTTTGCTAGACTAAAGAGCCCATTATCAAATATTTGTTCCCCGTGTAATCACTTATAGACTGTGATCAAGTCACCCCTTAACCTTCTCTTTGTTAAACTAACTAAACTGAATTGCTTGAGTCTTTCAATAAAAGGCATTTTTTCTAAGCCTTTAATCCTTCTCGTGCTCTTCTCTAAACCCTCTCCAATTTATGAACGTCTTTCTTGAATTGTAGACACCAGAACTGGATGCAGTCCTCTAACAGTGGTTGCACTAGAGCAAAACAGAGTGGTAAAATAACTGCTCTACTCTTACTCAAGATTCCCATTTACGTATCCCAAGATTGCATTATCCCTTTTGCTCACACTTTACACCGGGAGCCCATGTTCAGCTGATTATTCATCATGACTCCCAAATCTTTTTCAAGTCACTGCTCCCCTGGACAGAGTCCTCCTTTGTGAAAGTATGGACTCCATTCTTTGGTCATGGAGGTATCCATTTCTATTTAGCCATTTTAAAGCATATATTGTTTGCTTGCACCCAGCTAACCAAGCGATCCAGATTGCTCTGTGTTAGTGACCTGTTCTCTTCATCATTTACCACTCCCCCAGTTATTTCTCAGGTAAATAATTTTCAACAATAAACAAATGGCACACCAAATTTGTGTAAGATAAAGGTAAATTGGGGATTTGAAAGGAGTGATGTCCCTCAAAATGAGGCAGATTGGAGAGCTATGGATAATGGTCAGTGAAGCAGTAAAACATTTTAGCACTGAGGCCTTTTTGCTGATTATGGCTTTAGCTATTGTTTTGTCTTTGAAGAGTGTAAAAATCCAAGACCACACAATCAATAATATCCTATCAGGTGCCTTTTTTTTTCTTCTGTACTTCTCAGGTGTATTTTCTATAACAATCCTTTTTATTATTACATTACGAATATGACACACTATTAACAACCGAACTGTAACTCTCAGTGGTGGAATATATACAATGGCATTGCATGTCCCAGGTCCCCACAGTATTTTATGCAATTAGTAGAGCATTTAGAAGCTTACCTGGTAGCTGTCAAAATACATCAAGCTTGTGAAATTGCAGTTATCCTGACTTCAGGAATTGATGAACCTACTGCTAATAACAGTCAGGAGTGACTAACCATTTCACTGTGGGGTCACTCAACAATGCAATTGCTACAGTACCATGTAAGCTGTCAAAGCAACACAAAAACTTACCACTTCAGAGAAGAGTCTCATATCCATCCGTGTTACAGCACGAGGAGAGAAGGCAAGCGTAGCAAGTAGGAAGGTTTTTTTTGAACTCTTTAGTAATACAACATGACTGAAGCCTCCAAAAGGATAACCTATGCCAGCGCAGTGTTAATAACATTAGAAAGTAATCAACTGAATAATTTTATGAACAAGGTCTGAATAGAAATAATAATTAATAAATTTAAAAAATGTATAATGCTCGAGAGAGACTTACCCATTTACATGTAAAAATTCCTAAGAGGGATATTTTCCCCCGCACAGTATGGAAGAGAAAATATACAGCAGTTGTAGAAGGATAAGATTTGTGTCCTGAGCAGAGGATTGTGAAACAGAACTCCCAGATTCTATCCTAGGCTCTGCCACTGATTGAATTGTGTCAATTTATTCAGTGAGAAATTAAGAACAAACAGGGCCAGACCCTCAGCTGGTGGAAATCAGCATAGCTCCAATTTGATGTTGCCTTTCTGGAAACATGGAGTATGTCGTATGTCACCTAAATGAAAACTGATCTTAACAGTTTTACACCACCTGCAAATCTACAAAAATCTAAGACAGGTTTTCATGCTGCATTTTGAACTTCAAGGTCACTTGTTGGAGGGCAAATGGTTCAAGCTACATAATATGTCTTCTGATTCTCTTATTGGTTGCTCTTACCCAAGTGGGCAGGAAGGTTAGTAGAAGTCTTTTATCTATCTCTGCATTTCCAATGTACCCATCACTGCAGTACCTAGCTAGTTTAAGAAAATTGCGGCTGGTTTACCATGTGATTTGTAACCTACTGTTCATGTGTGTTAAATGTCTTCATCTAGTAGCTGATCCAAAGAGGTTTATGCATTTGCCACTGCTTGTAACTAGAGGAATTGGTCCATTAGCTTGATTAGTAGCTGCTCCAGCCTTTATGGCTGAGGGTTTTAGGTTCAAACCATGGTGTCAGCTATGCATTTTAATAGTTTTGCTCTGGTGAGATTGGTTTAATGTGTTTGTGCTCTTAATTGTGAAGCTTACCTTTATTAAAGAAAAAAATATAGTCCCTTCAGTCCTAGAAGCAGGGCAAAATTTATTGAAAGGAGACAAGATTATTTAATAAGTGTATATTTTAAAGTAGAAGTGAAATTATTATATACAGTTTTGGATTCATGTCTGAACATAGGGAAGAATTCGTACCCTGGCTCCAGCAGGGCAAAGAGGCTATATTCAGCTCACAAAAGTTGCAAATGTGGGAACTTCTCTGCTGCAGGTACTGTGTTGGACCATCATAGGCAGTCCTACACTGGCCCCCACACAAACCTAGGTGTAGGGGGAGTGTCATGGATGGAGCCATGGGCAGGAGAAAGCATCAGGTTTAAGAGGGAATAGGTCCCCAGAACAAACAGCTATGGGTATTCCACCTCGTGCCACAAGCTACAGGTAACCCTGAAGAGACTCGCATATCCTAGAACAATCCACTGAGCTCTATCTCACACATATAGCTTTTGCAGAGCAACATTTTATAGACTTGTTTGTAGGTCCATAAGCCATGTCAAGATCTCCTCAGTGATGTTGTGGATCTCGTCCATTTCACCTTTGAATTCCTATTTGAGGCACAGTGTTATGATGTGTTTGATGATTTGGATGTTCTCATCGGAGCTGCATGAAAGGGAGTCTTTGATTTTCCGTTTATGCATCAGATAGTCTCATCTTCCATGGTTTGCTCAGACATGGTTTTGTGTGGTTCAAAGGTTGCATGGCAAGTCAAAACCGGGAGAGCAGTTTATTGGGTCAGTGATAATGTGCTTGTTTGGAACGGAAGATGAGATCCAGACACTTTGCCATTCCCTGGCCAGATCTACATATATGAACTAGGTACAAGTAGTTCTTAATTGTTTTTGTGATTTCAGGTGTTGTTGGGGTATGTTGTCTGTAACCAGTCAGATGGGACGTTCCAGGTAGTTTCTGGTGCATTTAAGTTCTCATGGCTATATTTCAATGCATAGCTGGAAGTTCATTGTTTGCTAATACAAAAAGCCAAGGTAGATGCATTGATTTTAAAGTTCCCATGATTATTTGCCTGTTCTGGTTCAGCTGCCTGTCCACAAGTTGGGTATGGCAGCTTCTTGTCCACACCAGCTCACAGTACTCTTCAAGTAAGTACACCCAGGCCAAGGCCAATGGTTGCAGCATTGGGATAGTTGTTCCCTAGTTTGTTCTTGCTTACTTTTGGATAATATTGACTCAAGTCTTTGCTCTGGAGGCTACTTTCTTAAGGTGGTCATGAAAGGTGAGTGTGCACTCATGAATGACACTGAGATATGTTGGCTTTGGATCATAATGCACGGTTTCACCACAAAACTGAACAATTAGAGGTTTTGTGTAGTTCTCTTGCCAAGGTGGAAAGTAGAGACAACCAATTTGCTCAGATTTGGTCTCAGCCGCCACTTTTGGAAGTGCTTCTCCATGATCTTAAGTCAGATGTAAGGGTCACTTCAAGTTCTTTAAAACAATGAGTCTGAGCTGCAAATGCCAAATCATTAACAAATGCAATTTTCTGCATTATCATTTCCAGCGTATCACTCATGTAGGTATTGAATAGTGTCAGAGTGAGTACAGAGCTTTGTGGTAGTCCACTATTCAAAGTGTGCAGCTAGGTGGTTTCACCTCCGGGGTATACGCACACCCATTGGAGTCTAAGCATGATGCTCAACAGCTGGAGAATCCGCACGCAGGAGATCACTTTGGCCACTTTCAGTAGCAGTCCATCTACTTCAGTCCACTGAGCTGCCTAAGTTACATTGGGGGCCATTTTGACCCTAAAGCATTTCAGAATTAGAGAGACTTAAAGGCATCTTTGTCTCCTACCCTGGGACTGCACCCCCAGGAGGTACAGGACAGAATCTCAGCCATTGCATGTAGCAGAGGTAATGTCTAACCAAAGTAACTATGTGGTGCACAGCTGCCTATCCAGTGTTTACTTGGGGCATGTGCTTAATGCATGAATGTGCAGTTTCACTACCTTGGAATGTACAGTTCATATTCAGTAATACATTTACTATCACCCATTTCCAATAGTCAGACTAGGGGATCAGATTGCACGTTCTGTCTTACTCTGCTGCTGCTTTTTCCACCTGCATTTATTTACCATTATTTATGAATCATGTTTTTCTGGATCATCATGACTCATGTGGCTACTGCTGTTCAATGTACAGCTCATATGAATCAGTAATTAGTTCATTGTGGGATATTACTTGGGGGCCGGCCAGTTAATCTGCTGTTCCTGCCTCTGAATATTCTGCTCTGAGCCCACATCTGTGCTTATATCTGCTCATCTTACATTCCATGTAGTTTCAAACATGCTGTTGCTGTTTGCCAGTGACTGGTGCTAATCTCTGGATCCTGATTAGAACTGGTTGAGAACTTTTTGATAAAACTTTTCTTTGTCAAAAAATGCCAATTTGCCAACACCAAAAATTCTGTGGGAAAGGGTCAGTTCTGATGGATGCTTTAATGTTGAAAAAAGTTTTGAAATTGTCAAAATGACATGTTCTAAGTGAAAAATTCTAGTTTTCTTGTTTAGAACAATTTACTGCTTAGAATTTAAGATAATTATCATAGAAATAATGTTAAAAAAACCAAGACAAAATCAAAACAAAATATTTCAAGTGACCCAAGCTGGATTTTTTAATTTTTATTTTAATTTTTTGGTTCATGAAAATTTAGAAGATTTTGAAGCTTTGTCCCAATATCTCAAAAAATTTCACAGCATGAAAAACCATTTTACACCCAGTTTTAGTCCTGACAGGCCTAAATTTCATCATGCGTCCCCCTCCCCCTCCCCCTATGTTCCCCTTGCTTTGTGTATATTGGCAAAAATGTTGCTCCTCAATTTACTTCTGTGCTACCTTTTGCATGAAGCATATTCCAGCTACATCATATTTACATACATAAGCATATTTCCATCAAACATTATGGAGTGCAAAGTCACAATGAAGACAGGCACAACTACTCACAATAAAAAGGTTTGCTTGTTAGCCATTCACATGCTATATTGATGAGATCTAACATGTCTGGAATAATAATTGGTACAGCTTAAAACAAACATTTTAAGTCTCGAACAATTAGAGTTTTAAATGTGCAGCTACCTGCAGATGCTGAGCCTGCCTTGAGCTGCCAGTTTGGGTGAGGTTATGTCTGCTGACCCATATTATAGCGGGTTTTTGTTTTTGATGAAGGTAGCACCAAACTCCTCAAGACAAATAATACTGAATGAAATCAACAGTTCTTAAACAATAGCTTTTCTGCAGACCAATCAGGAACTGGCAACACATTTCAGGAGTCCTTTCTCAGCATTGAATGATCCTATTAAACCCAGATCCCACAAGTTGCTGCATACAGTTGACTCTGAAAAAGATTTGGGAGTCATAGTGAATAATCACCTGAACTTGAACTCCCAGTGTGACGCTTTGGCCAAAAGAGCTAATGTGAGGTTGGGATACATAATTGAGAATCTCAAGCCGGAGTAGAGAGGTTATTTTCCCTCAGTATTTGGTACTGATGAGACTGCTGCTGGAATACTGTTTTCAGTTCTGCTGCCCACAATTTAAGAAGGATGCTGATGAATTGCTGCAGGTTCAGAGAAGAACCATGAGAAGGATTAAAGGATTAGAAAACCTGCCTTATTATGATGGAGCTGGTTGAGTCTATTTTGCTTAAGAAAGAGAAGGTTAAGAGGTGACACAATCATAGGCTATAAGTCCATGCATGGGGAACAACTATTTCATAATGGGCTCTTTAGTCTAGCAGAGAAAGGTATAACATGATCCAACGGCTGGACGATGAAGATAGACACACTCAGACAGGAAATAAGGAATTTTTTTTTAATGGTGAGAGTAATAAACCACTGGAACAGTTTACCAATGGTCGTGGTGGATTCTCCATCACTGACAATTTTTAAATCAAGATTGGATGTTTTCCTAAGAGATTGCCTCTTGGAATTATTTTCGGGAAGTTCTATGGCCTGTGTTACCAGTGGCCCCTTCTAGCTTTAGACTCTATGAGTCTACAGGCAGATACCTGTATTTTTGCAGAACACCCATGACTTGAATCAGATTTTTGGACTGGGGCTCAGGTTTGGGAATATACAGATGATTAGAGAGTCAGTCTGGTCTAGTGAATAAGGCACTGGAGTGGAAGACAGGAGATCTGGATTCTTGCTCCATCATAACCACTGACCTGCTTTTTGATCTTAGAAAAGTCTCTGTGCCTCTGTTTTCTCTCCCGCCTTTTGCCTATTTTGTCTTAGATTGTAATCTCTTTGGGGTAGGGACTCTCTCTTAGTCTTTGTATGTTTAGTGGCTAGCACAGTGGAGCCCCTAGCTTAGGTGCTATCATAATGCAACTAATAAGCAACCTTGGAACTTTTTTATAACCAGTGTAACTCCCATCATTACTATACACCCTGGCAATGTCATGCTATACCACAAAGCATCCCTAGTTGATGATACCATTTCTTCATATGATCTTACATACACCATTTGTAGTCATCTTGAAAAAAATTAAGAAATGCTAAGATGACATAATAGATAAGGGAAAAAAGGTGGGGGGAGACGGTGATGTGGGGAAATGGAGAAAATAGCAGTCCCTTTGAGTGCATTTTATGCTACCCTGAATTGTCATCCAGTATTTGGATAACAGGATCTTAGCAGTACAGTTAGGTAGAGAGATGCTTCATGAGCAATAACCCACAATAAAATGCAATTGCAGAAAATTTATTTTTTGAAGAAAGCAGTTTGTCTTCTGAAGAGCATTCACATTAATATGTGTTAGTTATTTCTTCCATATTTATTGGCTTGGATAGGGAAAATAGACTGTATCCAGTGAAAACAGGTATATCCATGCCTGAAGTTCTATAGGAAAATATCTAGCAGATTTCTATATAAAAATTCAAATAGGCTTTACCTTTCACAGCCTTGACATACAATAGATAGATTAAAAATTAGCTTGAAAAAGTGCCTGAGGGAGCAAGCAGTTCTTAATGAGAACATACTGAATGAAATTAAAATGCAGCCTAATAAAGATATATTCAAAACGTAATGTCAGCAAAGTCATATTATTGAAATAGAATTCCCAGCCATAAAAATGCACACTGTTTGGTCTAGCTGGAAAAGCTGAATGGGGAAAATGTACACACAACCTTTTATGATCTCCCAAGTCACAAAAGACTGATTTCAAAATTATAGGTCAGGATTTAACCCCCAGTGAATAAGAACAGTTACTCATAGCATAGTAATCATCATTTTACTTGATAACCTTCAATATAATTTTACGAAAGGGATGGATGGGGACATATTATTGACATTAGTGAAAAAGATGACTAATTATTAATACATCAATATCAGATTTTTAAGTGAATTCTTATCAGTAGAGAAGGACTTACTGATCCTACTTAAGTATTTCATTAGACAGTTACAGCCACACTGAATATGTGGTTTTAAGAAGGGAATTGGTAAACTTCAGAAAAGGGCCTACAAGTGGGTGCTTGATCAGTGGTCATAAAACTTTCATTCAACTCACACACTTTAGACTTTAAGGTACAAAGGGTACCATCGTGATCATCTAGTCTGACCTCCTGTACATTGCAGGCCAAAGAACTCCACTCACTCCTGAAATAGACCCCTAACCACTGGCTGAGTTACTGAAGCCCTCAAATCATGGTTTAAAGATTTAAAGTTACCTAGAATTCACCATTTACACTTGTTTAAACCTGCAAGTGACATTTGTCCAATGATGCAAAGGAAGCTGAAAAACCTCCACGGTCTCAGCAAATCTGACCTGGAGGAAAATTCCTTCCCAATCCTAAACATGGTGATCAGTTAGACCCTGATCATGCGGGCAAGACCCACCAGGCAAATATCTGGGAAAGAATTCTCTGTAATAACTCAGAGCACTCCCCATATAGTGTCCCATCTCCAGCAGTTGGGGATTTTTGCTACTGGCAGTAGTCAATGGGCCACATCCCATCGTAGGCAGTCCTCTCATACCATCCCCTCCACAAACTTATTAAGGCGGACTCAGTCTCAAAGCCAGTTAGATTTTTTGCCCCCACTGCTCCACTTGGAAGCCTGTTCCAGAACTTTTATTCCTTACCAGAGTCAGCTTATATACCTCAGCAATTCATCTTGGTCCTGCTAGTGAAGGCGGGGGCTGGACTCAATGACCTTTCGGGGTCCCTTCCAGTTCTATGAGATAGGTATATCTCTCTCTGTTTTAAACTTTCTTCTCAACTCTTCACTCAGGGTTCAAACAATCATTTAAGGAGCTCAGCATGGGCCCGAACTCTGCTCCCAATAGGAAGCCAATGTTCATGTTCCCTGATGATGCACTGGAGAGGTTTTAGCTGGGGACGGTATGTGATGGCCAGTGGAGTCCTGTTAGTTTCTTTCTTGGGTTTGTCTTGCAGTCTGGGTACACGTCTGGCTCTGTTGATCTGTTTCCTTATTTCCTCATGCGGGTATTGTAGTTTTGAGAATGCTTGGTGGAGATTTTGTAGGTGTTGGTCTCTGTCTGAGTGGTCTTAAGGTGGCCATCCTGCAGCAAAAAAACTTCAGGACCAGACTTCAAAGAGAAACTGCTGAGCTTCAGTTCATCTGCAAATTTGACACCATCAGCTCAGGATTAAACAAAGACTGTGAATGGCTTTCCACTACATGCATCTGAGGAAGTGGGTATTCACCCACGAAAGCTCATGCTCCAAAACATCTGTTAGTCTATAAGGTGCCCCAGGACTCTTTGCTGCTTTTACAGATCCTTCCCACTTATCCCATGACTGCTTACTTTGCTTAAGAACCTTTGGTGAGGGACCTTGTCAAAGGCTTTCTGAAAATCTACGTACACTATATCCACTGGATCCCCCTTGTCCACATGCTTGTTGACCTCCTGAAAGAATTCTAGTATATTGGTAAGTGTAGTGAGGGAGCATCCCCACTCCAATAGACAGAGGTTAAAAGCAGCCAAGCTAGGCTGATGGGGAAAGCTGCCACAGCTGTGGCCAGCTCAGTTAGTGCCCAGCTGGCCCTTATAAGAGGGCTCAGGGCCAGGAACTGAAAACATCTTTCTCCAGCCTTGGATCTCAGGGAGCAAGGCAGGACAAAAAGGCAAAAGGAGATAGGGAGCTCTGGCCTGGCAACTCCCCAGGCTGCAGGCCTTGGAAAAAGCCAAAACAGGTATGAGGGCTGCAGAGGCAGCTGGTCTGACCCCACCCCTTGCCAGTGATGAGTGATTTATAGACTGAAGTCTTCCCCAGTGAGCGGGAGCTAGAGGATGACTGGCATTAGTCACTGAGGCACGGTGGGAACAGAGGGTTGGGAGCTCCCTGGGGATAGGAGACCCAGAGTGTGGGGTACTGGGGCAGAACCCTGGGGTAAAGGGAACTGGGGTCTGGGAGGGACATGGGACCAGCGGTAGGTGAACCACCAGCCAGAAGAGGGTGCTCTGAGCTGGAATCAAGCTAATTCCCAAGACCAGCAGGAGGTGCCGCACCAGTGAGTCATCACTTTGCTACAGTGAGGCATGATTTCCCTTTACAAAAAACATGTTGACTATTCCTCAACAAATTATGTTCATTTATGTGTCTGACAACTTTGTTCTTTACTATAATTTCAACCAGTTTGCCTGGTACTGAAGTCAGATTTACTGGCCTGTAATTGCCAGGGTCACCTCTAGAGCCCTTTTAAAAAATCAGCATCACATTAGCTATCCTCCAGCCGTTTGGTACAGAAGCTGATGTAAATGATACATTATAGACTACAGTTAGTAGTCCTGCAATTTCACATTTGAGTTCCTTCAGAACTCTTGGGTGAATACTATCTGGTCCTGAGGACTTATTACTATTTAGTTTATCAATTTGATACAAAACTTCCTCTAATGGCACCTCAGTCTGGGACAGTTCCTCATATTTGTCATGTAAAAGGAATGGTTCAGGTTTGGAATCTCCCTCACGTCCTCAACCGTGAAGACTGATGCGAAGAATTCTCCACAATGGCCTTATCGTTCTGGAGTGCTCTTTTAGCATCTCAATTGTCCAGGAGCCCCACTGGTTGTTTAGCAGTCTTCCTGCTTCTGATGTACTTAAAACAATTTTTGCTATAGTTTGAGTCTTTGGCTAGCTGTTCTTCAAACTGTTTTTGTCCTTCCTAATTATATTTGTACACTTCATTTGCCGGCATTTATGCTCCTTTCTATTTTCCTCACTAGGATTTAACCTCCACTTTTTAAAAGATGCTTTTTGCTGCTGCTTTTACTAAATCAAGAATTGCCTCTCCTCTTGTGGGTTCCAGGACTAGCTACTGCAAGAAGCAGTCATTTAAGGTGTCAAGAAACTTTATCTCTGCATCCCATCCTGAGGTGATATGTACCCAGTCAATACGGGGATAGTTGAAATCTCCTGTTATTATTGAAGTCTTTGTTTTAATAACCTCTCTAATCTTCCTGAGCATTTCACAGTCACTATCACCATCCTGGTCAGGTTTTTCAGTTATATATCCCTAGTAATATATTCTTATTATTCAAGCATGGTATTACTATCCATTAACATTCTATGGTAGTTTGATTCATTTAAGATTTTTACTTCATTTGATTCTATGCTTTCTTTCACATATAGTGCCGTTCCCCCACCAGCATGACCTGTTCTGCCCTTCCAATATATATTGTACCCTGGTATTACTGTGTCCCATTGATTATCCTCATTCCACCAAGTTTCTGTGATGCCTATTATTCCAATATCCTCATTTAATATGAGGCACTCTAGTTCACCCATCCTGTTATTTAGACTTGTAGCATTGGTGTATATAAGCACTTTAAAAGCTTGTCATTTTTTTTACCCATTACATGATGCAATTGAATGAGAATTTTTTTTTCATTTGACTGTTTCTCATCAGATCCTACCTGTATTTTATCATCTTCCATCCTCTCCTCCGTACTAGGACATAGAGAATCTCCATTAGTAGATCCTCCCCTAAGGGATGTCTCTGAACCACATGCTCCTCTGGATCAGTCGGCTTTCCCCCAGCCTTTAGTTTAAAACTGCTCTGCAATCTTTTTAATTGTAAGTGCCAGCAATCTTGTTCCATTTTATTTTAGGTAGAGCCTATCCTTCCTGTATAGGCTCCTCCTCTCCCAAAAGTTTCCCTAGTTCCTAATCAATCTAACCCCCTCCTCCCTACACCATCATCTCATCCACACAGAGACCCATCAGTCCTGCCTGTGTAAGTAAGCCTGCGTGTGGAATTGGAAACATTTCAGAGAATGCTACAATGGAGGTCCTGGACTTCAATCTCTTACCTAGCAGCCTAAATTTGGCCTCCAGGACATCTCTCCTACCCTTCCCAATGTCACTGGTACCTACATATACCACAATCACTGGCTCCCCTCCTGCACTACACAAGTCTATCTAGATATCTTGAGAGATCCTTCACACCAGGCAGGCAAGTCACCAGGCAGTTCTCCTGGTCATTGCAAACCCAGCTATCTATGTTTCTAATGATCAAATCACCCATTACTAATATCTGTGTCTTCCTAATAACTGGAGTTCCCTCCCCTGGAGAGGTATCCTTAGTGAGAGAGGATACCACAACATCATCTGGAAGGAGAATCCCAACTATGAAATTGTTTCCCTCTGCTACAGTTGGAAGTTCTCCTTCCCTGAGGCTTTCATCTTCCTCAACAGCGCAGAAGCTGTGTCCTGGAAAGTCTCATCTATGTACCTCTCTGTCTACTTTAGCTCCTCCAGCTCAGCCACCTTGGTCTCCAAAGCCCGTACACAGTCTCTGAGGGCCAGGAGCTCCTTGCACCGGATGTACACATATGCCACCTCCCCATGCTGCAATGAGTGCAATAAACTAGGTAGCCACCACTCTGCTGCTGGACTTCTGCCTGCATTGTCTATTTACTCCTGCAGCTGGTTCCTTTTATTGTTTTGTTTTTATGAGGGGTGTGTTTTGGCTTATGTTTAAAGAAGTTTAAGGAATATTACGTGTATGTAGCCCCCGCTCCCACTCCCTCTGGAGAAGTCCTTCACAAAACTCCATTAGCCGCTCCTGTTCGGTAGCTCCTCTGGTTGCTTAGGAGCAGGCTTTTTAAAGCCCTGGTCTTCCTGAGTAGCCCCGCCTGCTGGTTAAGGGTGATGGGTGCTAAAAGCCTCATTAAAAAGCTTTCAGTTCTCAGACTTACCTAGCAGGCCACTAGGCTCAGCACCCACACGGTCAGCACACTTAATAATTAGCATTGGCTGGGCCAGAGAGAACAATAGTGAGAACACAAGCACAAGCCTGAGAATGACTCTGTAGCCTGGTGGTTAGAGTAATCACCCAGGATGTGGAAGACCCATGAGCCAGTGCCTCTGCACTCATGATTTTTTAGTTACTTATACAGAGTGAAACAGCTTCCATAGGAGACACTGAGAGAGTCCCCCCTACATATCCATCTGAATATCCTATAGCCCCGGGTGCCAAACTTACCGACCCGTGAGCCATATACAATAATTTTCAAAAATTTGAGAGCCATCCATGCCTGCTGGACTTGGGCTTCAGCCTTGCAGCGGGGTGATGGGGATAGGGTCTTCTGCCCTGAGAGGAGGGGGATCTCATGGCTTCAGCACAGTGGCAGGCACCTGCCGGGGCTCAGGGCTTCAGCCCTACTCCTGGAAGAATGTTGAAACAACTTGTATAGTGGGGGTGCTGAGAGCCATTGAGCCAAACTGTAAACTCTGTATATGATGGAAACCACTTCAAGCCAAGGAGTGCAGGAGCACCCCTAGTTCCAGCACCTATATATTCCTGCTAAAGCCCTCAAACCCAGCAGGTATGCCCTGCGGGGCTGAATCCCCAAACCCCAGCAGATGCCTCCTGTAGGGCTGAAGACCCTACACCCACCCCTTTCCCACTGGGAAGAAGCCCATAGCCCCACCACACTGCTGTAGAGTAGAAGCCCTCAGCAACCCCACCCCCACTCTGGGAGGTAAAAATGTGGGGGAGACATGAGGGGCTGTAACTTAAGCTGAACTTTAACTTTAAAAGAGACACATAGGGCTCATGAGCCAAAGTTTGGCCACCCCTGCTATACCCCAATGGCTAGACCACCCAATTGAGAGGTAGCAGATCCCTGTTTAAATCCCTTCTCTCTCTCAGATGGAGGGGATCCTTGAACTGGGGGATCTCCCACATTCCAGCTGAGTACCCTAGCCACTGGGCTAAAGGTTAAGAGGGAGGTCTGCTTTCCCTGTTCCCTTGGTAAAACAGCAAGGATTTATTCTAAGAATTGCTAGACACTTATCTCCGCTATCTCCAGGAGAGGGGTGGGGCTTAGCACACACCACAGTGATCAGTATCTCCCATTGGCTACCTAGGCCTAATCTATTGTTTTTTGTGAATTACTCTCTAAGGCACCTAGCTCTCCCCATTCATTGTACAGGGAGCCTGAGCACGTAACTCGAGCTTTGTGAACCCCAATGATTTTCTAGGCATTGTGACAGACCTAGCTACTTCTGTGCATCCAGGCCTAAGTGACTTGCCTAGGGTCGCACAGGAAGTCCGCAGTGGCAGAAGAAAGTGACCCCAAGTCTCCTAACTCCTAGACTGGGGCCCTAACCACTAGACTATTCTTTTTCCAAGTAACCAATACCTTCCTCCCCAGGCTGTCCTGCTAACTGTACTGAGGCTCTCTATGGAGTAAGGAAGTATTCAGCATAAGTAAGAGCATCACAATCTGGCCCAATAAGAATTAGGATTGCAGATATGGGCTGAAAGTCCTCTGATATGAGACAGTAAAAATGATTCAATGGAGACACATTGAAATAAGTCTTCATCTTATATTTGGAGCGACCCTACTTATATAAGAAGTCTGGTTGTAAGCTGGAGAAAAATCATTGGGAACAATTCTCCGCATAGTAAAATACTGTTCTCACATAATGAACACAGCCTTTAGCGTAGCAACATTCTGTGTGTACTGCTGCAAGGCTTATTAGAATTCCAGTGAACAAACTGCTACAATTATGATTTGATTTTAATTAGTTTAGATATTAGCAGAATAAGCCCCAGCAGCCTTTAAATGTCACTGAGTTTCCCAGAAGGCCAAGGGTGTCTCAGCCATCTTCCTTGATTTGTCCAAAGGGCCTCAGGGAAACCAAGAAAAAGCCAAGAAATATCAAAGACTCCAGTATACTGTGGTCACCCACACTAATCAGCACTGGGTCTGTTAAGTGTCTCTTTGACTTACATTACTAAACCTTTTAAAAGAACTGTATTTTCATAATTTCCTGAAATTACCCACTAAGGGCCTATATAACATTTTAGCACAGCACTATAGACCCTGCAATGGGGTTCATCAATCAATCAAAACAGAGCACAATGCTTGTGTTATGTTACTTCATAGGAACTCTGTTGTTCTGGA
Organism: Gopherus flavomarginatus; assembly: GCF_025201925.1. NCBI lineage: Eukaryota > Metazoa > Chordata > Testudines > Testudinidae > Gopherus > Gopherus flavomarginatus. The sequence goes on from NC_066620.1 coordinate 205,294,708, forward strand.
GGACTTTTCAGAACACAACCGGGTAAGCCACAGAGGCAATAATTAGTTGGGAGGAAGGTGAATGCTGCTGTTTTGTTCTGATTGCAGAACAGGTTTTTGTTAGCTGTGAAGTACTTCCAGTGCTTTTATGAGGTTTGGAGAGTGTTTGGGGATTGAAACCCAAAGGTCTTGAACATTGTTTTTAAATGTTAGAACAAGAAGAAGGGAATGAAGAGTTAAAAAAGCCCAGCAAAAACATTGCAGAGCACAGACTAGAGTCTACACTATGTAGAATGCTGCTTTTACAGTTACAAAGTTAAGCCTTGCTATTGCAGAGAGGAAGAATGGTCCAATGGTTAGGCCACTAGCCTAGGACTTGGGATGCCTGTTTTCAACCTCCTGCTCCTCCACAGGCTTCCCATGTGACCTTAGGTTAGTCATTTAAACTCTCTGTGATTCAATTCCCCCTCTGTAAAATTAGGATAATAATATTGCCCTACCTCACACAGTTGTTGTGAGGATAAACACCTAATCTTAAAGACTGTGAGGTGTTCACATACAATGGTAATGTGCACATGGAAGTACCTTAGATAGAGAAAAAGACAACGAGTTCTGTGAAGTGGCGTGTGGGGCTTGCCTATATAGAGTCTTGTTGACTTTTGCACAGCAGTTTGCCTGCATGAAGCTAATTTCAAGATCAGGACCTTCATGGATGGGATGATGGGAATGCAACACATGGGGTTATTCCATGCATTTAGTTCTTAGGCAGAACTCTGCATTGATTTCAGAAAGCTCAGCAAATGGTACTTTACAACGTGGTCCTTGGATTTCAGTAAAGACTCTTGAAGGCTGTTGCCCTGGAACTGAGTAGCATATGGGCATGAGAAGGTGAGACGGGATGAAAAGCTGCAGCAAGATTGGCAACAGCAGGTGAAGGAGAGAGGAATGATTAAGCTCTTTCTTCTCTTCCCTGCTCTGTTTCCTGGTGAGATTTAATGGCTACAGATTTTTTTTTCTTAACCTGCGGAATGCAACCCAGCCAGTGCCCACTTGCGGCCCAACTGTGGCTCGCAACTCATGGGTTGAGAAATCATGGACTAGATGATTCAGCAGGAGGTCTTTTGCTTCCTATGTTACAAGGATTCTTTCAGTCAGGCTTCAGTGTGGGTGACCTGGTTGAGAAATAAAATAGACCCCTCCAAACGTAGACAAGCTCTAGAATCAAACCAGAAATGAACTTTGAGAGGGTTATTGTAGGGTTAACTTCCCTCCCTTTATCCCATTATTTTACATTTTTGGGAGTCTCTTCCCAGCTGAGACTGGCAGTGAAAGAGCAGACATTGTCTGTTCTCCTGTTATTTTTGACCCAACTAGAAACAGAAGGTACCAGAAACCTTTGAACTTCCTCTGAACCCTCCAGCCCAACTTTGTCAAGAAAGTCCAAGATTAGGTTCTCAATATTTTCATGTTCATTTAAACTGAACACTACTCTGAACATTGTGAAGTGTTTCCACCACTAGTCAGAAAACCCAATGCTCCCTGACACCAGTTTCTGCTGAATTACAATTTGTATGAAAGATGGAGGTATCTATCTGTAAGTGGCCCAACAAATACATTGTAATATGTGGATTTTCATGTCCTGGAGTGATGGCATCAAGATAATACAGTGAGCACTGCTGCTATGGAACTTAACTAATAAAATATGAAAGGAATGTATTAATATGATTAATGCCAATCAACATAGGTTTGTTGAAAACAGATCCTGTGAAACTAACTTAATATTTTTTTATGAGGTTACAGGTATGGTTGATAATGGTAATAGTATTGATGTAATATTCTTAGACTAATGTGAGGCATTTGACTTTGTACAACATGATATTTTGATTAAAGAAACCTAGAAATAAAAATTTAATATGGCACACATTGAATGGATTAAAATCTGGCTAATTGGCAGGGCTCAAAATGCAATTGTAAAGGGGACTCATCATCAAGCAGGTGTGTGGCCTAGCATGCAGCAGAGCCAGTTTCCTGGCAACCCATAGAACGTAGCTGTTCGTTGCTTTCCTAGCCCACTTCTTCCTGATCAGTCTCTGACTCCTAACCAGACCCATCCCTTGGGTACAGTAAATTGGGGCAACTGTCCTGGCTCTGATAAAATTGTGAGGAGGTGGGCAGGGAGGCGAGGCAGGATGTGGGTGGGCAGGAAGGGTCGATGAGGATCCCTCCACCAGGACTTCCCCTTCCCCCAGTGCCTCCTGCCTGCCAGCAGGCCCTGCTGATCAGCACCACCCCCTCCCTCTCAGCGCCTATCACCTGCCATGGATCAGATGTTTTGCTGTCAGGAGGTGCTGGAGGGAAGAGGAGCAAGGGTGCAGCACACTCAGGGGAGGGGGCTGGAAGAGGTGGGGAGGGAAGAAGTAGAGGGGGAGCCTTGGGGGGAAGAGGTGGAGTGGGGACCAGGCCTGAGCAGAGCCAGGGAAGGAACATTCCCTGGCATATTAAAAACTCGGCACCTACGACTCAGGCCCCGCACCTCTCTAGGGACAGCCCTGCTCCTAGCTCAGACTCTCAGCTCCACCTTCTGACTACAACTCTGCCTTAGCCTTCAGCTCAGGCTTTGCTTTCTGAATCCTGACTGTGACTTTCCACTACACCTTCTGATTGTGACTCTGGTTAACCCTTCAGCTTAGGTTTTGTTCTCTGACTCACAGCTATAACCCTTGGCTTTGGTCCTGGACCTACCCTGTCTGGATTCAGTTCTAACTGCTAGGCCAGACTCTTGGTCCAATCACTAGGCCAGACGGCCCACAACTCAGTCTCTGGTAGGAACAAGCTAGAAATATACATTTTAATATGGCTTAATGTGTACATCTAGGACAAAGAACATAGGCTATATTCATAGGATGGGAGACTCTATCCTGGCAATCAGTGACTCTGAAAAAGATTTGGGGGTCCTGGTAGCTAATCAGCTAAACACGAGCTCCCAGTGCAATGTCATAGCCAAAAGGGCTAATGCGATTTTTGGATGGATAAACAGAGGAATGTTGAGTAGCAGTAGAGAGGTTATTTCACCTTTGTATTTGACACTGGTGTGGCTACTGCTGGAATATTGTGTCCATTTCTGGTGCCCACAATCCAAAAGGGATTTTGATAAATTGGAGAGGGTTCTCACAAGAACCACTTACTCATGATGCAAGTGAGTGGAGAATTGTACTGTGCCATTTAAGAACTGGCACCACTTCTGGGCTGAGGCTGAGTTTAATTAGTTATGCATAATTGTCACTGATACAGCACCTGGCCTTTGTACAACACTGCTCCATTTTATTTCCTAACACTCTGATGGGACACCCCTCTCTCTTTATTTGCACGTGTGGGCTAGATTCTGGCTCTAGGCACAACACGGCTGACCAAGGATTAGTGCATGAACTTCACTCCAAGGAGCTCAAGGAGCCATTGTGTCTCTGAGACACCAGTTTCACAGTCTGCTTTTTTTCCTAGTTGCAACATGTGTGTAAATGTATTAAGGTACTTCTGGCCCGTGCCAGAAGTATAGTTAGTACCATACTGGCCATCAAGTGAAGCCAAAGCACTTCCCATTCTTGGCCTCTCTCATAAACGCCCCACCCCTCTCTGACCTCTTGCTCTAGGCTAGGGGAATAAATGGGTGCATGGCCCAGGTCCAAGATCTAAAGAGCTTGTTTAGGAATTGTAAGAACAGTTCTTGCACCCTTGTGCTGATGCATAGTCTACGTCACAATGGATCCCTATGTGCCTACAGAAGAAATGCCCCCATAGGACACAAGTCAATGGGGCTCATGTTGCTAGAATTAACATTCACTTTGGAAGAAGATCATACTCAAGTTTCAGTCAAGAATGCTTTCCTGTTGAAGCTACAGAATCTGTGTGACATGCTTATGTAACACGAAGAAAGTCATCAACACAACTCTTTCTTCTCTTGCTCTTTTCAGTCACACTCAGCTTTTGTCTAGGTGAAGGTATTTGAGAACGAAAGGGAAACCGAGTTATGTTACATTAAAGGGTCTATCACTGACAGTGCTTTATATTTAATTACAGCTTTGATTCCTGTTTGAAAATAGCTATAAGGCATCTTATTGTTTACAGTTACCTCCGTCTCATTAACAGCAGGAAAACGTTCACATTTTTATCTTGGCAATGTTAAACATTCGACTTGTGATGGTTCATGAAACCTCTTGGATAACTTGGTTTCCTAGTGACTGACAGAGGAAAGATCATGTGTTTGTTTTGTCTAACTGTTGATAACGTCTGGCAATTCTCAAATTTGATGCACGGTGAAATTCTCTCTCTTTTCAACGACAGTTCAGTCATGTTATGGAGCAAAACTTAGGGCTTGTCTACACAGTGCTTTAGTCCATACCAGCAGGAGTGTAAATTTTAATGCACACCAGTGTGCCATACACTAAGGGTATGTCTACACTACCCACTGGATTGGCGGGTAGTGATTGATTTATCGGTGATCGATGTATCATGTCTTGTCTAGACTCGATACATCGATCCCCGAACGCGCTTCTTGAACGTACTCGACTCTGGAACTCCACCAGGGTGAGAGGCGGAAGCAGAGTCGACAGGGGAGCGGCAGCCATCGATCCTGCACCACGAGGATGTAAAGTAAGTCAATCTAAGTTTATCTAAGATATGTCAACTTCAGCTACGCTATTCTCATAGCTGAAGTTGCGTATCTTAGATCAATTCCCCCCCAGGGGCTGTGTCAGTGACAATTATGCATAACTAATTAAACTCCGCCTCAGCCTAGAAACAAAGTGGGAAGAAGAAGCCAGAGAGTGGAAGGAGGGGTAGGTCTCCCCTCCTGGCTGCAAGAAAGAGAAGCCCCTAAGGCTGGAACCCCCAGCAATATGTGGTGAGAGGTGGTGGGTTTGCACTGTGTAAATAAACTGCACTGGTGACTGCTAAGCCAGTAGGTCTCTGAGGGATTTTTGGAGCAGAGCAGAGGCGGGACCAAGGGGGGGGGGGGCCCTGCTATGCCCTATTACACTGGTACACAGGCATAAGTACCTAAAATTCTCCTATAAACACAAATAGCAACCTAAAAATTCACCTACAACCACTTTCCATGTAAAATGAATCCGTTAATTTCAGGAGAGGGATACAGTCAAATATTGACACTATATGATGTGACCCAAGGACCTCTTGATGCCCACTGGCAGAGGGCACAGGGGTACATAATCTTACAAGGATCCCCTGGGTTCACCAAAAGGGGTTATATAAGTTTATCACTGAAAGCATGTGTCACACAAGTCATCATAATAATTGTGAAATATATGTGCAGATAACATGTAAGGAGTTATGTATGTATACTGATAATTACATTTGTAAGTCCTTGTAATTAAAGGCAGGTCACTCAGAGGTAGCGTGCATGGAGACAGACTTCTCCAGACAGGAGGTGGGATACGCTTATCTCCATGGTTGACCATTGTGTATCTTACAATGGAAGCCTATTTGCCTACTGAGTCAAATGCTAACAAATAAATGTTGAGTGCTGCAGAAAACCAGACAGCAGGGGTTATCCTATTTAGAAGTAAAGACAATGAACTTTTGGAGGTATATCTGAGGGTATGGAGATATACCGCAGAACCATCAAACTGGGAAAACAAGCAGCCAGCAGGACTGGTCTTACAAAAGGAGGATCTCAGTCACACTGGATGAAAACGCTGGGGAAAAGGACTTGGGGTAAGCTATCCTGTAGGAAACAGAGAGAATGTCTTGTGAGTTAAGTTTAGTCTCTAGAAAGAGTGTTATGATTTTGTTTTACATGTAACCATTTGTTTCCAATATTCTTTCTTGCTATCATTTCAAGCTCTGTTCTTTGATAATAAACATATTGGTGTTTTCGCTATAAATATATCTAAGTGCTGTGTGTTAAGTGGAGTGGGGATCCTGAGTTGTATCCAGTAAACTGGTGTGTTCTGTTCCTTTGGGAGTAGAGAATCTTTGAGTTCTGTGAGTGTTCAGCAAATCAGGGTATGGGCACTCCAAAGGGACATGCTGAAGATTCGGGGGTTGGTATCTGCCTATCACTAACCTGAAAAGAGACCACAAGGGCTGCAGTGGTCCGGAAGATGTTGCTTGTGTTGCCAGAGGCTGGTGGAGTCAGGAAGCTGATCCACATCAAGAACAGACAAGACTCTTACATGCTAAGGGCAGGTGGTAACAGGGTTCCTCACAATCCTGTCTACTCCTAGGAAGCGTCACTCATACAATTTCGATTTTTTAACATAATTGGGACTAGATACTGTAAAGATATAAATTAAATGCTAGTGAACCACATCTACCCCCTCAGCTATCACTAACTGGCTGCTTTCTCATAGTTATAGCCATGAAAATGGGTCCTGAGGAGAGGTTATTGGTCTTGTGGATTAGTTCAGAGAAATCCTCATGTGTAAAGGGGGAGCATGGAAGAAGGCATGGAGATGTTTGTGTGATGAACTGAGGAAAGGGCAGACAAAGCCGGCCTCATAGGGATAGTGTAGGAGGCAGGGATGACAATGCAAGAGACAAAAGCAGACAAATAGGGCGGATCAGAGTTAAAAGGCCTTGAAGGAGAGAATAAGAATGTTGAACCAGATGCAGAGGAAGCCGGAGGAGGAATTCAGAGAATGGGGTGATGTGGTCAGAATGAGGATCAAGCAAGAATACTTTAGCAATGTGTCAGAGTCTGATCCTGTTCCTACTGAAATCAATGGCAAAACTTACATTGGTTTTTTACATGCAGAATCAGAGCCTTAATCCCTGTGTGCAGTACATGACTGGGGAATAGATGCTGACAACAAATAAACCCTTAATTTGCTCTGCTGAAATATAGGTTTCATGGAAACAATGGGGACATGTTCACTATGTATTAAACACAACACAGGAATCACTCACCAGCATTTATCCTAAGATTGACATTCTATTGTTTTGTTTAAAAATCACCTCCTCCCAGGAGGCTCAGTAACCAACATTATAGGACTACCTTGTGCACTGTGTCACCTCTGTGACCCATAATGACATCCTTCTTGTCTTCTCTATCTCATCTGCAAATGTGCTGAGACGTGCAGTAAGCACATAGAGAGTCACATGCTGTATTAAGGTAAGCAATAAAGATTTCTGTTAATATGGAGGGATTGGAAATCAGGACCTCACTGTGATTTTTCTTTTAAAGCTAGATGCTTGACTGACTAGCACCGCGTATTAGAACATAGTAACAATGCAGTTCTGAATGTCCTTAAGCACAGCTTAGCTATGCCCTCTCTTTGGGTGTTTATTAACAGTGTTCTACACGGCTCTCTCTGTGTGAAAATTGAATCTGGGGGTAACTTTTTCCTACTTTGTAGCTCCAAGAGTAGCTCTCCTCGTTACTCATAAATAAAAGGAAAACAAGAGATGTTAAACTCCTGCTTACTATGCGTCAGTTAGAGATTTCCTCACAAAGAGGCAGCATTTTCTCATAATTCCACCTTCAGAAGAAAGAACAGTTAGATAGAACTCAGTGGTATGCTACTTATAAAAGCCTTTATTCACAAAGAATATTGTTTTGGTCTTATTATGCCCTGGTATGGGGCACTAAAGCTCCATGAAGAATTACAGCTATAATCATCTGCAGGAACAAAAGTATTCAGATAGTGTGTTCTGAGGCAGTGCTAATCCTGCTGGGTTCAGTTAGCCAAGACTTCATGGACTCAACCCTGCCATTTTGCTCACATGAGTTGAGAAATGAACTGATGTCTGCTGTTTCATTGGAAATAAAACAAAACAAAAATGTTGCATGAGCATGGAGGGCTGAGATTGGCACCTTGATGCCAAGCTTCAATTCAAATAGGTTTGATTTTGCAGATCAAAATGTTTTGCAGAGTTGTAACTATAAACAGTATAGATCAGTGAACTGGTATGAACAGTGCTAGCAAGTGTCAGGGGTGAAAAAAGTCAGAGTAGTACTATTTAGTTAGCCCACCTAATTTCTCATCATGCCCCATGTTCCTGCTAATAATATCATACCATGAAATATATGCTATGCAAACATGTTCTCATTACTTTCTTCTGTTCGTTCCATAATGAAAACTAGTGTCGTTTTACCTGAAAAAATTTGGAGAAATGGATCTGATAAGTACCCCTTAACTTTAAGGATGTGAGTAGTCCTGTCTACTTTAATGTGTATCTTTGCCCTCTATGGTTTGTCGTAACCCCAATATTTGCTAATTAGATGTAGGGGTAAAATGACATTTTCCATTAATCTTTTTTGCTTATTTTGAACTTTTTTATGGAAAATTTCCACTTTTTCAATGAAAAACCAAACTTTTTTTATATTTGAATTTGTCAAAAAATGGAAAACAAATTTCAGTGAATTTTCCATTTCCAGAAAAAGGACTATATTTAAAGTTGAATTTAATTAAGTTTAATTGAAACCATCTTTTAAAAAAAATCTGAATGCCTTTATTACTACACCTCTACCTTGATATAACGCAACCTAATATAACATGAATTAGGATATAACGTGGTAAAGTGTGCTCAGGGCGGGTGGGGCTGCGCACTCCGGTGGATCAAAGCAAGTTCGATATAACGCGGATTCACCTATAACATGGTAAGATGTTTTGGCTCCTGAGGACAGAGTTATATCGAGGTAGAGGTGTAATTGCTAGCAAAGACTTAAGGTTAAAGTCTTTGCTGGGTTGGTTCCTACTTCTCTTTGATAGATAACATTTTCTTCTTTTTTCCTCAAAGTCATTCAATTTTTTAACTGTGATAGACCCAGGCCAGTTGGATACAGCAGAATAGCAGAAGGTAGATATACTGGCCACTGGATTAACAGTTTTCTGTTCCCTGACTGACCAGAGCAGGGGCTGCTCCAGGCTAATGAGAACACCTGACTCTAATTAACCTGCAAAGAGTCAGGTGAGGCCATTCAGTTAATGTGACCACCTGACTCTAATTAAGGCCCTGCTGATACTATAAAAAGGGCTCATTCCAGTCAGACAGGGAAGAGCCAGGGAGCCAGAGGCAAGGAAGTGTGGCTGAAGGACTGGTTACTGAAGACACCCTCAAACCATTGTTAAAGGAGCCCTAAGGTAAGGGTGAAGAAGGGAGAAGCAGGAGAGCTGTGGGGAAGTGGCTCAGGGAAATGTAGCAACTCTGGCAGTGAAAGGTTGGCTGCCAACAACTGCTACCATTAGGGTCCCTGGGCCGGAACCCAGAGTAGAGGGCGGGCCCGGGTTCCCCCCAACCCACCACTACAGGAACATCTCCTGGGAGGGGAAGTCAGGCCCCTGTCAGGACAGGAGGCTGAACAGACTGTGGGAGTTCTCTCGCCAACCTCCTTGCAGGCCTATGATGAAAAGGGCTCAGTAGACTGTAACCCTGGCCCTAGAGAGAGATGGGCTACGTGGAGGGTCACAGTGAGCCACTGAGGCAAGCGCAGGACCCACGGGAACAAGGTCAGAGCTCTGCCACATAACTTATTCAGTAAATAGTTCTGAAAACTCTCTATTGGTTTTGAGCAGTTTATCCTGATTCCTAATTCAAGCTGTGCAGGTTAGATTTGATTGGGCACATTGTCCCACTGTGTTACTTATTTGCCCTGAGTGCATGAGCATAACTCTGTGAATAGTCTGCAACAGTCCTATAAAAATGGCTACTGCAACAAATGCTCTTGCCAACAAACTCGTATTCTAGAATACTGATGGAAACCAAGCACAAAGAGATGCAAGCAGAAGATTAAATAACTTTCAAATGAATATTGGTTGACTTTTTTGTCTATAATGTTGCCCAAAATCATGATATCTGAGCACCTTCTCAAGGAAATTCCTAGTTGGATGTTAATACATAATAACATCTAAACTATATTGATGATTTCCCCCACAAGGGCCACATAGCCTCAAATTGAGAGAGTAGACTAAGGCTATGTCTATACTTGGAGCAAGAGGTGTGATTTCCAGCTTGAATAGACATACTTGCACTAGCTCTCATTGAGCTAGTATGCTAAAAATAGTAGCATAGCCACAGCAGCATTGGCTGCAGAGAGGATCAGCACAGGCTAGCCTCCCTGAGTATAAACCAGCCTATACCATGTGGATACATGCAGAGGGCACCAAGCCTATGCCACCACTTGCTGCTGCCATACTACCATGTCTACATTACTATTTTTAGCATGCTAGCTTGCAAGTATGTCTGCTCAAACTGGGAATAACATCTCTAGTTCCAAGCGTAGATGTAGCCTCAGAGTATGGCTTCACTGCAAAAAAGGGTGTCGACTTAACTCAGGTTAGCTAACCTGGTTAAGAGCCTGCGGTTGAACTTGACCTGGTAACTAGAGTTAAAAGCCAAGTTGCTGTGTCTTCACTGCTATTTTAACCAAGTTAGCAAACTGGGATTAGGTAACTTTTGTGTAAAGAACACACTTTTTTCCCCCAGTGATGACACTTGGGGACATCAGACATTTGGGAACATGCTTTCTTAACGCTTCAGGTTTTCCTTCTGCTTTTTTACCTTCCTGCTTTCAGGCTGACATGAGCCCTAATACTGCTGCCACTGAAGATCTGGAAGAATAAACCAGTTTTGAAGTTCAGAATTATCTACTACAAATCCCACTTAAAAACTAAAGAGGAGATATTTGAGAGAATATTTTTATTAGTGGAAGAGAGGAGAAACTTAAATGAACAAACCCTGGGAATTCCACCTTTAATTCAGCTACTATTTAGCCAGTATAAATCTCTTCTGATTAAAGATAATTCCAGCATTTTAGAGATCAAAGTCTTGCTGACTGCTTGATTGGTTTTTAAGTTCTGATTTTATACTCTACTAAACTATACATTGTGGGGGGAGAATGAATCAGTATTTGCTGTACTTTAACAATGGAGACTAACTATTTCCTATTACAAGAGATCTCCTATTGTGATGCATTCATAATAGAAAAGATGAGTCAGCCATGGAGATACCACGGTAAAAGTTTTCAAGGGTCACTCTTGTATTGGGTCACTCCTCTGTCTCTGTCTTCCTCTGCACTCACAGGCTGCTTGGAGACTCTCATAACATATGGTTATTCACAGTGTTGTGAGATCTCTTTTAGGATTAACTCTAAGAGTCTAGCTGTCTCTCCTTGGCCTTCCTTCCTCTTCCTTATCTACTTTCTGGGCTAATGGGATAGTGAGCCTTGTAGCTCTCGACAGCCCATCCCCAATCTATCAGTTAGGCATGGCTATCAGAGTCAGGTTTACTCCCAGGCAACTAACTGGAATTGTAGTGACCAAAGCGCTAGTTCCACTGCTGTTGCCCAGCACTCTGTCACACAGTAACTACGTGTGTGTGTGTGTGTGGCGGGGGGGGGACTCCGTTTTTTGGGCTCTCAACTTGAGACCAGTCAGCATTAATTTGACCACCCAGTCAAGATCATCGGTGATGTCACCTACCTCAACTCTGTAGGTTGATTTAAAACAAATACAAGGAAGTTCTTCTTCACGCAGCGCACAGTCAACTTGTGGAACTCCTAACCTGAGGAGATTGTGAAGGCTAGGACAATAACAGCGTTTAAAAGAGAACTGGATAAATTCATGGCGGTTAAGTCCATAAATGGCTATTAGCCAGGATGGGTAAGGAATGGTGTCCCTAGCCTCTGTTTGTCAGAGGGTGGAGATGGATGGCAGGAGAGAGATCACTTGATCATTACATGTTAAGTCCACTCCCTCTGGGGCACCTGGCATTGGCCACTGTCAGTAGACAGGATACTGGGCTAGATGGACCTTTGGTCTGACCTGGTACGCCGTTCTTATGATAACATGGGTGGCACTGAGAAATAACTTGATGCCTGTGCAGCAAAGGTTTCATCAGTAATGAGGTGCTTCATCAAGAACATCTTTCACAAGCAAACACCTTGGTAAGTGGAGAGATGAAGCTGAGGATATACAGTGCTTCGGTGGTCAGTATCCTGATTTAGTTTATTGAAACATAGCTCCTCAGTGTTAGGATTGAAAAGAAGATGGACATCACCCAGATGAAGCAGCTCTGAGCAATGGAAAACATCAAATGGTTCAAATTCAAGTTGAATAAAGAAATCCATCTTCTAACTAAACAGATCCCACTCTCTCAGGACCCACATGGTCATGTGGTCCAAATACCTACCTACTTCTCTGCAAGAATCATCTTTGATTTTGACTTTGTGAAAGCAAGGTGGAAAAGGCCCCACAGAAGACCTAAAAATAAACATCTATCCTTACAGGCGTTCCACCTCATAGCACACCAGATTTGCTTCAGGACAGAACATCATGGAGGCAAATAATGTTTTCGATTGCCTCTATGCTGTCCACATAGCATGAGTGTAGCAGGGTCTCAGTTGGTCTACCCAGCCGCTGGAGGATGGTGGAGAGCTATTGCCTCACCGAAAGGCCTTGGTCACACCTTTCTGTTGATGGGGAGTTAGTGAAGGGAGGTGTGCCAGCCAGAATTCGTGACATGCCCCTCAGGCAGGGGAGTGCTGGCACGAATCAGTGGTCTTTATCGGGGTTCTGCCACCTGAGGCAGGGTGGCCGGGATAGAGGAACGTAGGCCCACCCGACTCCACTGCATTCCAGCCCAGGGCTCTGACAGTGGCAGGAGGAGAGTGTCCCGCCACTGGGTCAGTGGGGATCCATCCGCAACATGCTGACCAAATACTGGCTCATTGCACTGTCCATTTCTGCCCCTGGGCTACTTCCTACCCAGTCTCTCGAATGGGTCCCCTGGTTCCTCCAACTCATTTGGATATTCAGCCACCGGTAGCCCTGGTAGGTTCAGCTCACCTTCAGCGTCAGGCTCACTCTGGCTCAGGTCACTACCTGGCTCCTCCAGTTCCTCGAGGTACTCTGTGGCTGGCAGTCCTGGTAACTCAAGTCCTTCCTCAAGGTCAGGTTTCCCCTGGCTCGGCAGCAGGGTCTGCAGGGAACAGCCAGCAGTCTGTCTGTCTGTCTCCCTCCCTGGTGCAGCCCTGACTGAGCTAAGGGCCCTGCCTTTTGTACTTCATGTTCCACCCCTCCCCTTCTAGAGGGTGGAGTAAGCTTGGCCTGGCCCCGCCCACTCAGGCCAAGAGAGTGGCTCTTTACCCTCTGGTTCGGAGGGAGGCCACCCTGGCTCCCTACAATGAGAAATAATTAAACTGGGACACCTGAAAAGGGCCTGATTTTTCAAAGGCCAGGTGCTCAAGACTTCCCAAAAATCAGGCCCCTTTCAGGTGTCTCCTAAAAACAGAGGCACCCAAAACCCTATCACTTTTGAAAATCTTGGCCTATGTTTGTATCATTTTGTCATCCCAATGTGTGTATTGTTGGTGTCGAAAAGGACACTCCTTCCAAGACTTTTCAATGCCATTTTCATTACCTTACTATGCAATGTGAATATTTTCAAGTTTTCCTTTTTCCTTTGTAGCAAAAGTTTTAGGAAGTTTATATAAATTAATAAAATCCTGGGCTCTATGAAGCCAGTCTAGCTTTGAACACGCTTTTATTGATCTTTCAGGTAAATCTACTGTGAATGTTATGAGCCAAACCCTGATCACCAACTTCAAACAGAATTGGAGGTACCTGTGGAGAGTTACCCTGGCAGACAAGCTTTTACTAAAGCCAGTAGAGCAGAGGTGAGGATAAAAAAGTTGCTTAATTAACATTTCAGATGTATTGTAGGTTGAGTGATTTAAGGTAGCTTAAACTATCCCAGCTGTATTCTAAAGGATGCCATTTTTATATGGTATAGATATTAATCTTGCAATAATACTGCTCTACAGCCAAAATGCTTCTGAAATAAATTTAGTCCAACTTTACTAATTCTGGGTCACTGAGAACGAAAATGATGCTTAAAATTGTTGATTGGCTCTAGTTTTCAAGATATGCTGTTGGGTCAGTATATACGACCCTTGACTTGGGAATGGCAGAGGATAAGTGAGTTATAAAGGGAAGGGATCTCAATTTAAACCAGAAATGACTAAAATACATCTTTGACTGGATCTATGAATAAATCTATGACTGGGTTTGGACAGTACTTGCTTTTGAGGCAAAACAATGAATGATGCAATCTGAAGCTGGTATTGCATCATACATGATATGAATTGCATCATGTTATTCCTAGAAGTCATGGATGATGCAATCATAACGAAGCTTACATCACTCTGCTGAACAAATTGCCCTATATCAGCTCTAGAAATCATACAGTGTCGTGCTCTCTTATTTGTCAGTGTTTAATTTTGCAAAGGGACATATTTCTGTTTAGCCAAAGTGAGCAGAGATGCCTCATACTTGTGTGAACAGTGCAGATAACTTCTGCTATGTTTGTGGTGAAGTGACTTTTGCATCACAAAAGCACAGTATAACCACTATGGTTAAGAAAGCCTATTATCTTTAGTTTGGCTGCAAAATTGGAGATCAGGACAAGAGGTGGGCCCCACACATATGCTGCAACACTTGTGCAACAAATCTTCACCAGTGGTTGAACAGGAAAAGGAAATCTATGCCTTTTGCAGTGCCAATGATTTGGAGAGAACCAACAGATCATCCCAGCAATTGTTACTTCTGCATGGTGCCTCCAGTTGGGAAAGGAGTGTCAAAGAAGAAAAAATGGACTGTGCATTATCCAAACATTCCATCAGCTATACGCCCAGTACCCCACGGAGAAGGACTGCTGGTTCCTGATGCACCAGAATCATTCTCACTTGAGTCAGATGAGGAAGAGGAAGAGGATGAAACTTCTGGTCCTGAACCATCAATGTCACAGGACCCACATTTTCTCCCATCCTCCTCCTCTGAACCACACCTCAGAACACAAGGTGAACTGAATGACCTTGTCAGGGATTTGGAACTACGCAAGAGTAAGACAGAGCTGTTGGGCTCCAGACTACAGCAATGGAATCTCCTGGCAGGCTATCAGGGCAAATGGAGCCCATCAATGCTTGCAGACTATTGCTGGACAGTGACAAGAGATGCTCCATTTAATGAATACAAGAGACAAGCCAAGAAGCGCTGAGTAGACACTGAATAGGACTAAATTATGTACATAATAGTTTTTTGCCTTTTGTTTCATAATAAATTTTATTTATATAACCCTTTTGCTGATTTTTAAAGTGTTACATAAACAGGACAGGTGAAATATTATCATGCAAAGCAATCATAAACACATGAAAAGACCTAGGTTTACAATTTATGATTAAAACTCTACTATCTACACAATATACATAGACCTAAAATGTAAAAACTTAAATATCTTAGAAACAGTAGCCAATCAGTTGTTTTAATTGTCATATTTGAATTCAGCACATCAAAATGCATAATAAATATCACATTTTATCTCTGAAGCATACAACTTCTCAAAAATTGTAGACCAGTGTAATTGGACACAGTCATAAATAGAGCACTTAAATATCCCTTTTATTTTTCAGATGCCACAGCTAGTTAACTTATCTGAAGATCACAACCTTATTTCCTGCAGTCACTGTAATTGGAAAAGTTGTAGTAGGATTTTAGCCTTTTCTAGCACCATTTCTCATTAGCTTAAGATAAAATAGAGAGAGGATCCTGCATGATATTTTGTGCTGGACTATCCTGTAAAGGCTTGGTCCAAAAGCCATGGAAGTCTATGAAAAGTCTTCCATTGGCTTCACTAGGCTTTGGATCAGATTCTAGAAGAAAAAGCTGGAAAATCCAGAGGATTTTAAAAATGACAAATGTTATTTAGCCATGATTCTAAGAGGCAGATTCTGATATGCTTGCTCACATTGAAGAGAACTTTATTCCATTCACTTAAGTGGGAGTACTTTGTAGTGGTTGGTGCTACTCAACCTAAGCAAGGCTATTAGAAACTGATCCCAAGACATGCACCTAACGCATCATCAAGAACCACTTTTGTCACTCAATGGGGAGTCAAAGAGTACTGAGGACAAACTTCCAGCACATTAAAGCTGGAAGATAATGCAATTCTAAATAGCTTCAGGTTTTATATAGTCGCCCATCACCATAGTATCTGAGCATCTTCCATGCAAAATTAATAGCACCAACTAGGGTGACCAGATGTCCCGATTTTATAGGGACAGTCCTGATTTTGGGTCTTTTTCTTATATAGGCTCCTATTACCCCCCAACCCCTGTCCCGATTTTTCACACTTGCTATCTGTTCACCCTAGCACCAACTAAGTTTGTAAGGCACTTCATGGACTCTACTGCACTTCTCTTTTGGGGGAGGAGGGTGTCAAAATTCAGCTTGGGTAAGGGATTTGTTTCATTCTGAAAATTGTATTTCATGTTTTTTAAATTTTGTGGGGAGTTGGTGGTTAATAGTTTTGGGTGTAGAAGGGCAGGTTACTAGGATTCATCAAGTTTCACTAGGATCCTCTAAACTTTGAGCAACTTCACAGAATCCAGCTAATAAAGAGATGAAGTCAAATATATGAGTGATGCAGTCAGAAGCAAATCACTCACAGCTTAGTATACTGCTTAGATTAAAGATGAACAAACTAGGCTGGATGTAAAGAAGAGCATATGGCCATGATTCACATTTTCACTACAGTCATTTTACCCCACTCTGGTCTTGTGTCGGAGAAAAACACAGGTCTCACTTTCTGGTTGGATGCAGCGAAGTCAGATACTTTATTATCTCATTGCATAGAGGAAGAGAGTGCACTAGGACACAGGGTTTCCCCCTCCTAGGCAGGTTTCTCTACAGGTAAACAATTACAGCAGAGCATTTATACCTTTTGTTATAGACAATAATAAGCAGGAGCTGCATTTTGTTTATACATAGGTCATCTTGATATCTTATTTTTCTCACTTCTTTTTAGACTATAGTCTACATTCCATATCAAACACAAGTTCGCAACAACTTCTCACACCATTCTTTCCCACTCACCTCACGCAATCCTCGCTTCTACAAATCTCACGTTATTAGAGTTACAGCTAGCCTGACTCTTGCTAACAAAGACTGTCATGCATTGAAATCCCTTTCAAATCCCTGCCTCTTGTAAATTACATTTACACTCAGACATTATTGTAATGCATGGATGTAAAATGTGTTACCAGAGTGGGGTGAAGTGGCCGTAGCATAAATGAGAATCAGAGATGGTAAAAGTATATTCAGAACTGGGATAAATAGGTGCAAAACTCCTGCTAAAAATCAATAAAGCTGCACATGCTTATTCCAAGTCTGAATTTAGTCCATTGTGGCATGTATTTCTTATTCATATTTTTATTGTCATTTTTATTATTTATTTTATTACTGTAGTGCCCAAGGACCAGCCAAGAACTATTGTTAGGCACTGTACAAACAGATTCCAAGATAGTCCCTTCCGCAAGGAGCTTGCAATGTAAATAGACAAGACAGATAAAGGGCAGAGAAAAGGGTATAACATACAATGTGATGGCCTGCAACCTCCATGTTAGTAGCATGATTTATTTAAAATTTGCGGGGCGGGGTATTAGTTGAAAGGGAAGCAGTTAAACAGAAAGACAAAGTTAGAGAGAGAGGACACTGAAGGGAGGGACAAGGTGGACAGATGTCAGGTACTGCCTCCTGGTAGTCAGTCCTAGTGGTCAGAGTGGAGATCGCAGCCAGACGTGGAGTTGGGAATGAGCCAAAGGGTGGCACTGGAATTGAGATCCTAGCACAGGCCGGGGTCTGAACTGAAATCACAGTCCATAGACAAACCAGAATCAGAACTGTAATCAAAGACCAAATACAGATAGAAGGTCAAAGTCAGGTAGTCAGAGTCTGAGGACCCGGGAAGGGTCAGGAGGTGGAGGCTAGACTGGAGCAGGTCAGTATCAGGGCTGGAGCAAGGTCAGAGCAGGACAAGGACAAGACTGAAACAGGGCATGGGCAAGGCTGAGGCAGGAACAGGAGTAGGAGCAGGAACAGGCTGGGAGTCTCAAAAGTCTGATGCACTGCGTGGCAGCAGGAGGGTTCCTGACTGGATAGTGCTGTTACACAGACTGATATGATCTGTGATATGATCTGCAGCTCTGGCAGGGTTGTGGAAATACCTAAGCCTGGGGGTCATCTGACACAGGCTCTGCTCTGGGATAGGTTGCTGCTACATGCCTGAGGGCTGAGTCACTGCAGGCTCCGTAAGAAGGTTAATTCAGTGCAGCTGAGAGAGCAGCCCTTGTCTTGAGGGCACCTCTCAGGCATCCCCAAGCTGAGCTTGTCAGGGTGGGCTTGGTGGAACTCAGAGCAGGTTGGGGGCACGACTGTTGCTTGCTGGCTCCCGTGAGCGCTCCTCGAGGCTGTACCCTTCCCAATCTATGAGGTACAGGCGCTTACCTTAGAGGATCTTGGAATTGAGGATTTGATTCACCAGATATGCTTCCTGACCTTCCATCATGACTGGAGGAGAAGGGACTAGAGCACCCAGGGGCTTACTATGGGGGACCTTCGTGTGGCAGCACACGTTGCAGGAGTCTATGAATGACCTCATGGAGACATGCAATCAGAGCCACCAGAAATATCATGATTAGTTTTGCGGTCTTCCAGTGTCCAAAATGGCCAACCAGAGATGAGTCGTGGCATAGCTGGACAATTGCAAGATGGTGTTGGTTTTCAGGGACATAAGCATGGCCTGGAAACAAAAGTACTTCATTCTTCACAGAGAGGCCTGGGTTGAGCTCGGCACTGGGCAATGTCTGTTTAGTCACCAATTGATCACTCAGTAGAGAGAATATTATAAGGGCTAACATGTCCATGTTCACTAATACATTGGCAAAATGGTGGAGAGTTCTGGTGGTCCTTCTTTGCATCAAGTTATTCCCCCTTGTGGGAGAGTGTATCAGGTTTGCCATTCCAGCCTCCAGGTCTATAATGTAGTGTGAATTCAAAAAAATGTTAAAAAACAGAGACCAACTAATCTGGTGCTGGCTGAGAGCCTTTGCAGATTACAGATGTTCTAAGATTTTGTGGTCAATGCATACTTTGACAGGAGTGCATCTGACGAAGTAAGTATTCACCTACGAAATCTCATGTTCCAAAACATCTGTTAGTCTATAAGGTGCCACAGGACTCTTTGTCATTTTTGACAGGAAAGCTCTTATTCACCTAGTGGTGACACCACCATTCAAAGGCAGCCTTGATGGCTAGCAGCTCCTTGTCATAGACTTTTGTAGTTCCACTCAGTAGGACTTAGCTCTCTGGAGTAGAATGCACATGGGTGGAGAACACTCAGTGACCCCTCTGGTTGTAACAGTACTGCCCCAGTGAACCTAACTGGAAGCATCTGCCTCAACAACAAAGGAGTTGGATGTATCTGGGTGCATCAATATAGATGCAGAAGTGAAGACATTATTCAGTTGCTCAAAAATATGTTGGGTTCCCGACATCCAGATGAAGGTGGAATTCTTGCAGAGGAGTTGGATAATTGGAGCCACTACTCGGGAGAATACCTTGATGAACCTCCAGCAGAAATTTGTGAAGCATTGGATGTCATGGATGGTCCTTGGTGAGGCCCAGTCCACAATGACAGCAACTTTCCACGGTTCCCATTTAGCGAGATAATATTGTCCAGGAAATTGATGGTGATGCAGGCAAATTCACATTTTTCTGGTTTGGAATATAGCCCATTTTTCCTGAGGCATTCCAGCACTTGTTAGACATATTGGTCATTCAAAGTCTTGTTCTCTGAAAAGATGAGTATGTCTAAGTAAACCACAACAAACTCGTCTAGAATATCCATGAAACACTGGAACTTGATTTTGGTTGCTTTGAGAGGCCAAAGGGCATAACCGTGTACTCATAGTGGCCATACCTGGTGCAGAAGGGTATCTTCCACTCAGCCCTCCTATATGCTGACCAGGTTGTATGCACCACACAAGTTGAGTTTGGTGAAGACCTTTACTGAGCCAACCCATTCTAAGAGCTTATTGATCAGTGGAAGACCATATTTGTTCTCGATGGTAATACATTCAGGACATGATAGTCAACACAGAGATGCAGTGTCCTGTCCTTCTTTTAATAAACAGGATGGGGGCTCCAGCAGGGAATTTGGAGTTCTTAGTCAGATTTTCCTCCAGGTAATCCCATGGGGCTTTGAGCTCAGTTCTGATAGTGGGTAAATGTGTCCAAAGACAGGACATCTATAGGGCAGTTATCAAGTCAGTACTGGGCTAAGGTATCAGCCTTCTTTTTATTGAACATGTCCGCAAGATCGCTATACTTGGCTGGGATTGACAAGCCAGTATTTTTGGGAGTTGAGGTAGTACTGAGCAGGAAGGATGCCTTCACAGAGGTGAGTCCCAGCTTCTCCCTGCTAGGTCTTTCTAGACATTGCAGCCAGCAAAACCCAGAGTTAAGCCATGCCTCTCACACTGCCCATGAAGTGTTCAGGTTTTGAAGGGAGAGCCAGGGAAGGCCCAATTTATCCTGAAAGTGCAGTGAAAGATTACATCATATTGCATAGTTTCCTGGGGGTCCCCAGTCCCAACCTGGAGAGGGGCTGTCTCATAGGCAATTGGCCCTGAGGTCAGCATACAGCCATCCAATGTGTTCGGGCTCAGGCTGGAGCCTGAGATCAGAGTCCCAGAGCTCAGGGTGCAGCCCAAATGTCTACACTGCAATTAAATATCCCCTTAGCCTGAGCCCCACCAGCCCAAATCAGCTGTCATGGGTCAGCCAGGGGCAATGAAAAAGAGAGAGAACTGCCTTATAGGGACAAAAGCATCATAAATAAATACATTATTAAAGCACATTGGAAGGAACAAAAACAATAGAGCTAATGCTTCCCATAATAATCCCCACCTGCTTTAACTTTGCTGATAAATCAGCCAGGCCATAATGGATAAGCCATTCTGAGCACTTTTTTGTTGTGGCATCAGGACTTCCAAAGAAGAATAAGGCATACCGGGTAATTTTTCCTCATGCTCATCATGGTAAACAAGGCAGATGATATTGCGATGATTTCAGGTTTCATCTGAATCAGAAGTGTAAGTATGAAACAGCAAAGACAATGTTCACTGCATATTTCACTGGGAAAACTGTGCTTCCCCTGAAAATGAAAAAAAAGAACAAAAATTCAGACCCACAAAAGAAAGAAGTGGCAAAGGTAGCACACGATATGCATACAGTACAACAAGCCGATGGAGCAAAAGTAACAGCTGTGTTCACCCAAGTGATAGCAGAATTCTAGAGCCAGATAAATATAGTTGTTGGGGAACAATTAAATACCCAGTCTCCGAATCAAACACCTCAAAATGCAGCAGGCAAAAGTACCAAGGTTTTTTAATGATTTACAAGTATGATTCATAGATTTTTAAGGTCAGAAGGGACCATTATGATTGTCTAGTCCGACCTCCTTCACAAAGCAGGCCACAGAATCTCACCCACCCACTCCTGTAACAAACCCATAACCTGTGTCTGAGCCACTGAAGTCCTCAAATCATGGTTTAAAGACTTCAAGGTGCAGAGAATCCTCCAGCAAGTAACCTATTCCCCACACTGCAGAGGAAGGTGAAAAAACCCCAGGGCCTCTGCCAATCTGCCTTGGGGGAAAATTCCTTCCTGACCCCAAATATGGTAATCAGCTAAACCCTGAGCATGTGGGCAAGACTCATCAGCCAGACACCCAGGAAAGAATTCTCTGTAGTAACTCAGATCCCACCCCATCTAACATCCCATCACTGGGCATATTTACTGCTAATAGTCAAAGATCAATTAATTGCCAAAATTAGGCTATCCCATTATACCATCCCCTCCATAAATTATCAAGTTTAGTCTTGAAACCAGACATGTCTTTTGCCTCCACTGCTCCTCTTGGAAGACTGTTCCAAAACTTCACCCCTCTGATTGTTAGAAACCTTCATCTAATTTCAAGTCTAAACTTCCAGATGGCCAGTTTATATCCATGATGTTAAACTTGGAGCAAAAAGTCCCTGGAAAATCCATGTTTGGAAAAGATAAGAACATGCTGCCATTAAGGTCACATTGTTCTCCATAACTTTCCTATTCAAAAAATAAAAGTGAATGAATAATTTAGGATGATACGTATGTATTGAATTATGAGATGTAAAGATGAAAAATTGTTAAAAAGTAAAAATACGAGTTACACGTTGTTAGTTTAATGCTGAGCTGTGTTGCAGTAATGTCGATTTTACCTTAATGATTTATAATAGCTCTCATGGGGTGTATATGCCCCATTCTGGCCTGGCATCCAAGGGGATAATGCAGGAAGTGCCGGTCAGTACTGATTGGCAGCCTGACAGCAGCTGGGAGAATAAAAGATCTGAGACATGGAGAGGCAGGGCAGCTGCCAGAGGAGCAAGCAGGCTGGAGAAGGAAACCTTTGCCAGCAAGCTGGTGAGAATCTGCCAAGAAACAGCAGCCAGAGAGGGGCCAACCAGATCTAGAGGCTGGAGAAGCCCACAGAAACCAAGGGAGGTAGGAAGGAGCTCAGGGCACAGCATTGGGAGTTACAGAGACATGATTTGACCTGCTTGGTTTAAACATCCTGATCTGGAACTCAGTGGAGTCAGCAGGCTTGGGTTACCCTATTTCCCCTCAGAGACTTAAGAGCCAAAGTGGTTTCCAGACCCCTGAATACTTGGACCAACTAGCACCACCAAGTATAAGGGGGAAAACCCACACCACCCAGCAGGACTGAAATTAACACTTCTTACCAATAGGTTTGCCAACTTTCTAATCACACAAAACTGAACACCCTAGGCCCACTCCTTCAGTGAGGGCCTGGCCCCCATTCACTACATTCCCCCTCCCCTAGTGACTCACTATCCCCCACCCTCATTCACTTTCACTGGGCTGAGGCAGGGGGTTGGGGTGTGGGAGGGGTGAAGGCTCTAACTTGGGGGGTGAGGGCTTTGGGGTAGGACCATAAATGAGGAGTTCAGGGTGTCGGAGGGGGCTCCATGCTGGTGCAGGGGGTTGGGTGCAGGGGGAATGAGGGCTTGGTTTGGGGGTTCAGGCTCTGGGTGGGGTCTAGTATATGAGGTTTGGGGAGCAGGAGGGGGCTCCAGGTTTGGGGGGGGAGGATCGGGGTTGGGGCATGGGCTTACTTCTGGTGACTCCTGGTCAGAGGCACATCAGCGGTATGTGTAATAAAAAGAAGATCCTTTCCCTTGGCATAAAGCCTATAGCAAAGATGGTTATAGAGCTGCCAATCCTTGATTGTGTCAGTGTTGAGAATGGTGAATCAGAATCACAGAAGCAGGAAATTTCCACAGCACACATGACAACAGAGCTGTCAGTGGCAGATCAGAGCAGTGCTGAAGAAGGCAAAATAGAGCCACAGAAAGACATGTCTATGACAGACACGACTATAGAGCTACAGATATCTGAGTGTGACACGGATCAGAATAAAGTATCATCTTCTTCACTGACACATCCTCTTGAAGATCCACTCAGTGAAGATATTGAGGAGCAGCTCGGTGAAGTGCGTAATTTTGGACCACTGCTGGATTCACCAGCAAACTTAACAGAACACCACATAAATGTAGCAACTTTGATGCCAGCCACACACACTGGATAAAGCCTGGAATTGGTGGTAGATGAAAATCAAGTTAGTTCATTGGCTAGAAACAAATTAGAATCCCCCCAGATTCTCCTCTGTTCTTAAAGAAATTCAGGTTACAGTAGAACTTACAAGCCCTTGCAAAAGGAGGGGAAAATGAGCTCTCATTTGGCAGATATATGGCTGACATAGTTCAAGGCTGTAGTGAGAGCTATGGAGATGCAACTGACAAAACTTATGATGCAGAGGATGACAGTCAGATGGGTCACTTAGATCAAGGAACTATGAATCAGGCATTGATGGGAGCTCTAAACTAGATAATGTAAAAAAACAGATAAAAGAAAGACAATCAAAACAAAGCCAAAGAGAAGAGAAAAGCCAAGCCTAAAATCAAGGAGAAGAAGGAGGAGGAAAAATGGAAGCATGCTTAAAATTAGGGCTGAGCAAATAAGTGAGTTTCAACAAGGACAAGTGCAGAGTCCTGCACTTAGGACAGAAGAATCCCATTCACTGCTACAGACTAGGGACTGAGTGGCTAGGCAGCAGTTCTGCAGTAAAGGACCTGGGGGTTACAGAGGACAAGAAGCTAGATATGAGTCAACAGTGTGCCCTTGTTGCCAAGAAGGCTAACAGCATTTTGGGCTGTATAAGTAGGGGCATTGCCAGCAGATCAAGGGATGTGATCATTCCCCTCTATTCAACATTGGTGAGGCCTCATCTGGAGTACTGTGTCCAGTTTTGGGCCCCACACTACAAGAAAGATGTGGAAAAATTGGAAAGAGTCCAGCGGAGGGCAACAAAACTGATTAGAGGTCTGAAGCACATGAGTTATGAGGAAAGGCTGAAGGAACTGGGATTGTTTAGTCTGCAGAAGAGAAGAATGAATTTGATAGCTGCTTTCAACTACGTGAAAGGGGGTTCCAAAGAGGATGGGTCTAGACTGTTCTCAGTGGTACCTGATGACAGAACAAGGAGTAATGGTCTCAAGTTGCAGTGCGGGAGGTTTAGGTTGGATATTAGGAAAAACTTTTTCACTCGGAGAGTGGTGAAGCACTGGAATGGGTTACCTAGGGAGGTGGTGGAATCTCCTTCCTTACAGGCTTTTAAGGTGAGGCTTGACAAAGCCCTGGCTGGGATGATTTAGTTGGGGATTAGTCCTGCTTTGAGCAGGGGGTTGGACTAGATGACCTCCTAAGGTCCCTTCCAACCCTGATATTCTATGATTCTATTATTCTATGAACCTGAAAAATCTGGAAAAGAAATGTTTTGAAGAGCAATGAATGGGGGGAAGCGCATAATCATGGAGGACTTCAATTTGAATGACATATGCTGGAGCTCTTATGTTGCCCGTACTAAAACATCATTGGAATTTCATAATATTATAAATGACAATTTCGTGTCTCAAAATATGTTGCATCCAACATGGGGAAATTCTGTTTTAGATCTTGTCTCAGCAAATAAACAGGAACTGATCACAGGCCTAAAATTTAATAATAGTTTTTGTGCAAGTGATTGCTACTTGATCACATGTATAATGTACAAACAGAATAAAGTCCAGATAACTAGTATACATATTTGATGCTTTAAAGGGGAATTGTTTAAGATGTCCCCAAAGCCACAATGCCATAATCAAAGAAAAAGGCCTTTGTGGTTACAAAATGACATCCTTTAGAAGAGGAGTGAAGGTAGCTATAAAAAAGTAATAAAAATATTTAACAAAAAGGGGAAAGGAGAAGTTGATAGTCGTTAATATGTGAGAATCTAGGAATTGTAGAAAATTGATAAGTGAAGCAAATGACCATAAGGAAAAATCTATGACTAGCACATTTAAGGAGAATAAGAAGGAATTTTTAAGTATATTAGAAACAAAAAGAATCCTAACAATGGTGTTGGTCCATTACAACATGGAAATGGTAGGATTATAAATATTAATGCAGAGAAGGCAGAAGTTTTCAATAAATATTTCTGTTCTGTATTTAGGAAAAAGAGATGATGTAGTCAAATCATATGATGATGATAACATTCTTTCCATTCTACTAGTATGTCAGGAGGATGGTAAAACATCAGCTACTGAAGTTAGACAATTTTAAATCAGCAGGTCCAGATAACTTGCACCCAAGAGTTTTACAAGAGCTAGCTAAGGAGCTTACTGGACTGTTAATGTTGATTTTTAATATATCTTGGAACATTGCGGAAGTTCCAGAAGACTGGAAGAAAGCTAATGGTATGCCAATATTTTAAAAGGGTAAATGGAGGACTCCGGTTATTAAATGGGTAAATGGGACAAAGTGGGTTTTTCAATCTGACATCAGTTGTGGGAAGATAATGGCTGATATGGGACTGGATTAATAGAGAATTAAAGGAGGGTAATATAATTAATGTCAATCAGTGTTGATACATGGGAAATATATCCTGTCAAACTAACTTGATCATTTTTTTAATGAGATTACAAATTTGCTAAATAAAGGTAATAGTGTTAATGTAATATACTTAGATTTCTGTAAGACATTTGACTTGGAACTGCATGACATTTTGATTAAAAAACTAGTTCAATATAAAATTAACATGGTACACACTAAATGGATTAGAAGTTGACTAACTGATAGGTCTGTAAAATGGGAATCACTGCTGAGCAGGTGTGTTTCCAGTTGGTTCTGTCAAGCTGTCTGCCTTATATCAAGAAGCATGGCAATATTGAGGTTACTTCCAAAGAACTAGTCAATTACCCCAGGTCAGTTGCACCTGAGATCTCACACCAAAGAAAATACTTGCAACCAGTGCTATAATAAACTATATACAGATTTATTAAATAGGAGAACAAAATAAGAGAGTTATTTACAAGGTTAAAGCAGGTAAACATACATACATTAACAATCTTGAGTTTCAGAAGGTAAGAGAAGCTTCTATAATAAGTAAGTTTTGTATGCCCTTTAGAGCTAAACCAGGCTAAGCAGCTGGAGATCTCTGGATTATGCCTAGAATGCTTGTCCCCAGAGTCCAAACATGATAGTGGTATAGTTCATTCTTATTAGGGATTTTTATTTCCCCCTTCCATATTCTCTGAGGTGTGAACTCAGATGATGGGAGGAATCCACTTGCATGATTGATCTTCATGAGGGTAAAGAAGCAGAGCAACAAAGTATTTTGTCCTCTTTAATCATAGAATATCAGGGTTGGAAGGGACCTCAGGAAATCATCTAGTCTAACCCCCTGCTCAAAGCAGGACCAATCCCTAGACAGATTTTTGCCCCAGATCCCTAAATGGCCCCTGTAAGGATTGAACTCACAACCCTAGGGTTAGCAAGCTAATACTCAACCCACTGAGCTATGCCCCCTCATAATCCATGTGGCATTGATGGACCTTCCCTGTTAGGCAAGATGTAACATCTTTGATTGTAGATTGTAGATATATCTCTCTTGTGTGGTGATTTACCTAGTTACAGGGGCTTACAATACCAATGCTTAAACTTTACCTTACAATATGGGATACAGATGTCATAAATAAGATTAATGTATGCGGCACCTAATAATCATTCAATAAAGTCTAAACACTAAACATATTCTTATAATTCTAATGCTGGTTTTAGCAAGGCTAACACACAGATAATCTAGACTGATTCCAGCTCTGTATTTTTCAGTGGTCAGCTGGGACTTGGGGACCTTGGCATGAGCTGACAATTCATCTGCCAGCATCATAGGGTACTGCAGTGTTAGGTTCTTGGCCTTATGCTATTTAATGTTTTTATGAATGACCTGAAAGGAAACATAAAATCATCACTGATAAAAAATTTGCAGATGATCCAAAAACTGGAGGAGTGGTAAATAATGGACTATTCACTGATTCAGTGCAAACTGGATCACTTAGGAAGCTAGGTGCAAGCAAACAATGAGTATTTTAATACAGCTAAATGTAAATGTATACAGCTAGGAGTCATAGAATATCAGGGTTGGAAGAGACCTCAGGAGGTCATCTAGTCCAACCCCCTGCTCAAAGCAGGACTAATCCCCAACTAAATTATCCCAACCAAGACTTTGTCAAGCCTGACCTTAAAAACCAATAAGGAAGGAGATTCCATCACCTCCCTAGGTAACCCATTCCAGTGCTTCACCACCCTCCTAGTGAAAAAGTTTTCCTAATATCCAAACTAAACCTCCCCCAAAAACAAAGGAACAAAGAATGTAAGCAATACTTACATGGTGGGGGACTCTGTCCTGGGTAGCAGTGATCTGAAAAAGATTTAGAAGTCATGCTGAATAATCAGTTGAACATGAGCTCCCAGTGTGATGCTGTGGCCAAAAGAGTGAATGCGATCCTGGGATGCATAAATAGGGGAATCTTGAGTAGAAGTGAAGATGTTATTCTACCTCTGCATTTGGCACTGGTGTGACCATTGCTGGAATACTGTATCTAGATCTTGTGTCTGCAGTTCAAGAAGGATGTTGCTAAATTAGAGATGATTCAGAGAAGAGCCACAAAAATGATTAAAAGATTGAAAAATATGTGTTATAGTGATAGACTCAAGTTGCTAAATCTACTTTGCCTTAAAAAGAGAAGGTAAAGGGATGATGATTACATTTTGTAAGTATCTACATGGGGAATAAATATTTGATAATGGGAGCCTAAGTCACATTTTTGAAAGTTCTTAGCAGCCTAGATCTGGTTGAAAGTCAACAGGACTTTGGTTCCTAAATCACATATGTCCTTTTGAAAATGTTTTCCTTGGAGTCTCTGCTCATACTGGTCTCTCTTCATACACAATACACTGCCTGGTACCATGCAGTAATACTGTAGAAGAGAAAGGATTGGAATCCTGATTTTCTCAGTCCTAGTCCAGTGCCTCAATCACAAAGCTATCTTTACTCTGCATATTTACTGTGTTTAGAATTTATACGAATTGGTTACATGTAACTTATTGTTTAGTGGATATTTAAATTAAAGGTGGAATGACTCTTAGATATACCTTAATTTCCCTGATATTCCCACCATCCCATCCATTACCTTTGCAACTTCTGCACTTCAGCCAGAATGGCAGGGTGTGCTACTGCTAGTCATGTTTGGTGGAGGGAGCATTAGGGAAAATGTGCTAAAAGTTAAGTAGGGATTAGCGCTGCACTCTGTCACTTTTCTGTGATGCTGTATATTGGAGACCTCTGGATGCGGTAGGCTTTTTGTTTTCTGAATGCTCCTCTGTGAGATGAATACTGTACTTCTGTCTAGATAGCACACACAGCAAACAGCAAAGCATAGAAGTGACAGCTCAGTACTATCTGTACTCTCAATGCACAAGGAAAGGATTTTTCATTTTCTATTCAAAGTATTGTTTATCAACATCTTGGACAATGACTTCACAATGCAATATTGCTTTAAACCTTTATTCCCCCCCACACCTCACCCTCCATGTAGTTTAGCTCAGCAGAGTAAGATTCCTGAGTGAGTCTTGTAAATTGAGAACCACTGAAAAACTGAACAATTATTACTTCTGGATTTAAATTTACTGAAGTACCTATACTATACACATCACCCTGGTATCTGGCTCACTGTAAAGATGGGCCCAAACCAAAATCCCAGATGTTAACACCAGTGGACAATGGCAAAGTTCAAATCTAGACCCAACCTTGGAGCTCAGGCCTATCTCTAGTAAACAATTATGAATGGGTTTTGGAAAATAACTCAATGTTGTTGTAACACTACTCATTAGAAGTCAATGGGAATGTTACTGTTGACTTCATAGGGAGCAGTTAGGCCAGCACTGACTACTTTTAAACACCCCCCCACCCTGTCAGTACATGAGAGAACTTGGTGTGCTCTTGGCTCTGCATGGACTTGAAGGGCCAAATATTCAAGATGCCTCCATTTTGTGATTGCATAATACCTGCGTGTGGATGTTTACCTAGTCACCAGAGCTCAGAAGTCAGGCAGCACTGCTCTTTCCTCTGAAGCATCTGGTACAGGACACTATGACTAACATGATAATGACCTACATAATGCCGGATTTACACTTTATGTGCTCCTGGGCACAGCATCTTCAGCGCCCCGCCCCTGCCTACGGCTGACCTTTGTGCTGTACAGTTTTAGGCAAGTAAGGTCCCCCTAAAATGCTGGTGCCCCATGGCACATGCCTACTGTGCCTATTTGGAAAACCAGCCCTGGACCTACATGAGCCTTTGACCTGGTAGAGATTCATTAGGATTTTCTATTTACATCATGTCTCCCCTAAAATGTTGACATGAGCAAATTATGTATGTAGCTCTTCTGCTAACCATGTGTTCCTGTTCTGTTGCCCCTGTCTGTCCCCTTCCCCTCCATTGTGTGCCACACACACAAGAATCTGAGATAAGATTGTGGAGCAGTACATTCTTCTACTGCACAGCTGTACAGCTGGCCATCACTATGGGGCCTTGATCTTGACTGGGGTCTCTGAGCATGCCCGAGTACAATATAAATTAATAACAATAGTGTACTAAAGTGTTCATCAAGGAGTTAACTAGGTTACTCTGAGTATTATGAGATTCAGCCACGGTCCACCCTCCCTTAACCTCCCATTTTAGATAGTGCATGTTCTTCCCCCCTTCCTCATTCTGTTGTGTTAAATAAAGCAGCAAGTTCTCAACCTGCAGTCCTGTGACTTGATCTATTTTGTTGTACTGAGCATGTTCCCTTTACAAAAAATAGTAACAATCATCTGATCTGATTCCTGTGTCCATCAAAGCAGTAGCTGCATTTCAATTGTGGTATGTAGACTAGGGTGACCAGATGTCCCGATTTTATAGGGACAGTCCTGATATTTGGGGCCTTTTCTTATATAGGTTTCTATTACCCCCCATCCTCTGTCCCGATTTTTCACACTTGCTATGTGGTCACCCTAATGTAGACAGATATAAATAAGTTGTGTGAAGTAGTCTCATAATTTTCACATAACATATCATGACAGATAACATGATCCAGTGGCAGGAAGTTGAAGCTAGATAAATTCTGACGGGAAATAAGGTGTAATTTTATAATGGTAAAAGTAATTAACCATTGGAACCTCTTACTAAGGGGGGATACTCCATCACTGTCAATTTTAAAATCAAGAGTGGATGTTTTTCTAACAGATCTGCTCTAGGAATTAGTTTGATACTGGAATTGAGACTAGGTGATCACAATGGTCCCTTCTGGTCTTAAATTCATAGATTCCATGTGCTAATAAATATATAGCATAATAGTATTTTACAAGAATAAGAAGCTGTCCCTGGTCCACTGTTACAGGACTGAGATCACCACTTGAACTTACATGGGCTGAGCCACATCAGGTTATAAACCTGACAGATTAACAAATTTCAAAAACCAAACAAGACTGGTCCTGGGCAATATTTGAAATGGGAGACAGAATTTAGACATTGTAGATGTCAACTTCCTAATTCAAAAAGTGGTGCAGCCAACATGGGGAAATTCAATATTGGATCTTGTCCTAACAGGTAAAGAGAAACTGATCACAGAACTAAAAATGAGTGGTCACTTATGAATAAGTGATCATGACCTGATCACATTTTTATGTACCTTCATGGGGAACAAATATTTAATAATAGGCTCTTCAGTGCAGCAGAGACAGTTATAACATGATCCAGTAGAGGGAATTAGAAGCTAGACAAATTCAGACTGGAAATAAGTTATACATTTTAATGATGAGAGTAATTATCTACTGGAACAATTTACTAAGGGTCATGGTGGATTCTCCATTACTGATAATTTTTAAATCAAAATTGGATGCTTTTCTAACAGATCTGCTCTAGGAGTAATTCTGGGGAAGTTCTATGGCATGTGTTATACAGCAAGTCAGACCAGATAAGCACAATAGTCCCTTCTGGCCTTGGAATCTATGAAAATCCCAGGGTGATATAACAATTGGGTAGATTGGAAGGCAATGCACTCAACTTAATGGAGTGGGAGGGACAGAGAGTATGGTATTTTACAAAACAATACTAAGGTAGATATACCCCAAGGGGTTCTTCTCTGACTGGGAGAAGAGCAGTGAAAGTGGGCTGTAATGCTTGCTTGTTAGAAGTGCGGAGAAGAAGCTTGACTTCTGTATCTCAGTCTAGATCACCGATGATGAGTATATTTGTGTTCAGAGTAGAAAGGGTATAGTAATGTCAGGGCTAGGAAACAAATGGCAGTTAGGAATTGAGCCCAAAATTCAGTTCCCTTCTTCTAGCCCCCTACCCCAACCAGTAAAACCCCACTCCCTCCACAATTTCCTGCTGTTTTAACTTCAAGTGTTTTCTGTTTATGGCTCTGTTGAAATTTCTATAGGTATAAACCTAGTGCAAAATTGACCTTTCTTTTTGCTCACTGAGTATGGCTACACTGCAGTAAAGACCAGTATGGCTGCAGCTGACCCAGGTTGGCCATGTCAGGCTCACACACTGCAGGGCTATAAAATTGCAGTATAGACATTCAGGTCTGGGCTGGAGTCCAGGCCCTGAGGCCCAAGGGGGCAGGAGGGACTCAGAGCCTGGGCTGCAGCCCAAGCTTGTGTGTCTACATTGCAGTTTTATATCCACACAGCCCAAGCCCCAGGAGCCTGAGTCAGCTGACCTGGACTCTCAGACTCGGTGATGTGTTTTTTTATCACGGTGTAGACATACCTACTGTATTAAATGAAGAATTAACCTAATGACGTAGGTTCATGTAAGCCTTTCTAGCACCTCTCCTAAATCTCATTCGGTCTTCAGTTTGTCACCATTACAAATGACTTTTTCCTGCATAGGTGAATCCTGAGTCTTGCATCTTAGGCTTTTCTCTTCAGATCTTGGCAACCTTTTAGAAGTGGTGTGCTGAGTCTTCATTTATTCACTCTAATTTAAGGTTTCACGTGCCAGTCATACATTTTAATGTTTTTAGTAGGTCTCTTCCTATAAGTCTATAGTATATAACTAAACTATTGTTGTATGTAAAGTAAATAAGGTTTTTAAAATGTTTAAGAAGCTTCATTTAAAATTAAATTAAAATGCAAAGCCCCCCCAGACCAGTGGCTAGGACCTAGGCAGTGAGAGTGCCACTGAAAATCAGCTTGCATGCTGCCTTTGGCACATGTGCCATAGGTTGCCTACCCCTGTCTTAGAGCTTGGGCAAATTATTGATACACTTTTACCAGCAAAGCATGCTTAAGAGTTACTTTATATCTTCATTCTAAGTACTTGTTTAAACACGTTCAGTTTAACATGAGCAGTAAGGTCTAATGCAGGCTTTCTCAAACAGGGGTTGCCACTTGTGTAGGGAAAGCCCCTGGCGGGCCAGGCCGGTGTGTTTATTTGCCCCGTCTGCAGGTCCATCCGATCGTGGCTCCCACTGACCGCAGTTCACTGCACCGGGCCAATGGGAGCTTCCAGCAGCTTCCAGCAGCTCCCATTGGCTCAGAGCAGCGATCCACGGCCAGTGGGAGCCACGATTGGCCGGACCTGCAGACGAGGCAGGTAAACACACCGGCCTGGCCTGCCAGGGTCTTTCCCTACACAAGCGGCAACCCCTGTTTGAGAAACCCTGGTCTAATGGCTTTGTAGCTTTTTTTTTTTGAGGGGGGAGGGAGGTGTCACTGAGAACATGAAATTAAAAGACTCATCTTTATACTTGATTGTTCCAACACATTTCCTTTTTGTCTGTTACAGCTATCCCCCTATTCCATTTTGTTTCTTACAGCTGTCCCCATACTCCATTTTGTTTTTGTTCTCCTCCTGTGGCCGCCCTTCCCTGGCTGTTAAGTTGTTTACCAGGGCCACTGCCCTTCTCAAAGGGAGGGCCCCTTAAGTTGTTTACCAAGAGCCATTGCCCTTCTCAAAGGGATGGCCACTTGTGCTGCGTGCTAAGTGGGACCACTGCCTTGTTCAAAGGGTTAGTCCTGTTATCACCTTGTTGAACCTGGGGTTGGTGTAGGGCAGGCAATGTCCAGAGCTGCAAGACCTAATGTGTTTTTAAGATCCTGAGCATGAGTCATAGGCCTCATGTGCTTTTGAGTCACCTATTGCACAGGACTCTGCCCAGGCATGTCTCTGTGCTCACCTGCAGTTTTTCCCTGTGCCTCCTCCCCTGTGACAGAGGGAGCCTATCAGGATCACTGTCGGGAAACTGCCTAAGTTTGCCTTTAAAAACAGACATTTTTGAAACAAACATCAGAAAGGTTCCTGCATTGCTGCCTGGTCTGATCAACCAGGGGTTTTGGGGGGTCCTTTCTCTGCTCTCATTTTATTTTTGATCGTACTCCCGGTTTTTAACCCCCCCCCGAAGAACGAATTGCTGCCTGAGAGATCTCCTGATTATCAAGACCGTATCGAGCCCTCCTTGCTTCTTCTGATGTTACTGCTGCTTCTGCCTTTGCTGCTGCCTTGGGGACTGGTAAGAATCCCTCTGTAAAACTTTCCATACTTTTATTTTATTACTTTAGCTGCTGGCTCTGTTTCCCTAGCACACAGACTCAAGCTAAACCTTGGTCTGTGTCTTAAAATCTCTCTTAAACTCCGCGTCGTTTTGCTGCTAAGAGTAAGCTTGCCGCCACTGCTAAGCTCTGCTTCCTGCTTTCAGCTGTATCCACTGCTGCAGCCACCATCCCTTGGCTTCCTTGGGGGCTGCCTTGGGAGCTGTATCCTGGGCACATACCACTCTGCCCTCTGTAACTTCCCCATAGCATAAGATGCACCGTAGGTTTTGCTTTTTAGTTTAATAAGTCATAGTTTGCTAAGATTGTAGAGCTTGTAAGTTTCACCTGCCTTGTTATAGTTTGCTGTTTTGTGGCTCTGTATAGTTGCTTGTTATAGTTTGCTTAGAATTGTGATATTTGTTGTTTTGCCTAGTTGTTGATTAAGATAGATTTTTAAAAAAAGCCATTGCCTGGTTGTATTCTGTACCTGTTTTATTACTTTGTATAAGCTGCTTGTAATTTATATAAGTTTGATTAAGTTAGAGGACAGATAAGGTTTTTACTGCTTGAATTTGTCTTCTCGCTGTCCCAATCTCTCCCTGAACTTTCCCGTGTCTGTTTTTCCCCAGCTCCAATCTCCCCCTCTGTGTACGTCTCCATGTCTCCCTGTTGTAACCCCTTGCTGCTCCCCCCCCCTCCCCCGTGTAACTTCCCAAACCCTTTGCCGCTTCTTTCCTTTTTTGGGGCGGGGGTGTCCCTCTAGCCCTTCTTTACACCTCTCTGCTGCCTCTCCCTGTATCCCTATGTTCATGCCCCCGCTCCTCCGCTGCCACTCCCCTACTGAAGATCACCATCACACTGCTCCGTTTGTCTTCACCCCGCTGCTCCGCAACTTCCCTGAAGTACTCTCCGCTGCTGCAGCCTGTTTCTTCCCTCAGCCGTCTCCCCCATTCTCCACGTGCCTTCCCATGGCTTACACGTTCAGCGCCCTCCTCTCGTGCTGCTCCCAAACTCCCCCTAAGTGCTCTCCAGCTGCTCCTGTCTCCCGTACCTCCAGCCCGCAGGCTCCTGAAGACTGCTGCTCTGGGCTTCAGAGTCTCTCGCTGCTTGCAGCTGCACTCTCCTCTCGTCAGATACCACTAATCACTCACTCCCCTCCCCGCTCCTGTTTCTTGACCCAGCTTTTAGGTACACTCTTGCTATCACAGCCTCACAAATTAAGTCAGTAATTTTCCACATTGCATAATTTCACTTATCACCCATATTGTATTATTCCACTGTGACTCACATTTACTTGTGGTTATAACACCCCATTAGTTTCCTCCATTTTTCTAATATACTTTGTATACCATTTTTATATAGAAGCTACCATTTTATTTTGCATTTTCTTTTGGGTACGTTTTGCACTCCACACTGTATCTAGAGTTGTTCCTATATAAAGTTCAGTTGCTTATTGACTGTACTGTATCCCATTGTGCTGAACCCCACTTACTGTACCCCACTGTTAAAACTCCCTACACTGTTCAATAAGATCCCCCCCATCATTGTCTATTGTAAACACCTTATACACCCCATCCCATCACATTTCATCGTTAAATTCCCACCACTTCCTCTTCCCTTTAATAAAGAAATTAATTGGCACCCCACTTGTGTGGTAATTGCTCCCCAAGATCCCATATACCTGCAGGCAGGGACACTTTTAACTTATTTCAGCCCAAGAGTATCCTGTCATCTTAATTGCTGTTCTGACTGCAAGAAGTTTGTAACACTGTCTTATGTAATGCATCTGCGAAATAAGGTTGACTTAGGGCCTTGTGTCTAACTTGAAAAGTATAAAGGTGTCATTTACTGTTAAAAGAAACATCAAGTCATAGTTGCTTCCTTTTGTCACATTTGCAGCATCTCCACAGAACTCCCTCTGCAGATGGTTTTCCAAAGGTTCTGGATTTGGGCCCTGATCCTGCAAGCACTTACTCATGTGCTTATTTTTAGTCCCCAGATCACACCTACATTTCAAATTAAGTATGTATGTAGCTGTTTGATGCACTGAGGGCTTTACTTACAGCAGTCTGTGACCTGCAGCACAAAATACTTAGAGGTATATAGGATTTTACTATTATCTTATTATTTGCTTGCAACGTGTATACATTAACCCCACTTTACAGATCAGGACAGTGAGGCAGAGAGATTAAGGACCAGATTTTTTTTAAATGATCTCTAATTTGTTTTTTTAGGTGCAGCACTTCAAAAAGAAAGTGTTCAAAACCTTTCCAAATGGATCCTTCGGCATTTAAATTGGGTACCTGAACCTGAGACACCCACAATTAAAGTTCCCTGTTGAAAATCTGAGCCTGAGTGACTTGATCTAGACTACAGAGAGTCAGTGTCATAGATGAAATTAAGACTTCGGGAGTTCCTGGTTCCCTTTCAGCATATGAAACCACATCTTTTAATTTAAAAAGAGAGCGCGTAGAAACTATTGTTTACCCTGAATCATTACATAGACCTAACTGAGGCCTCGGTCCTTCAAATGAATCTATGAAGGTAGAACTTATCCCCTGAGAGTCCACTGGAGGACCCAAACCAGCCATGATAAACTCTTTGGGGCATGGATCATGTTACTGTATACATTTGTAAAGCAGTTAACTCAATAGGGCCCAATCCTGATCACGACATTTGGTTGCTATAGTTGCTGTTGCTGAGGATGATAATAACGAAAAGATAGTCTCTACATCCCATTACCACTCTCCTGACATCCAATTCTACTTATATTTAATATTTATCATCCATTGTGTACCTCAGAACGTTTTGTTTTCCCACATTAACGCACTTCATTT
This sequence comes from Gopherus flavomarginatus, assembly GCF_025201925.1. Lineage (NCBI taxonomy): Eukaryota > Metazoa > Chordata > Testudines > Testudinidae > Gopherus > Gopherus flavomarginatus. Next base: position 205,331,396 of record NC_066620.1, read on the forward strand.
TACTGCTCTGTCCACTTGTTTCTCTTCTGGCTCTTATTTGGGGCTTCTGGTTTTAAGCTTTAATGGATAAACACTGATAAAACATCCCCCTCCCGCCCCCCCCAAAAAGGAAAAAAATGTGCTTATCCAAAAAATCCAAGGAAATAATTACTTGTCTATGTGGAGCAGTAATGCAGACTACAGGGGTGTGATTTCTAAAACGCACTAACATGTTTCACATTAATCAGTCCATGTAGCCACTGCTGGTGCAGACAAAAGGTTCCCCAGTGCACTTTAACATACTGCTGTTTGAAACAATATTACATTAAAGTGCATTAGGGAACATGACAAAAAGATTACTCATTACAGTACATTCTACTATAATGAGTAATATATAATATATTCATTACAGTGCATACAATGAGAAAGCCCTGAAAGCCCCTGATTTTGGACACATACATAAAACTCAAAAATTGCTAAAAAAATAACCCTCCAAAAATGAAATTTATAAACCCTAACAAACAGAAGTCTTGACTCATAATACTTGTGATTCCCGATATACTCTCTGTCTTATTCTGATTTGTATTTATAGCACGTATCACCGTACCCAGGGCCGGCTCCAGGCACCAGTGTAGGAAGCAGATGATTGGGGAGGCCAATTCAAAGGGGCAGCCCTCCGACTGGTGTCAGGGTGGTACATATGGGTCTTCGGTGGCAATTCGGCAGCGAGTCCCTCATTCCCTCTCTTCCTCTTCGAGCTGCTGCCGAATTGCTGCCGAAGAGGAAGAGAGGGAGGACCCACCACCAAACTGCCACTGAAGAAGCAGGGTGATTTAGCTGCCGCTGATCTTTCTTTTTTTTTTTTCTCTCTTTTTTTTTTTTTTTGGCCTCTTGGGGCGGTAGAAAAACTGGAGCTGGCCCTGACCATACCCTGTTCTTCTGTGCTTTATTTTCTTGCTTATGTCCTCCCCTCAGCTGGGCTGGATAGTTTCATTGCTCAGGTCAGATCTTGCCTTTGAAGTAGTCTTTGTCAATCACACTGACTGCAATACAGTAGCATGTGTTGCTCTATCTAATGATTTGGCCAAGTCTCCAGGTTCACATAGCTTCACTTAGAGCTTTCAGCTCCATTATGTTCTGGTCTTGTGAGTTCTTATTAATTCTATACATCAGAAAGAAAAGAACAAGTGGAGAACATTTCTTTTGGAAATACATTGTTGCTTAAACTTTTTCATTATATCAACCAGATGCACATACTGTCTTTGCACTGAAAAGAACTGTAAATTTTGAAGGCTAACTCTTTTTCTACATATGTAAGAACTCTGGCTTTTCCATTAGGTTGTGTCCTAACTACCCTTATTGTGGTTTCAGAGATGAGAGGAATATTACGTAAACTTCCTCCAGTTTTTTGCAAACTTACTTGTCAGAAGTGAAGCAGTAGGGAGTTGCGGCTTTTCCTAGTTTTGTTCAGCTGTCCTGATTTTGTCCAGTGTGAGACTGTTACTCAGAACAGGGCTGTCAAGCAATTAAAAAAATTACTCACAATTAATCACACGATGAATCACACTGTTAATAATAGAATACCATTTATTTAAATATTTTTGATGTTTTCTAAATTTTCAAATATTTTTATTTAAATTACAACACAGAATACAAAGTGTACAGTGCTCATTTTATATTTATTTTTATTATAAATATTTGCATTGTAAAAAACAAAAGAAATTGTATTTTCAGTTCACCTAATACAAGTACTGTAGTGCAATCTCTTTATCATGAAAGTTGAACTTACAAATGTAGAATTATGTACAAAAAATAACTGCATTCAAAAATAAAACAATGTCCTACTTCTTGTACAGCAGGGGTTGGCAACCTTTCAGAAGTGGAATGCCAAGTCTTCATTTATTCACTCTAATTTAAGGTTTCGCAGGACAGTAATACATTTAAACATTTTAGAAGGTCTCTTTCTATAAGTATATAATATATAACTAAGCTATTGTTGTATGTAAAGTATATAAGGTTTTTAAAATGTTTAAGAAGCTTCATTTAAAATTAAATTAAAATGCAGAGCCCCCGGACTGGTGGCCAAGACCTGGGCCATGTGAATGCTTCTGAAAATCAGCTCGTGTGCCATCTTCGGCACACATGCCATAGGTTGCCTACCGCTGTTGTACAGCTAATTGCTCAGACAAACAAGTTTGTTTACGTTTTCAGGAGATAATGCTGCCCATTTCTTGTTTACAATGTTACCTGAAAGTGAGAATAGGCATTCATATGGCAAGATATTTATGTGCCAGAAATGCTAAAGATTCATATGTCCCTTCATGCTTTAACCACCATTCCGGAGGACATGTGTGCTAGCTGACGATGGGTTCTGCTATATAACATTCCAAAGCAGTGTGGACCAATGCTTGTTCATTTTCATCATCTGAGTCAGATGCTACCAGCAGAAGGTTGATTTTCCTTTTTGGTGGTTCGGGTTCTGTAGTTTCCACATCAAAGTGTTGCACTTTTAAGGCTTCTGAAGGCATGTGCGACACCTCATCCCTCTCAGATTTTGGAAGGCACTTCTGTCATAAACAGATAGTTAAGGGTTAATGTCTCTTTTACCTGTAAAGGGTTAACAAACAGGGAACCAAAAACACCTGACCAATCAGGAGACAGGATACTTTCAAATCTCATTGGAGGGAAGCCTTTGTGTTTTTTGGGTTTTGCTTTGTTCTCTCTGGGTCCTGGAAGGGACTAGATGTGCAACCAGGTTTCTTGCCAATCTCCCTGCTACAGTCTCTTATATATTCAGAATAGTGAGTATTTAGTAGAAAAGGCAGTTATAGTCTTTTGATTGTTTTCTGTATTTGCAAATGTATAGTTTGCTGGAAGTATTTTAAATTGTATTTTTGCTGGGGGGAAGGCTTCTTTCTAGTGTCTATAAGCTGTAAGACCCTGTACTTTTACCATCTAAATTACAGAGATAACTTTCACTTTTTTCTTTCTTTTTTTTAAAAGTTTTGCTTTTTAAGACCTGTTTGATTTTTTCCCCTTGTTGAGGCTCAAGGGAATTGAGTCTGTACTTAACAGGGAAGGAGAAGGGAGGGGAGAAGGGTGGAATCCCTTTGTTTTAGATTCATGGAGCTTGAATCTGTCTATCTCTCCAGGAGCCCACGGAGGGAACACCTGGAGGGGAAGTGAAGGGGTGGGGGGGAACAAACCTGATTTCTCTGTGTTGTGATTCAAGGAGTTTGAATCACAGTAATCTTCCAGGGTAACCCAGGGAGGGGAAATCTGGGCGAGGCAACGGTGAGGGAAGAGGTTTACTTTCCTTGTGTTAAGATCCAGAGGGTCTGGGTCTTGGGGGTCCCCGGGCAAGGTTTTGGGGGGGCCCAGAGTTTACCAGGCAGTCCAAGTCCTGGTTGGTGGCAGCTTATCAGATCTAAGCTGGTAATTAAGCTTAGGGGAATTCATGCTGGTACCCCAACTTTTGGACTCTAAGGTTCAGACTGGGGAAAGATAATATGACAACTTCAGATTCTTAAACTCTGGGTCAAGTGCTGTAGCTATCTTTAGAATTTTCACATTGGTACCTTCTTTGCATTTTGTCAAAAGCTGCAGTGAAAGTGTTCTTAAAATGAACAACACGTGCTGGGTCATCATCTGAGACTGCTATAACATGAATTATATGACAGAATGTGCGTAAAACAGCAGGAAACATACAATTCTCCCCAAAGAAGTTCAGTCATAAATTTAATTAATGCATTTTTTAATGAGTGTCATCAGCATGGAAGCATGTCCTCTGGAATGGTGGTTGAAGCATGAAGAGTCATACAAATGTTTAGTATATCTGGCATGTAAATACCTTGCAATGCCAGCTACAAAACTGCTTGTTCTCACTTTCAGGTGACATTGTAAATAAGATGAGGACAGCATTATCTCCTGTAAATGTGAACAAACTTATTTCTCTTAGTGATTGGCTGAACAAGAAGTAGGGCTGAGTGGACTTGTAGGCTCTAAAGTTTTACATTGTTTCATTTTTGAATGCAATTATGTAACAAAAAAATCTACATTTGTAAGTTTCACTTTCACAGTAAAGAGATTGCATTACAGTACTTGTATGAGCAGAATTGAAAAATACTATTCCTTTTGTTAATCATTTTTATAGTGGAAATATTTGTAATAAAAATAATAATATAAAGTGAGCACTGTAAACTTTGTATTCTACATTGTAATTGAAATAAATATATGTGAAAATGTAGAAAAAACATCCAAAATATTTAGTACGTTTAATTGGTATTCTATAGTTTAACAGTGCAATTAAAAATGTGAATAATCATGATTAATTTTTTTAATGTTATTCATTTTTTTAGTTAATTGCATGAGTTAATGGTGATTAATTGACAGCCCTACTCAGAATGAGTCCCTTACTCTGTAAATTATTTCACTTGGCCTAATTCTTCAGTCTATTATACTGGGTTTAGCCCAGTGTAACTGCCTAGGGCCTATTCTCCACTACTTTGCACTATGTTTATTCATTTAGACCCAGATCCTCGAAAGGTATTTAGGTGCCTAACTCCCATTGAAATTCTAAATACCTTCAAGGGTCTGACTAAAAGTCTTTTGAAGTTAAAGGGAGTCTTTCCATTCATTTCAGTGGCCTTCAGATTATCCCCTTACATCTGTGCAAAGTGGGACCACTGACTTCATTAGGTTTACACTCATATAAAACTGTTGTAGTAGAAAGGAGAATCAGAGGCATAGATTTTAGTGGGACTCGTGGACAAAGGTGACAAGACCAGGCTCTTTTTGAATAATCTGGAGCTCTCTCAGTTCAGGACAGCGTTCCTCTAACTTGTCTCCTCAGCTGTGCTTCCTCAAATTTCCACTTGATTTAGAAATGGGCACAAATCAAACTCCTGGCTCAGAACACCTCTTAACTTTGGTGAAGTTTTGATCTAGACACAAACTTTGTAGTTGGCTCCTGTCTCTCTGTCACAACCTGCCTGGATTAATATTGATGACCTGGAGGTGAAGGAATCTTCATCCCATTTCTAATGCCCTGATTCATCATTGGTTGAAAATTAAACAGGCTGGCTAGTAGTATTATTCAGACATTTATTTTGATGCTGTCACTATATGTGTATCCTTGCTAACCTAGGAACCTATCCTGATAGGGCATGCTCCCCCCTTAATCCCATAGAAACTGCAGTTGTGACACATATAAACAAACAAGGTATTTTAATTGACAGCTATACTGAGTGCTTTCTAAGGGTATTTGGGCAGATTGCTCTTAGCAACATAATTCAACCTGCCGTAGAATGATATTTCTTTTAGGGCTAGCTTGTGCTAACAACTGTTAGCCTGCAGGTATCAAGATGGAGCTGTGCCACCCTACCAGGAGCAATGGAGGTGAAATAACCTCAGGAACTCCGTGGTAGCACTGTGGCTGGAGCACAATCAGCAAGAAAGGGTGGCATGAGTGTCACAAACAGATAGTCAAGGGTTAATAGAACAGAAGCACTTCATGTCTCTTTTGCCTGTAAAGGGTTAAATTCAGTGAGCCTGGCTGTCACCTGACCAGAGGACCAATCAGGGGACAGGATACTTTCAAATCTTGAAGGAGGGAAGTTTTTGTGTGTGCTGTTAGATTTTGGTGGTTGTTCACTCTGGGGGCTCAGAGGGACCAGACGTGCAACCAGGTTTCTCTCCAATCTCTCAGATACAGGCTCTTATAAGTTCAGAATAGTGAGTACTAGGTAGATAAAGCGAGTTAGGCTTATGTTTGTTTTCTTTATTTGCAAATGTGTATTTGGCTGGAAGGAGTTCAAATTTGTATTTTGCTGAAAGGATTTCAATGTGTACTTGTATACTTAGGCTGGGAGTGTATTCCCAGTGTCTATAGCTGAAAGACCCTGTAAAATATTCCATCTTAAATTTACAAAGATAATTTTTACTGTTTTTTTTCTTTCTTTAATTGAAAGCTTTTCTTGTTTAAGAACCTGATTTTTTTTTTTATTCTGGTGAGACCTCAGGGGATTGGGTCTGGATCCACCAGGGAATTGGTGGGGAGAAAGGAGGGAAGGGGGAGAGAGAGGTTAATTTCTCTCTGTGTTAGGATTACTTTCTCTCTCAGGGAGAGTCTGGGAGGGGGATTGAGAAGGGAGGGGGAAGGTGAATTTTCCAGTTTTAAGATTAAAGGAGTTTGAATCACAGTGATCTTCCAGGGTAACCCAGGGAAGGGAAGCCTGAGAGAGGCAACGGTGAGGGAAAGGGTTTACTTTCCTTGTGTTAAGATCCAGAGGGACTGGGTCTTAGGGGTCCCTGGGGAAGGTTTTGGGGGGACCAGAGTGTACCAGGCACTGGAATTCCTGGTTGGTGGCAGCGCTACAAGTACTTAGCTGGTAATTGAGCTTAGAGGAATTCATGCTGGTACCCCATCTTTAGGACGCTAAGGTTCAGAGGGGGGAATTATACCATGACAATGAGCCATTTGGATGGCCAGTCAGTTCCAGTGCATGGTACAGTCATGGCCCTGCCTACTCCCTGCCCTCCCAGTCGTGTTGCTCTTGGGGAAATGAGGGATGGGGAAGAAAGTATTTTGGTGGTGCAAAATCACCTGTTCCAGGAAGACTGGAGGAAAACAATCACTTTTCATTATGAAGAGATTGTAGTGCCAGCTAGACAAAAGAGGCTGCAATTCTGTGTTTGCTTTCAGGAGTTGTGCCCTGTGATAACTTAACCAGCCAAGTCAGTATAAATAGAATCATAGAATATTAGGGTTGGAAGAGACCTCAGGAGGTCATCTAGTCCAATCCCCTGCTCAAAGCAGGACCAGCCCCAACTAAATCATCCCAGCCGAGGCTTTGTCAAGCCAGGCCTTAAAAACCTCTAAGGGAGGAGATTCCACCACCTTCCTAGGTAACCCATTCCAGTGCTTCACCACCCTCCTAGTGAAATAGTGTTTCCTAATATCCAACCTAGATCTCCCCCACTGCCACTTGAGACCATTGTTTCTTGTTCTGTCTTCTGCCATCACTGAGAACAGCCTAACTCCATCCTCTTTGGAACCCCCCTTCAAGTAGTTGAAGGCTGCTATCAAATCCCCTATCACTCTTCTTTTCTGCAGACTAAATAACCCCAGTTCCCTCAGCCTCTCCTCGTAAGTAATGTGCCCCAGCCCCCTAAATAAGTTAGGTCCGATTCAATAGAGAGAAACTCCCAGCACCTCCAGCTTGTACGCCTGTCCTTCAGAGTTATATCAGAAGCAATAACTGTTCCCTCTACATGTCGTGTGCAGAAGAGGAGAAGCAACTGGAAGATCCTAGCAGCAACTGACAGGGAAAAGTGACTGAATTCCGGGTAGATCTGAAAAGTTAGTGGTACCTCATGGGAAACTTTGGGGAAAAAAAACATTTTATTTAACAACAATCCTGCTCACACCGAACTGATTTTAAATACATCTCTTCCACTGTTCTTGGTGCAGAAGGAGCAGGTAAGCCATTAGTAAATAAATATCCTGGTTTGATGGAGGTGCCTCTGCAAATAAAGGAAGGGAGGAGAAATAGGAAATAGAAGGATAATTGCTAAACACTCTCTGTTGCAAAGTTTTAGGTATCCGCTGTTCTTTTCAAGTGTTGTAATTTTCTGCAGGTTAACAAACAATAGTTTGGAATGGATTTAGTTCCACTGGCAGCCCTGGAAAAAAGAATCCTCTATTATTTATCCAGCAAGAAGTTCAGCAGCAGTTATATTATTTCCATACTGCTGTGAAAAAGTGACTCAACACAGACCTGTAATGATGTCTTGTAAAGGTGAGCGAGGAAGTTCATGCCCTGTACCTTTTTGTCTTTGGGCTTTCTGTTACGTGACCATCTCTCCAGTAGTATAGGGACAAACCCTGTAACTCATTTTACAGTAGCGAAAGTCAGTAGCTGCTCCATATTAAAACTACAATACTACAATTGGATCCGTCCATGCTCAGGCCCTTCTACTATAAGGCCCAATATGTGTCCTCCAATAATATTGGCCTGGAAAATTCATTTGGCCTGGTAATTGTCAGATGTACTCTGAAGGGAAAGGAGAATCTATCATCTCTCAGTTTATAGGACCTTCATCATTGTAGTACCTGGGTGCTGAGAATGCTTCTAAAAGCTTGAAGAAAATTTGCCAAACATTCTTTGAGTTAGAGATCATTTTTAGAAGAACTCGATTTGAAATTCTGAGGTTTATATATTTCCTTGGGACTATCTAGCTCAAAAGCAGCTTATAAATTAACCCTTACACTTTCCATATTGTTACATCTCCTTCAAAACTCACACACCAGCTATATCTGAAGCCTAGGTTACATTTAAACAAAGTTATATAGTTTTTGTGGTCAATAGATTTCAGATCAATTCTATTCCTCTTGTTGTGAATTGATTTTGGAGCATCATGGGGCTGTGTATGTGTGTGAGCACCCAACCTCTGAAAACCAGGCCTCTTGTGGTCACCCAGAAACTGAGGCACCCCAAATCACTAGTCGCTTTTTAAAATCTTGGCCATTGCAGCTAAAAAAAAAATAAAAGAAGAAGTAAGGTTATTTCAATAGGAGATAGCTAACAGCATTCTTCCTTCAAGTGATATGGTTGAAGACTGTATTGTTGGATGTTTAGGTTCTGGGTACCAGTCTATTAGATGCATAGATCCAAAGGTCAGAAAGGACCTTTGTGATCATTTAGTCGGACCTCCTGTGTAACACTGGCCATAGGACTTCCCTAACCTAGGTCATGTTTGAACTAGAATATATCTTCTAGAGCAACATCCTGGTCTGATTTAAAAATGTTCAGTGATGGAGAAACCAATATAAACCATTGGTAAATTGTTCCAATGGTTAATTACACTACCTATTAAAAGTTTGCATCTTATTCCTAGTCTGAATTTGTCTGATTTCAACTTTCAGCCACTGGCTCTTGTTATACCAGCCATAGGATCTTGATACAAGGATACTTAAAATTGCAATCTCAGTTCCATGAGTTGATTCCCCCTCCTCCTTTCCCCACTCCCCTCACAAAAATGAGAGAAAAATCCTCATGCTTTCAAACATTTAGGACATAATATAATTAGCAACTAAAATGTATTCTGAAAATTTTCATTAAATTGAGTCTAGCCTTTTTGAGATTAAAAGACTTTAAATGACTCCTTTCTGGAATATTTGTAGCTTCCTATGTTTCTTTGTAACCCCTGATCTGCACAACAAAAATAAACATTACACTACAAAATGTGAAGCCTGGGTAGATTTTAACCCCAACTCTTTCCAGAGTCCATTTTTCAAGGACATATATAGTCGTTTTTTTAAATGAAATTTCCATTAGTGGAAAATTAAGCATGATTCTCTGTCAATGAAGCTGACTGAGATAAAGAACAAAGTGGTGTTGAATATTTTCTTTTTTGGTATCCAAACTAGCCAGGGTTGTTTTTCAAAAGTAAAAGTACAATTCAGGATCTGATAAGATTACCTGTCCATTCCCCACCAAAATGCCTCCTTGTCCTAAGGGGAATGTACACGAGACCGTTTTTCAGATGGGGGAAATGAGGCACATCAGATGTCAGGATTGTGTTAGAGTTAAGCAAATTGCCAGCAGTTACAAAGAAGGTTGTGGCAGACTTGGAAATACAATGTGGATCCTTAAAGTGGTACAGTTCTAGATTAGCCATTAGACAACAGGACGCCTCATACATATTGGTTTAAATCTCTGAATTTAGGTCAACAGGAGCAATGCTTACACACCTTTGCTGAGAGCTTTGAAATCTGCCTATGTCATATCTATATGGGTCGGGTCCCCATCTGATATATATGGGCACAGCTCCATTGATATCAATAGCTCTATGTCAATTTACACCACATGAGGAATTAGCACATCATTTATTGTGCCTTTTCAGAAAGGGCTGTGTGTTTTATTTACCTTGTGAGTCTGCTGGTGAAAGGAGAGTGTTCAGAGTTAGGGTGGTTATGCTGTGATGAAATATATATTACTTTGTACTGGATAAGAATAATTTATTTATTCACTGGTGTCATGACCTGTCCCTTCCTTGGCACCCACCTTGTTCAACAATGGTGTGTCTGGGTCAGGAATAACAGCTGTTTTATCCCTTTAAGCTTCCTTGGAGGGCACTTGCTTGTAAATCTTGGGTGATCCTGGCTGCTTTTCCTAACTCTATTTTGAGAGCCCTGCAGATCTTTTCAAGACCCACTGGTTTACTATGCCTCTGATGTCTGGTTTTGAAAAACAGATTTATTCAACAAGATTAAGCATAAATTCACTTACTACTTTCCTATATCAAAAAATTTCAAAGTTCTCTTCTCCACAACTGGCAGTGTAAGATTGATTATGTTACCGAAATGTCGGGTCCGCCTAGCTGAGAGCCAATGACAGCCAGACAGGGATAAGGGACGGTTGCTTTATTCTGCAGAAGAAAGGAGAGTTCTGTACCTTGGTACAAAAAACTCTACTCCATACAAAACCCAACAATCTTTTATACACACTCACACACAGGCTTCGGTCATGTTAGCATTTGATTGGTGGCTAGCAAACCCTGCACTTCTGCAATCTGCTCAGCAAAACCCAGCATAGGACCAGCTTCAACTGCCTCAAGACTGATAAAGGAAGACAGTTCAAAAGTTCAGGCTACTGTGTCCGTGAGGTGTCCAATTTCTCCTAATGGTTGCCAGCTATTATAAGGCTACTAGCTGTTAGGGGGTCGCTGCTGACTGTCACAATTACATCTTTAGCTCTTCATTTCCTTGCGTTTGGGTTTTACCAATGATCTGATGGTTAGACTTGTCACTCAATAACTCTAATTAGTTTTAATTGTTTTTGGAGGGGGAGCAATAAAAACAATTGTGAACTTTATGCTATCTTTGCCTGCCTGGTTATCATGGAGAAATGACACATCTAATAAGATCTCAAGTCCTCACATTATTTCAACAGTCAGAGGGCAGATGCCTTTGATGAAGTCTATGGTTGCAGTGTGGTTAGCTTCACAAAATGTTTCCCTTTGTCACATCAGTTGAGATGGATACTGTTGCCACAGGCTCCAATCTCACCAATATGCTCTCTCTTAACCGCTAAAAAAATTCTCATATGTACATTAAGAAGGAGAGAGGACAGAACTGATGGTTGTGGGATTCCACATATAAGGGCCCTTGGGAACATGGAGCAGCTGCCTAAGATCTGTCTGAGGAACAAGCCAAGCCAATATAGAGCTATCATTGAGAGAGGACATAGGTCTTTTCTTTAGGTGAACAGCACCTTTTGATTGATGGTGTCAAAGGCTGCATTTTCAGATTAGTAGTACAAGCTTTGAAGTTTGGCCTGAGCCCATCACACAAGAAAATCATGCATCTGTACCTTTGAAGCCATTTCTATGACTTGTCTTCATTGACATCCCAGTCGTGAAGGATCCAGGATGCTGGTAGAGATTAGATGCTGTTGGAATATAGTCATCATTACTTTTCTGATAAACTTGCCTACAAATGAAAGTGTGAGATGCAGGCTTCCTCAACAGCCTGGGGGATTATCAGCCAAATCAAATTTAGTCTTTAGTCCTTTGTTCTGGGTTCCATTTATTGTCCAAATGGACACAAACAGAAAACAAAACTTCCAGCTGGGATTTCTTGCCAAGCTACATCTCCCAGAGCATACTGTCTGGAGTCTCCCTTCCTCAGGGACCACTATAGGAAACTCTTCTTTCCTGCAGCTTTACTCCACAGTCCCCTCAACTAAGCCACTTGCTAGCTTTTATAATTACTTACTCCCTGTCCACCTGGGTCTGATAATTGACCAGGACTGGCTGGCCCCCAGCCACTTGCTCTTAAGGGGCAGGCCACCCTGTTACAGGGAAGTTGAAGACAAGGCTGTTGTTTATAAGAAAATTAGCATCCAAGCACTGGCCAGACTAATCTATGAATCAAGGATGTCTGCAGACTGCCTTTTCAGGTAGAGGCATCAGTCTATGTAGAGGTCCCTGTTATTCCTTCCTGAAATTCACCAGCCATAAGTGGCCTACATGACCCCTAGATATTTCAGTGTCTCTGCTTGTATGATTATCCTAAAGCTTGTGAACAAGAGTGGATGGGTCTTGCTCCATGTTCTAGCTTAGTATCCTCTAACACAGACTGTCTCATATGCTGTCAGCCTTGTCTAGTGAGGTAGGCTGAGAGGTTTTCAGAACAGATGGTGTTTTGCTCCAAGATTTGGTTAAGTTATTTAACCAGCTGACCCTTGAGAGTTGTACATTCAGACATCTGGCAAGTTTTATGGCTTTTGTCCAGCAATGAAGCAAAAATTTGAAAACCCCATAGCAGACATCCAGAGTCAACAGATCGTTCACATCTGGCATAAGAGGGCATAAACCCTTCTTATTTGCCTAGTTTTTTTCCCATGTAATTCCATCCCAGGACCAAAACTCGAGATACTCCTGACCTACCTATGCATTGTTTTTCATCTGATATTGTTATAGGTATGTTTTGCACTTCTCCAAAATAGAAAGCATGAATTGGCAAAACTTTTGAAAGCCTGAATACAACATGTAAGCTAGACAAGTTTTGTGCATTGTCGTGTAATATGTAGTTGATAACAAAGGTATGGACAAATTACAATGTTATTCATCTTTGCATTCCACTGACATCTAAAGGCTGAATACCATGTGAGGGCATAAGGATTGAGGCAAGATAATGGTGATTTGTTCAAAGATTGGAACTTCACCCATACAAATACTGATAACCGTTGTGAACTCTGATGGTAATTCTTAATAACTGCCATTGAATTTCTGCATAGTTGCTTAAGAATTAAAAATTTTCTCCTTCTGGTGCATGAGATGTGGAATATAGCTGCATCACATGCATGTGTACAATCAGACCTTGATCAAAGTGTGTTAATATCTGTAAGACTAGCAATGATTCATTAGCGTCTTAAAAGCTTTATCACACTCTGCTACCCAAGTCCAGTTCTTCTTCTTGAAGATCACGAAGAAGTTGTTCTGTAGTGAAATACAGTGTACAATTCCAAAACACCACACACACTTTCCCAGCTTTTGCCAGTTTCTGGAAACAAACTTGTAAAATTTCCCCTGGTTTTTGCACTCCTCTGCTTTTCCAGGTTCTGGGTTGAAGCAGAAGCATTTAAATACCATAAGAAAGTCTGTTCTCATTCTGTTTCTGGACCATTTGCTGCAGAATCAAGTTGTACTCAAAGCAGCCAGGAGCTCACTTCCAGATTTAGTTTTGTAGGGAACACTGTTTTAGGCCCCAATTCCCCATGCATCCTCAGAGCCAATATAGCCCTCTCTCCCATCTCTCACTCTTGTGTCTTGGGCACATAAGTCCCTTAGCTCTGCTTACTTATATAATATCTTAAAGGATGCAGTCAGTGGTGTTCAAGCCCTCTTCCTGTCACAGATTAAAAGTCTAGTATCTTAGGTCCCTCCAAGGCTACAATTATCTGTTGGGCCCCATTAAGAATCTGGTAAACTCCCCTTCCAAATGAGATAAAGTTCCCATTTCTAGCAACTAACAAACATTAAAGCTGCAACATTTTTAGAGGTTGAGAAACTATCACTGGTCCAGGGACTTAATCTTGCCTGGACTGGTGATTTGGAGGAAACTTCACATTCTGGGGCGATTAAGATGACATTGCTGTGGCTCTTTGATTTCGGCTAAGAAAAGGCATCTGTCTGAAGCTGCCCAGGGGTCTGACCCACTAGAATAAGTCCTGGGGAAATGGTTTTGTGAGAAGAGGACAGATGAGGTGGTCACAGATTCATGATAAATGCCTTTTTAAATGGTTCCATAATATATCACATACAACAAATTCACATGTGTATATTACCTGCAATTTTGAGCCTGGGGACTGGATGTTTTATTGATTTACTTATTTTATTCCTCTCATGGTCCTAAAAGCAAGGCAAGAATTATTTAAAGGGAAAAGGGATATATATATATATATATATATATATATATATATATATATATATATATATATATATATGCTTGAATTCATCATAAATGGTCAGGGAAAACTGGCAAGATAGAAAATCAACCATTTTCTTCCAGGCCATGAATCTGAAACCACTGGAAAGGCAAAATTCTGTGGCTAGTATTTTGCCATCATCAAAACAAGGCTACTTGAACCCATCTCATTTTGTTACCTCCATCCTGCCTCCCATGTGTCTGTTTTGTCTATCTGTTGTGATCTGTTTGACACCTACCTCCTAAGCTCTCTGGGCCAGAAGCTGTCTCTCACCATATACGTTCAGTGCCTAACTCAACAGGGTTGAGACCAGGGTCCCTAGATGCCATCTTAATATAAATTATCTCTAATTTTAACCTTATGATTCCCTTTTGCTTTTTTCTGAATTGGGAGTCTGAACATTTCCAAATGTCTCTTTACTTACAGGATACCAGGCTCTGTGGTAAAGACTGGTATCTGACTCAGACTATTAGGGCATTGTGACCTCCTGCTCTGATTCAAGGGAGGAATGGGCTTGTTTTACTGATCAAACCACACTTTCTCTTCCTCCATCCCCTAACATTCAGTGCTTTGGAAAGATCTCATTAGGTACAAACTGAATGAAATATCTTTAAAATCCTCAGTGTTTTAAAATGAAATAGATGATTGCACAGTATCAGGGAGCTAGGTTCAATCTTAAGACATTATTCCAAGCCCTGAGAATTCTGCAAACTATCGAAGGTAGAATGTCTTGGGAACCTGTGCTGGACCCAGCGTTGGGCATGCATTAAGCTACACCAGAACATGTAAAACTAGAACAGGACATGAACCTTAATGGATGAATCCTTGAGGGGCAAGCCCACATTTCTCATCTAAGGTTACGGGGGCTTTTCGGACATACAACTTGCATCTCCTGCAAAGCAGCTCCTTGTGGTTCCAGTTACATCCAGAAAGACCCTTCCCAATTAACTGCAATCATCACTGAAAATATTTTAAGAGTACTAAATGGTTTGAATCTTTAAAAAAGAAAGAAAAAAATAACGTGCTGCCAAATTGTGATTTTAACTGAGATTGGCATCAGCAGACATTTCCACATCAGCCTGTAGCACATCTGGTCCAGACCAAACAAATAGAAGATTTATTCTGTCAGTGAGATCATTTAGCATTCCTTTTTATGCTTCAGAAAGCGCCTGTACCTGTCAGTCACCAAAGCACTAGGCTTTTGGTGGCTGGGCTCTGTTGCTCTTTCTGACTAGCCTTGATCTGAGACTTCTAAGGCGGCTTGTGTTCACCCGCTCCACCTGGGAGACCAGTACCCATGCCAAGTTCATTTCCATAGTCTTATAAAAATCTCCTGGAGGATTTCAAACATCTGCTCATAAGTAAAGAAACATTGTCTTGAGATATAACAATAATATAAAGGGCAACCAAAGCTTCCTTGCAAATAAAACTGAGCTAATACATTATTTTGTTTAAATAGTTTTATACAATTCAAACAGAAAATGAATGGAGCTAAACAGTCTCACAAAAAAATCTCAGGTATGAAGGGTTTTCTCCTAACACGCACAGGGTTCTTTATTTTTATTTTTTTCCGAGAGTGTCATTTTTTTCCCTGAGATCCAGAAGCTAACTCCTAAATGGGAGTGTTTGTGGAAATAGGTTAGTGATACTTTTGCACTAATAATAATAATAAACCCCTTGCATTTCCCAAGCACCTTTCATCTAAAGATTACAAATATTAGCTAACAGTCTCACAGCTCCCCCACAGACTTGTCAGATATATCAGGGATATGAAGGATAAGATCACCCCACTCAGAATAGAAAAAAGAACCAATTCCAACCTGGAATGTGGCAGCTGTTAAAGAGCACGCAACAACACAACACAACAGTTTGGACAGGATGTGAAAGTAGTCGAAAGTGCAAGGGGCACTAAGGCATACAGAAAGTAATTATCTGTATTGCAATTTGAGCAAGAAACCAGAGTTAACTCCCTTATTTATACTAGCAAAGCCAGGCAATTTTTTGTGATCAGAATCAGTCAAGACCTCGATTGTACATCTCAGGTAAATGAGGATGTCACAAGGTAGTTGGTCCCTGTGAGTAGACCAGGCTTAGCTTCACTGTGTCAGAGCAGATGGACCCAATTGAGCCAATTAAGGGAGCAGAGCTACCCCTGGGGCTGTAAAGGCCTGCCAGAGGGCAGGAAGAGGGGGAGTGATTAGGGAAGGCTGTGCCTGGAGAAAGCAGCCAAGTAGAGCTAACTCTTCTGGTGGGTAGGAGGCCTGAAGTAAGGGCCCAGGTAGGTAGCCCAGGGGCCAGTGTTTCAGAAGGAGAAGGAGAAGGTAGTTGGCTGAGAAGGGTGATCAGACAAACTTTGTGTTTGCTTTGCTTGGGTTTGAAAGATAAACCTAATTAAAGGAGACTGGGTGGGGTCTATCTTTGGAAGCTGGGCAGAAGCCCTGTCCTGTAACATAGGAGGGAGAACACAGGCATTTCAATAGACCCTCGTGTAAGGGAAGAGTGAGGTGGGTCCTTGGTGCCCAGTAAATAGAAAGTCAAACCTCTAATATTAACTGATTGCACCCATTTTGCGGGCTAACAGGACAGCACAGCAGATGGCCCCAATACACCAGCAACAAGAATTGCTGAAGCAGACTCAGGCTCTACTCATGCAAATGATGGAGAACAGAAGCATCAGAAGGCACAATTTGCCACACAGAGGTGGCAAGAAGCCCACTTACAACAGGAAAACTGCTCATATAAATGGTTGCGCCTAGGGATGCCCGGCAACATGGTGGATGATGGAACTCTGGGCCAGCTGGACCCACACCTGGTGAAGCTGGGACCAGAAGATGACTCTGAGACCTTCCTTTGAACACTTTAGAGTGGCAAGGACAGTGAGCTAACGGGATATTGACATGGGTGGCCCGCACAGCGATGTTCCTGACTGGCAAGGCACGGGCAGCTTACCATGTAATAAGTCATGAACAGGCAAGCTCCTATCTGATAGTGAAGGCAGCCATTCTTAGCCAATCAGGACTGACTCCAGAGGCATACAGACAATGAATTTGAGTAGAGCCATTTCCTCAAGGGCCACAAACATGGGAAGGATCCCAGGAATTACAGGACCTTGAGGCCTGGTGGCTCTGCTCTGAAACCAGCTCAGTAGAGAGAATCCTGGACAAAATTTTCTTGAAGCAGTTCTTAAAGAACATAAGAAAGGCCATATTGGGATAGACCAAAGATCCATCTAGCCCAGTATCCTGTCTTCCAACAGTAACCAATGTCAAGTGCCCCAGAAGGAATTAATAGAACATGTGATCCATCCCGTCGCCCATTTCCAGCTTCTGGCAAACAGAGGCTAAGGACACCATCCCTGCCCATGCTGGCTAATAGCCATTGATGGATCTATCCTCCATGAACCTATCTAGTTCTTTTTTGAACCCTGTTATAGTCTTGGCCTTCACAACATCCTCTGGTAAGGAGTTCCACAGATTGACTATGCGTTGTGTGAAATAATACTTCCTTTTGTTTGTTTTAAAACCCCTGTCTATTCATTTCATTTGGTGACCCCTAGTTTGTGTGTTATGAGAAGGAGTAAATAATTCCTTATTTACGTTCACCACATGGGAGCTCAGAGCTAGGTAAGGTGCCTTCAGACAGCCTCAAAAGAAGCTGAGCAGAAGTCTTCTTTGAGGTTGAGGGAGACAAGCAGCCAGGACAATATGGCAAATTGAGGGGATCCTAATGGATTGGCCCAGGGAAGATATCAAGTGGGAAAGACCTTAAGTGACCAAACTGTAGGGGATACACAAGAGCTACCAGAGACCTGGGTAGCCCCACAGCTTAATTAAAACACTTGGAGGAGTTTGAGGGCCCCTTGTGATGTGTCTCAGGTGTGGCCAACCTGGGCATATTAAACAAGAATGTCCAGTCATGGAGTATGATTCTCTAAGCTGTTACTACAGCCAGACCAGGGGACAGGGATCCACTCAGAAAGTTAGGGGAGCTTGACCATACATGGTACCAGTTAGGTTGGGAGAAGCAATAGTTGAGGGACTTATAGACTCAGTTTGTTGGTGTACTCTTGTCCAGAACAATGGGGTGAGGGTAAACATGTAGACCAATGTCTCCCTGTGCACATCTTGTGTGTCTATAGTGAGACCATGTCTACCGCCTAGCAGAAGTTGAGCTGAAAGTTCAGGGCCAGAGAGCTCAGCTATGCATCAGGTGGGATCAAGGATCTGTGCTGACCAATAATTGGGGAGAGACTGGGGAAATAGAACAGTCCAGGACAAGGGTGGTTCAGAGTCAACTGGAAAAGGAAGTAAGGAGGCTCAAGCTGTAGTAAGGATGGCAAAGGGGGGTAGAGAGGGAGCTCACGACCATCCCAATGGATTGCAGGAACAGTTAAAAAGTTGCCAACAAGTGTTGGAGAAGATAAGCACCTCGTAGGAAAAGATTATTAAGCAGTTAGTAGGTTTGGAAGAAGAATTAGCCTGGATTCAGGGGAAAGCTGACAAAGAGAAATAGTAATGCTTAATCCTAGAAAAAGATCTGCATCTCCAGATCAAGAGAAGAACCAGGGAATGGAGGCTGGTGGGAACACAAAGAGTCTCACACCCAACAGGGAACCATGGAACCCAGACTGAGCCTCTTATTAAACAAGGTAGTGCTGGGACCCAGAAAAAGTGGCACCAGCAAGTAGAGGCCCAGATAAGGGGCTGGGGTGTAAATAGGGCTCTGGTACAAGAAGGGAGATAGGGAATATCTGTTTTATGGTTCTTGTCCTAAGGGTTAGGGAGCTCAGAGAACAAGTAGAAGTGGCAGAATGTGAGTTAAAGGACCATACACATGAGAGAGTAACTGGTGACAAACCTTCAGTTTACTAAGCAAGAAAGAGGACACTTAATGCTATGGTACACAAATTTGAGGCTGAGTTATAAACTGCATGCAGAGACCTCAAAGTCTAGGCAGAGAAGATGGCCTATGACTGCAGAGGTGTTAACAGACCACTCTACTTTGAATGGTCTCTTACAATATGTGCTAACAACTACTTATGCTAAACAATCTGTTCTACCTTGCACTTAGCTGTGACACTCAGAGTATTCTTTCCAGACCTGAAGAAGAGCTCTGTGTGACTTGAAATCTTGATTCTCCCAACAGAATTTGGTCCAGTAAAAGATATTACCTCCCCCAGTTTGTCTCATTACAACACTAACAGAAGACACTATACAGAAAATAGGAGTACTGATCGAAACATCTTTTGAGTAGCCGCTGGCCTTAGTGATTTTAAAAATAAAACAAAATATAAAATCCATATGTCATATGTCAATGACATGTCATGTCATATTATGAAATGTCAGTAGCCATCATTAGAGACACAAGGTGGGTGAGGTAATGTCTTTTATTGGACCAACAACCTACCCATCTTGTCTCTAACATCCTGGGAGTAACATGGCTAAAACAATATTGCATACAGTGGTTGATATACAAGCTATGATATGTCACATGTCATATTATGCATTAGTACTGTAGATGTACCAAGAAATAACATCAGAATAATAAAAATGAAAAAAAGTACATTTTAAAAGAAATTTTCATTTTGAAATTAAATTTTCCAAAATGAACAATTTTCAGAATTGCCATTTCAAGTGCAATTTCAAAAATATTTATTTTTGTTCATATAAAGAACAAAAATATTTCAAAATGTCAGTTTCCAAGAACATGAAAATGTTGAGTTTCCACAAGTTGAATTTACTCCTGGATGAGGATCTGACCTGTAGTTTCCACACATCAAATTCCACTTTCCATCTTAACACCATTTCATAGAGTTGGATTCTGCTGATTCAACTGCCTTCATGCTCGCTGTGGGACATATCCAAAGCCCATTCAAGTAAAATGTTAATATTTTCATTGACTTTAATTGGTTTTCAATCAGGCCTTTTGTTTTTTTCCTCCATAAGGGACCAAAGCTTTTTTGATGACATGACATATGTCAGAAATATCTGCCCTGAAAGGTTAGGCCATGCAACCTTAAAGTCTTCCATCTCTTAAAGCCCCCTTAAAACTCCCTTCTCCAGCACCAAACTCTGCCACAGACTGTGCTGCACATCTTAATGTAAAGAAATCAAAATAAGTTACTAAGTCAGACACAAATACAAGATAAGCATGACCCATGAACTCACCATTGTAAAACTAATTCTCTAATTCTTTCTCCCAACATTTTGGCAGCCCTTGACGTGTTAATTTGGGATGAGATAATAGCTGACTCCTGTACTGAAGGCAGGAGAATATGTAACAGCAAACACTTGGATCAGAGGATACCAACCGTAGCTTACTGAAAAATGCTTGATGTAGGGCTGTCAAGCGATTAAAAAATTGTGATTAATTGCATGATTAAAAAAATTAATCATGATTAATCACTGTTAAACACTAGAATACTTTAAAAAATATTTTGGATGTTTTCAACATTTGCAAATATATTGATTTCAATTACACAGAATATAAAGTGTACGGTGCTCACTTTATTTTTTTTATCATAAATATTTGCACTGTAAACCCCCCCAAAAGAAATAGTATTTTTCAATTCAGCTAATGCAGGTACTGTGGGACAATCTCTATCATGAAAGTTGAATTTACAAATGTAGAATTATGCACAAAAAAACCCTGCACTCAAAAATAAAACAATGTAAAATTTTAGAGCCTACAAGTCCACTCAGTCCTACTTCTTGTTCAGTCAATCACCCAGACAAACCAGTTTGTTTACATTTGTAGGAGATAATGCTGCCTGCTTCTTGTTTATAATGTCAAATGTTACATTTTGTCAAATCTGCAATGAAAGTGTTCTTAAAACGAACATGTGCTAGGTCATCCGTGATTGCCATAACATGAAACATATGGAAAAATGCAGGTAAAATAGAGCAGGAGACATACAGTTCTACCCCAAGGAGTTCAGTTACAAATTTAATGAATTATTTTTTAACGAGCATCATCATCGTGGAAGCATGTCCTCTGAAATGGTGGCCAAAATTTGAAGGGGCTTACTAATGTTTAGCATATCTGGCATGTAAATTCCTAGCAATGCCAGCTGCAACAGTGCCATGTGAACACCTATTCTCATTTTCAGGTAATATTGTAAATAAGAAATGGGCGGCATTATCTCTCGTAAATGTATACGAACTTGTTAGTCCTAGCAATTGACTGAAGAAGTAGGACTGAGAGGACTTGTAGGCACTAAAGTTTTACATTGTTTTGCTTTTGAGTGCAGTTATGTGACAAAAAAAATATACATTTGTAAGTTGCACTTTCACAAAGAGATTGCACTATAGTACTTGTATGAGGTGAATTGAAAAATACTATTTCTTTTGTTTATCATTTTTAAAGTGAAAATGTTTGTAATAAAGATATAAAGTGAGCATTATACACTTTGATTTCTGTATTGCAAATTGAAATCAAATATTTGAAAATATAGAAAAACATCCAAAATATTTATTAAATTTCATTTGGTAGTCTATAGTTTAACAATGCAATTAAAAGTGTGATTAATGATAAATTTTTTTAACCAGATTAATTCAGGTTACCAGTCATTTATTTCTTTAATAGAAATCATATACACACAACTTGTCTCCTCAAATGGAGTTTCAATTTAAACAGTGGATTTTGATAAAACAATTAAACAAGGTTATTAACTGCAAAGAAATAGATTTTAAATGGAGTGCAAGTAATGAGGTATAAAAATCAGAAATGGATTACCAAAAACAAAGTTTGATTTCAACGTGTGTCTAACCTAACAAACTATGTTAAATTTAAGTATCAGAGGGGTAGCCGTGTTAGTCTGGATCTGTAAAAGCAGACAAGAATCCTGTGGCACCTTATAGACTAACAGACGTTTTGCAGCATGAGCTTTCATGGGTGAATACCCACTTTGTCAGATGCATGATGAAGATGCATGATTCTGAGGAAGTAGATATTCACCCACGAAAGCTCATGCTCCAAAAGTCTGTTAGTCTATAAGGTGCCACAGGATTTTTTGCTGCTTTATGTTAAATTCAAAGCAAAGTTTTCTCACCACATGCTTTCAGCATTCTTAGTGCCAAATTTCTTAGCTCAGGACTCCTTTTCCCAGAGTCCAGTGAGGGCTTCCTATGTTGCTTCAGGTGCACAGAGTGAGATGGGCATGAAGAGAGAAAGGGGGTGCCTTGGGATGTTTGCCCCTCTCTTTTATAGTTTCAGTTCCCCTTTTGATAAATATTTCTAGCTGGATACCAGGAGACAAAATGTCTATGGGGAAGGAGATTCCCTGCTGCTTTTACCTCATCTATTTGATCTTCCTTTGTTTCCCTTGCTGCTTTATTACTCCACTTACTGCTAAAATGCAAATTATGCAGAACATACATGCCTTTGTTTGAGGCAGACCTGATTGCCAACCTCAGTTTGGAACATATGTTAATAACACCATACAATGGAATCTTATAACTTCAGATACAATGTTGCCCCATACATTTTATCAGGACAATACTGATCAGCAAATTATGAGTTTTCAAGTGATACCTCACAAGGCATATTTGTACAAGATGATTACAATAGTGCATAGGGTGTGAATACAGGAGTATATTCTGTGACACTCTTAACCTTCTTTCTTTAAGATACGTAGATTGAATTCCTTGAGTTTATCAATGTATTCCAGCAGTGGTCGCACCAGTGCCAAATACATTTTCTCGAGGATTAATGGCCTACAGCCCACCAGCTTACAGAAGTATTGAGGCACAGGGTAGATTAACTGATATGCCCAAGCCAGTGACTGAATCAGGAATTAAACCCTGAGTGTCTTGAGTGCCAGGCCTATTCCACTAGCTTTCTTCACTAGTCGGTACCCTGGTCCATGGCCACCCTCCCTTCTGTACTGCTGTGGTAAAAGACTCCATGAGGTAGAGCTCCACAGCTTCCAGGCAATTCATTGTCCCTTGTGTGTCACCATGTCTTGCTCTCTCATGTCAAGTATGTAGGAGAACTTCCAGCACTTAGAACCTTCCTCATCCACTGAGATGCTGGAGGGGGTCGGGAGCATCTGATAACTAGACCAGGCCCTCATATCAATGAAAAAGATAAGAACATAAGAACAGCCATACTGGGTCAGACCAAAGGACCATCAAGCCCAGTATCCTGTCCTCTGACAGTGGCCAATGGCAGGTGCCCCAAAGGCAATGAACAGACCAGTTATCATCAAGTGATCCATGCCCTGTCACCCAATCCCAGTTTCTGGCAAACAGAGGCTAGGGACACCATTCCTGCCCATCCTGGCTAATAACCATTAATGGACCTATCTTCCATTAATCTAGCTCCCTTTAGAACCCTGTTATAGTATTGGCCTTCACAACACCTTCTGTCAAGGAGTTCCAAAGGTTGAGAGTGCACTGAGTGAAAAAATACTTTGTGTTTGTTGTAAACCTGCTGCCTATTAATTTCATTTGGTGGCCCCTTGTTCTTGTATTATGAGAAGTAGTAAATAATACTCTTTCTCTATACTACTCATGATTTATAGATCTCTATCATATCCCCCCTTAGTCACCTCTTTTCCAAGCTGAAAAGTCCCAATCTTATTAATTTCTCCTCATAGGGAAGCCATTCTATACCCCTAATGATTTTTGTTGCCCTTTTCTGAACCTTTTCCAATTACAATGTATCTTTTTTGAGATGGGGCGACCACATCTGCATGCAGTATTCAAGGTGTGTTTTTTACTTTACCATACCATCTTTACTCATGTTGAGTAGTAACTTACTAAGCACCTGGTCCCATTGATTTTGATGGTGTTTCTTAAAGAGTGATATGTTATTCATTGTAACTAAAGGCAGCCAAATCTGGTCTGCTGTAATAATTGTTACCTAAAGGCCTACCTCAGCTATGAGTCTAACTGTGGGAAAGGGATGGAAATTTGTAGAATGGTTTAAACACCAGGAACAACAAATGTTAGCGAATGTTGCTTGGTGTGGGGGAGGAGGCATGTGGTAATTAGGCCTAAATGGTGAACAAAATAATGAAAGGATTGTCTGTTCTGCCTATAACCCCTCTTTCAGGGCCCTTAAAAAAGACATGTTTTGGGACAGGGATTTGCAAATGGACTGGAGAAAATCCTGAAGGAGCAGGAAAACCATCAATCCTCCATCCTGCTCCACTCCAAAGATTTCATCCTTTGCCCAGGGATCCCGAAGGTCACCACATCATTGTGAAGTCCAGACTTTAAAACACAAGCGGGGACTCCTGGTCATCACTACTGCAGCAGAGGAAACTCCAGCTGGGCATACGTGAGATTCTGCTTTGTCTCCCCTAACCTTTGTGTAGTCCTTTCCTCATCACTATTTTCTTTTCTGTTCTCTCTCTGCTTTCCATCTGATTTGATCCTGAGGTCAACAGTACCATGTGGCACCAGCACCATGAAACAAAGCAGCCCAGCCAGCTCTGCCCAGCCTAAGGAAGAAGGAAGAGGGAGCAGGCCAGCCAGATGACATCCCAGAACCGAGACCAGAAATGAACATAAGCCCACAGCCCTGCTTCATCGTTGACCTGCCAATCCATCTGTGTCTGACCTGCCACCTGGAACCCTGAGAACACCTGCAAAAGTCATACTTCCACCACCTTTACTATCCTGTCTCTCCTCCACCTTGTAGCAGTCTGTTAAAAAGCAGGAAATGTAACCACCCTTCACATCTCGGAACTGAGCAACAAAACTAATCATTTTCTCCCCAGTAAAATCAGTTGTCCAGCTAAATAAGAAGCTCTGATTGTGATAGTTTGGATCACAGAAATAAGATTGGAGTCTTCTAAGATCCATTGAAATGGGGAGGGATAGCTCAGTGGTTTGATCATTAGTCTATTAAACCCAGGACTATGAGCTCAATCCTTGAAGGGGCCATTTAGGGATCTAGGGCAAAAATCTGTCTGGGGATTAGTCCTGCTTTGAGCAGGCGGTTGGACTAGATGACCCCCTGAGGTCCCTTCCAACTCTGATATTTTAGGATTCATTGTCTGTTAAGAGTTTCTTGATTGGGCACTTAACTTGCAAATTCCTTTCTAAAGAAGCTGCCCAATGTCTTACTAAGGTTATTTAAAATCAAACAAGTACAGAGCCAATATTCATAAATTCAAATACAAAAATGATACAAGCATACAAATAGAATGAATATATTCAGTAGGTCATAACCTTTGCAGAGATATGTGACATGGCATATGTAGCATAAAAAATATTCCAGTTATGTTATATATATACATTCATAAGAATATTTCCATAAAGAATTATGTTGTGCACTTGATATCCTTTCTTAAAAAGGGATTTCAATGGGTTTTGTTAAGTTTGTTTTGCATAATTATTTAGATTAACCTTTAAATTGTATTTTAACTTGTTTTAACTTCTGTTCTTTCATGTATCTTAGTTAATAAATTCCTAAACTTGGTCTTGAGTTTTAGTGTGTTGACCATAAAACAAACTGAGGTCTCTGTATATCAAATCATGTTTAAAACTGTTTAATGTAGGACGCTGTCAGAGTCATTTTTGTCCAATATATGCCGTCTTAATTAATACAACTTCTTTTGCATCACTTGGTGAGCCTAAAGGCTTAACACATACTTAGAAGCTGGCACATTGGCAAACAAGAAATTGTTTTTAAAGTTGGTTTGAAACAAAAAAATTGTTTTAAAATCCTTAAAATGAGTTAAGCTTGTTTAGAATAAGAATGCAAAGCACACTGTAAATTATCTTGCTTTTAAAAAGATAGGGTTAAAAATTGATCTAGAGAAATTAATATTTATGTAACCTCTTAGCCAATGTTTTATGTTTTCTTTTTCCTTTTAAAGTTTGTCATTTCTGTAATTGGTAAACAAAATTGTTAAACCATTTAAATTATTTTTCAGAAAAAAGCAAAAATGGTAAAAAAAATGAAGTTATAGTTAAAAGTTAAATTGCTAAAGCCAAGTTTTATTAAAATAACATCTTGGGTAATGCTCTTGTTAACCAAATGCCAGCTTTATTCAGGGCTGCTACTGCATTGACTGTAGGTTAGTAAATAATTGACCTACCCAGGGATCATTGCTTAAAATGGCTTCGGTCATTGATTCTTAATCTGAATCATTATCCTCCTATTTTTCACTTAGACGTATTTAGCAGCTAATAGTCACACATGGCATGACATATTACAGCTCAGGCTCCCTGTTGTGGCATTTTATAAACATGGCTAAAAACATGTTGTAATGTGACTCCCACTGGCTTGTACAATACAAGTAGCTTGGCAGAATTCAATTAATGTTAATAATTTTGACATATCAATGTTTATTTTAAGCATTTTTTTTAATTTATCAGTTTAAATATTCACAGTTGAGCAAAACTATGGGTTTTCACATTTTTAAAATATTTAAACTTTCACCATTGTGAGAAATTATAGGGAGGGGTGTCAGACAATTATTAATGCCAGACATTAGATTAAAAAATGTAATGTTAAAGCCAGGGAAACACAAATAGTTATCACCACAAATCAAAGCACACAATGTAAATATCCTTAAATCAAATTCTCAAAATTTATCAAACAGCATTTTTGTTTCTTTGCTTACCTGTACATTTCAATTATTTTGGATACAAATATTTTTGTCGGTGTGTGAACGTACTTTGAAATCGACATTTACCAATACATACCACTTCAAAATCGAATCCCTCCAAGCCTGAGTACCAGCCACTGATAGATTACAATACTCCAGCTGAAATGGCTGATTTTTAAAAACAAACACAAACCCTATTTTGATGGTTTTGTTTTTTTTGCCCTTCGGGATACAGATATATCTAAGACCTCAATCCTACAGTTTCTTGTGCAGAGGTAGATTATTGTGGTGCAGCACAAAAGCAGAAGTGTGCCCACATGCAAGAAATTGCAGAATCAGGGCCTAAACTGATTCCTGAACAATTCTGGTATTTCTAAACAAAAGGATAGACCTTCCATAAAAACAAAACATGAACAAACAAAATTATTAGGCTTTCCCACCCCAAATATTAATATGGCAAACAAAATTACTAGCAATGGTTGAAAATTATAATTTATAATAAATAATTAATGTCATTCCTGACATTTTCAAATATGGTTTCACCCTAGCTAGCTTTCCAGATAGACTGGTATTTCATTTTTTCCAAATTTTCTGTTAATTTCTATTTTCTGAAATTCTAAATTCCAATTCTGGAATCTGTAGAATAAATGTGTCAGTTGGACCAAGACTTTAGTACTCGTGGAAGGCATCCACTTAACAGAGCTGGAGATGGAAGTCTTCACTATCTACAGAACTAATGGAAATGTCTCCGCTTCCCTCTCTGATTGTTTTAAATCATGTTTGTGCGACAACTGCCCTCGTGGCCAATACACTGGGATCGAACCAAGGAACTCTAGAACTAAAAACCATGGGTCGCTACATCTTGAGCTAAAGAGCCAACACCTAGTAAAAGGGGCTGTAAAAGCCTCGTTTGCTGTGTATCAGGCACAGAGAGGGACGGACATATCACACGCACTCACTGGTGGGTTAAAATAGCTTCTGCATTATTGAAGAATAATTCAGACCCAGTCAGTCTTTGGACCAGTTTTACAGTTGCAAAGAAGGGACCAACTCATTCTATTTAGTTGCTGGTCAACAGCTGGCAATGACTTTTGGCCCCCTAAATAACTGGGGCATTCAAAGCACTGAAAAATATTCTAGGCTGAGATTTCAAAATGGGCTAAAGAGGGTTGAGTGCCTAACTCCTTTGAAAACCCCAGTGCTAATTACCATTCCAGAACTGGATGAAACCACTAAACTAACACATCTGGTTTAGAAAACAATCCACTTGTAAGAAGTGCATGAATATGTGTCTATCCAATAGAACATAATTGTTCCGAGAAATAAATAAATAAAATTATATATATATATATATATATATTCACACACACACACACACACACACACCCCAAAAGCATGGTGAAAGTGTATCAATGAAGATGTCAACATACATACGTACAGGGCTAGATTGATATAAACTTAGACACAAAATGTAATTATTTCCCTGAGGTTGCAGTCTGCCAGAGCCTTCGCTGTCTGTCATGTGTAGCTGAGATGTGGAATATATTTACAAGAGCAAGAAAGCAATTCAGCAAAGACAGCAAGAGAGACTAAGCCAACTGTCAGCCAGAAAGGATGCCTTAGCTACAGGTCATGAAAGGACCTATCAATATAATGAAAATAATCAGAGAACAGCAACCACTTTAAATGAGAGATAAAAGAAGCTTTGCCTAAATGCATAGTGAGGAATTCCTGAGAAACAGAATGAGTTACATGTACTCACCAGCATAGTGAAATATAGAACAAATCTATAACAGCAAGAAGAGGAGAATCCATAAGGAAGAGGTGGTTGAGATGGTACAAGGCAAAACATTCCATTTAGGGGAAAAACCTAACTTTGAAGTAAACCACTGGGAAAATTCAAAGTGTCTTTAATAGTCATGACTGACCAATGTGGAGCAGCAGCAGTGTGAACTGCTGGGAATTGGGACTTCCGTGTTCTGTTCCTTGTTCTAACATCATGAACTTGGGCAAGTCACTATCCCTATGTGCCTCAAACAAATGCTCCTATGGCATGCATCTGTGTGGCTCATCCAGGCACCACTCACCCAGTCATGGTCTCTGCAGGTAGGTTTACTGCCTCTTGTGAGGTCCATTGTAGCAGTGCTCTAGCCCTCTGGCCAACGCACACTTTATTCCCACCCCTTCTGGGGTCTTATTGTGGAAAAGAAGTCAGGAAAAAACACTACTCAAATCCAGAGTCATCCAGTGAACTCTGGGCTGGATGCTGTCTTTATATTCAGGACTTGGTTCAGTCAGTGTTTTGCCCGTCTGCTGGGATTGGGTCATCCCTGCCGCTAGGCGGGTTATCTGACCAGTAAGGTTACCTCGGTCTGTGGAAACAAAGAGGCTTCTCTCATATTTGGAGAAACAGCCTGATCTTCTTCCTCATCAGCCCTGAACTGGTTAGTTTCCCTCCTTTTTAACTCCCTGTTCCATGCCTAAATATCTGCTGTAATTGTAGCAGGCTGGGGCCTTGTGTGTCCAGGGGGCTCTCATTAACCCTCTCCTCAACAGTGGCTGGCCTGTCTGGCCCATCATTCTGTTACAATTTTCTTCTAAACAAATTTTTGTCCAAATCAAGAGGATTCCACAAAACATTTCACTTCGGACAAATCTGCATTTTGCAGCAGAAAAAAATGTTTCATCAGAAAATTTGTGATCAGCTCTGCTATTTAGATTGTAATATGTCTAGTGAAAGGATGGCCTCTAATGATGCATTTGTACAGTTCCTACGACACAGGCTGTTACATGGTCTAGGTAGAGGCTGGAAGCCACTAATACCATCTTTCAGCCCGGTTCTCATCTACCTCACCAACAGAAGCTGGACCAATACAAAATGTTAGCTCATCCACCTTGTCTCTCTAATATCCTGGGACCAACATGGCTATAACACTGTATACAACATATGTAGATTAGAGATGGATACAGAATGACAGGAAGCAAGCAGCATGACAAATGTCAAGCAAAATCCTGGGAGGGGTTCTTTTCTAGGAAGTTGTCTAATGTTGCACAACTAGATTTCTAACAGGGTGCCCGTCTGCAACACAAACATCTTAAGTAAATACTCTAGGTGATGCTGACTAGTGTGATTTTTGCCCCTGCATTTGTAGCTGAATTATATTCCTTGAAAAACTATCATATCGCGTCTGCTGGGTTTCTCTAAATCACCTAGTGCTGTTGACATGCGCGATTAAATTATATATTTAAAATTCTTACCAAGAATAATTTATCACAAGGTCTATGTTTAACTATTTGATTGCTGAACATTTTTGAAAGGAAAGGGATGTCCTTTTCTTAAGATATCAAGATTCTTTTAAAGCTTATATCTTAGGCAGAGCTGGTTGTGCCACCTACAGTTAAGGTGGCCTGGCATTTCTCATCATAGGACCCTTGCAGTGGGGTTGCCATTCACCAGGCTCCTCCCCTCCCTCTCTCCCCTTCCCCTCCATGACTACAGATTTCCTCATGGCCCTCTCTCTGCTTGCTTTCTCTTCATGGACCCCAGGAAGCACCATACAGTATCTTTCAGGCTATCACCAGCTGTCTCCTGAAACTGGGGTAATAGCCCAAAGCAATTCAAAATAGTCCTCAGTGTCCCAAATGCAAGGTCTATCGGAGTAACCCCGTAGCTCATACCCATCTACAATACTAGTATCATTCACAGCAACCTTATTCTGCTCAGCAGAAGCCTAGCCTTCCGGCTCCGGCTTCCATTCTCTGTCTGTACACCCCTTGTTCTGTTCATATATACTACCCTAGTGCTGAAAGCTATTCCTGGCTGGCCTGAAGAGAGGTGAGCTCTGCCCCATAGTATAATACGACAGTACAGTACTCCTGATCCAAGGCCCTTAAGTGACGGTGTCCTGGGATCTTCCCATCCCACTGTTAACTCCCTGAGACTACTGCCTCTCCTCTGGTTTTGGCCAGTTTTTGAGACTGTGCTGAAAGCAATGTCACTGGAACGGGATTTTCTGGCAGCCAGTTGGTTTAATAGGACAGTACACTCTGTTACAGCCCTGTTTTCAGGATTTTGTTTTGTTTTGTTTTGTTTTTAAGTTTCAGCAAATGTGGTTCACACATTTCAGAAAATGAGATTAGGATAAAAAATACATTTGTTTTGCTCATATTAAACAAATTCTGATAAAACTTTCATTGAGAGTGCTAGTGCCTCCACACTTTGGAGTAAGGGCTTGAAAACTGGCTGGGAATGGATGCCCTGTGTACCAAGGAGGTGCCTTTTGGTATTTCTGTAGAAAACATCCCACTTTTGGCCAAGTTCTATGTCTGTGAAATCTCACTTCACACATGCTCAGTAGAAACATGTTAGAGTTTGGCAGCTAAAATCTCTGCATGAGGGGTTAGACAGGACTGGCACAAGGGAAGGCTGCTGCAAATACATGCAGAAACGGCCAGGCTATGGGGCAGTGGGGAGGAAAAGCCTGAGCCTACTAGTGCACAGTACACTCCAGAGCCTGGAATGGAACTTGAGTGACCGGGATGCGTGTGGTCTTGCCCAGTGCTCAGAGCAGGAGACAAACCTAGTGGTCAGAGCAGGAGTCATTAGTGCAGAACTGGCACCCAGGGTCAGGGCCAGTGTCTGAGCCAAGGGTCACAGCTGAAGTCAGAAATCAGAGCCAAGGGTCAGGACCAGGTTACTTGGCATGAGGCAGGGGCCAAGACAGGAGCAGGTCTAGAACAACATTGGAACTAGCCAGGAACAGGGCTGGGAACAAGCAGGAACTATTGCAGCTGTGGGAAAATGCTTTGGGCAATCACTGAACTGCTGCTGGGCTTAAGAGTTGATCTACTGACTCATCCCACAAATCAGGGGATGTAGTCAATCAGGCAGCCTACTACAGGCCAACTGTGCTTGTCAGGTTGCTAGGAGACTGACTCTGCTGCAGGCCCTGATTTCTGACACCACAATTCCTGAGTTGCAACATTCCTCTGCTGTTAGCAAATGTCTGTGAAGCCGACAGGCAGGATATGAGCCTTATTCCACTCTACTGGCTGTCCCACATAGAGGATGACAATGTGCTAGTGCTATCAGTAATTCCATTAGCTCAACACAGAGAGGTTGTGCTGTGGATCTAAAGGTTCCAACACTGTTAATGAACCAAATAGGGGTCAGTATGATTTCACAAAATGGAAATTCTGCTTTTTCAGCTTACTTTTTAAATAACCTAGGGAATTTCTCACACACACACATTATTAAAAGAACATTAAAGTTGCAAAGTCAAGCACTAAAAAGTTAGGAAATGCCAGAATTAAGGTTGCCCACTCAACCTTAATTTGCCCCCACCCACCACCTTGTGCATATGCATTCTAGTCATCTCTAGTTACATGATCACATACAATTATTTGTACAAGACATCTGCCTCATTCAATGCACAGGCTGGACCATACTCTAGAGATGAGTCAGAGTTACACAGTGCAGGAGATTGTTGTCTGTAGGACCCCAGCCTTATTTGTTGTTGAAGCTGGAATGTGTGTTGTAAATAAATGTATAAAGTCCCTACAGACTGCTGGAAAAGAAAGGACTGTTTCATGGTTAAAGCAGTCAAATAGTATCCTGGAGAACTGGATTCTATCCCTGCCACCATGCTGCCCTAACGCAGAAGCAGACATGAGAGGAAACTGTTACTCAGAGTCACAGTTCTCTATCTGGTTGTCCCTTTGCTCCAGGGAAGATATAATGGGCTATTGGTATAGTTCAGTAGCAGAGTCCTCACATCTCTCTGCTGGCTCAACTCTGAAGCAGCTTTGCTTCACCATTCCCACCCTCTTGGATGGAGGCTGTCTCCCTAGGCAGTTCTCTATGATGCATATGGCCTACACAGGGTTTAAGTGAATGCTTTTTCTCCCACTACTCCACTATGTTACATTATATAGGCAGGTAGCTAGTGATTAAATGGGTCAGCTTTGTTCTTTTTAAAGGACATTCACCTAATATAATAACTCCTCACTTAACTTTGAAATAACGTTAAGTGGAAGGACATTATGTCACTGCTGAATTAGGGAACACATTCATATAGAGTTGTGCAATGCTTCCCTATAACATTGTTTGGCTGCCTACTCTGTGCACCGCTTGTAGTATCAGCCTACTCATCCCTGCCAAGGAGGGTTTGGGCCTGCTGCCTTGGCCTACCCCTGGGCTGCCCTCTGCAACCCTATTAGCCCAATGCTAGGCCGCAGCCTTGGTCTTTCCAGGCTGGAGCTCCCCAACTCCTCTGCCTTTCCCCAGCCCTGCTTCACTCAGGTACCTTATGTCTAGCTCCTTCAAGACGAGCCCTTCTCCCTCTACTGACAGAGGAAGACTGTCTGTCCCTGGCTTCTCTGCCTTCATAGGGCCAGCTGAGTCTGTTTGGGGCATGGCCCCAGCTGCAACTACTTCTCCCCACTCAGCCCAGCCTAAAAACTGATTTCCCCAGCCACAGCCCCCTTCCAGGGCTGTTTTTACCCCTTCAGGGCAGGAGTAGGGGTCAACCCTGCTACAGCAGTGCTGTCTGGGGTTCTCTGCTCGGTGTCCCCGTCAGGTTCCCTTCTTATGACCCTTTGACCTCTATCCTGTCCCTGTTCTTTTATTAGTTGTCCCCTGAACTCAGTGGGTTCTGTAGCCCTGTGGTTCCTCCCCTTAGGCTGGGGGAGGATCCTTTAGCAGTGGGCAGGCTTCGCCCGCCCACTTCCCAGACACCCAATAGATACAGGAGCCTATATAAGAAAAAGACCCCAAAATCAGGACTGTCCCTATAAAATTGAGACATCTGGTCACCTTATAACCAACCAACTCATTTTTGGTGTTAAAATCCCTTATGGGCTAATGCTGTTCAACAGAACCATTGATCTTATAGTCATACATTGCTAATCTAAAACTAGGGGATTTTTCAGTAGATTAAATTCTTGCCTCATTTACACCAGTGTAAAACTGGAATAACT
This sequence comes from Gopherus flavomarginatus, assembly GCF_025201925.1. NCBI lineage: Eukaryota > Metazoa > Chordata > Testudines > Testudinidae > Gopherus > Gopherus flavomarginatus. Next base: position 205,364,912 of record NC_066620.1, read on the forward strand.
TCATTAAAATTAATGGAATTACAAGAGTGTAAAGCTGATATAAAATCAGAAGCCAGGTTGCTGGCCTCAGCAGAGTTACTCTGGATTTATACCACTACAATTGAGAGTGGAGTCTGCTGAACTGCATCTACTCTTCTCCCTTCTTTTATGAAATTCCATCAAAGTTGGTGACTTCCTACTTATTTGAATCCCTAGAGCCACTCACTCTCTTCCCTCAAACTGTGTGAAATTTCTCTTCCTTGTGCACAGTTGCCACCTTTATAAACATATTTCATCCACTTGGCTTTCAAAATGGAAATGCTAAATTTTCCACCAAGGAAGTGCCCTGGGGGGGAGTTTTGCTCACAACTAACAATGGATGTCAGTTAATATTTGGACATGATTAATTAACAGTAAACCCTAAGGCAAACTTTGCTATTATGAAAATAAAACAATATTCCAGATTACATGATAGGATACCTATATGACAAAATTGCCCAGATGCTCTTTAGTCAGTAAATATTTGTCACACACTTATACACAGTTATTATTTTATGAACTGCATGTTCAGATAAATTATCTCTGTCTCTCAGACATAACAAACAAACAGTCAGGTGTGCCATTACTCAGATTAGTACTGGGCTATTTAAAACCCATGTGTTGTAAGGCTATGAGTATTCGAAAGGCTATTCAGTACTCTATACTCTTTCCTTACTCAAGGCAATGCTTCACTGACTTCCTATTAAAGTGCTGAGTTAACTTTACTATATACAGAAATAATGTTGGACCACTGATGTGAAGCCACCTCTGAGGGGGGACACAACAAGTGTTTAAGTAAGGCTATGCTACACAACACTTCAGGACAAAAAGTGAAGAGTATTTTTTTCCCAGTAGAAATCACAAGGGGAAGTTATGTAGGCAGACTAGAGTTACCAAAGTTGTAAATCAGTAAGGACATTGAGGTAACAGAATGAACTCTGGTGCTACTGTGGCGATGGATAGATGATTAAAAAGTTCTATTGGATTTTTAACAGCTAGATGTGGTCAGAACATCAATTTTATGTCTTATCTGAAAGACGCAGAAAGCTTACTAGCCCTTCATTATAAGAGGAAATTGTAAAATTGTCTTGCTTTATGAATTCAGGACTGCCAAGTTTTCTGGACTATGGAACATTGAAGATTATCAGCTTGAACCGTAAATCAATATATAAGCCCTGCTCTGTCACTATTTTCCAAATAGACTTTTCTCCCACAAGGAGTCAAAGTTGGGGTAGTTGGACACATCATCTCTCCCTGAAGCAACAGGACAAACTTTGTTATTTGATGCTGTCCACAGTCCTCCCCAGCTATGATCAACTAAAACTTATATTTTCTTTGTTAGGGATTGTTATTTTTAACAAAAGGATTTGAGACAATAAAAAAATAACCTTCTATACAACAAAGAAACCAGAAATTCAAGATACATTTTAAGCCTTAGGAAATTGAGAAGCCAGAAAAACACAGCTAATTGGTAGAACACAACCCGTAGACTTTTAAATTTGACTTATTTTCTAAGTTGTGCAAGCCCTCCCCACAACCTGGTTTGCCAACTTTAAAAAGTCCTGACTAATGTTCAGAAATGAGTTTGAAACAAAATACTCTTCACACCTAAGAACCCCTGAACTTTTGGAGGAGATAGAGTTCAATATTTGAACCTAAACTGGGTCCAAATATTGAACTAGATCCTCATCTAGTATAAATCATCATAACTTTGTTGTCTCCCATTGAGCTAAGCCAATTGATACTGGAAGAGGATCTGGCCCTTTATGTCTAGAATAAGCCTAACTAAAACTCCAAAGGACAGATTTTGGATTATAATCTATCCCCTTTGCACCATCTGAGTGGTCCAAAGGGACTGATTTTTGACCACAAATGGCCAGACATACATTTCCTTTGTTGAGGGCAACTCCACTGGCATACACCCAGCAGAGGTACCTCCTGCTCTCACTACCATGCCCCTCAACCTATTGTAGGAGTGTGCCAGAGTGGGAAGATGCAGGACAGGGTACCATGAAGTGGTGCTCCACTGTGCCAATACTCCACTGGTATAAAGTTCCTTAGGAACTTTACAGCGATGGCATAAATTATAGTTCCCCTAGGCTGCTCTAATGTATGCCAGGGATGGACTGGCACAGGACCAGTACCGATGGCGTTCCCCACTTCTGTACTGAATGAAGCTCAGCCTCAGGAGACAGTGAAGACCAGAAGTCTGAGTACTTCCAAAATCCACAACTGAATGCTGTAACTCAGATGTGCCACTAATCATGTTCAAATATGCTGTCACCTTGACCACAATGTATTTTAAAAAGACCTGAGACTGGAAGGAAAATACACAAAGCAGCTGTGTTTGCATCAGCTGGAGTTAATGAGATCGTGGCCACAGGTTTAACAGCACAACCACAGTGGATAAAACATGCCTTGTTCTACTGATATGCTCCATCAGAAGAATTTCAGTTCTCAGTGCCCATCCCTGGATTTCAGAGGGCAGAAAAAAGCTGATCACATAGAATTACATTTTCTAGGAGGGCTCTGCAGCTCATTAATTCCTAGCATGCAGGCTGGAACAGCCAGTGAGATGGGAACACTTTGTATATCTTTACTACGTTTCATCCAGGGGTATGAAAGACATCCAGAAACATTAAGGACCGTGCAATCCCCTCTGCTGCCCAGTGCTTAGAAGATGAAAGCAGTGGAAATCCAAGGACCATGGTCCTCAAAACAGTTGACGAGAGGGGAGTTAACCTATCATTGTCTCTATTCCTTCCTCCAAAGTCTGTGGACATACTGCCCTTCAAACACTAGACCAAACAGGCAGAATACCACTTTGATGGCCAAAGAGCAGATGCTTCTCCCAAAGGGTTATGTTATGGTGGTGGGACAACCCATGCCTGCCGATAGTGGGGAGCAGAGTGAGGGCAGCTGGCTTCAGCAGTGTTACTGAGCGTGCTCAAACTGTGTGAGCACGCTTGGTACAAGCCAAGCAGCAAATCTGCAGGAGTCACGTGAGCCCACATGGCCCCCACCATACGTCATCGCTGATGGTGTTGTTAAGTTCTTTGAGGTATTTCCCCTTGCCCTCTGACATTTCCTCCATGTTGTATTAATTTAGCTTCAGCCAGCTGCTCCAATTCAGGTTGCTGACTTTGCTAGACACTGGGATCCCTGGGAGAGGCTGCTTGTCTAACCCGCTAGTCAATGGGTGTTACAGCCCCTCCGTGCACAATCCATGGAAAATATGAGCCAGTCCCCCCTTTCCCACCCACCCACACCCAACTAGAGAGCTGTAGCTCATGCTATTGCAATTCATGCTTTTAGCTCTTGAGCTCTCTGGTTCTATTCCTGATTTGTTGGCCAAATTAACAGTTGTCACACTTACATTTCCTGTGTAGAAGATGCAGAGCAGGATGCCATCTGTATGGTACCAACATTTGAGTCCATTATGTCTCATGAAGATCTCTTTCCCAATGGCTTCATGAAAATCTTTGAGAAGATGGAGCGTTGTGGAAAAACCTGGAGGCAAGAGGGGTAGTTGCTCATCAAGACTTTCTGGGACCAGTCTGAGAAGCATAAATATCCACAGCACACTTAAAAGACCATAAAGGGAGAAACATTTTAAAAGGTCTATGAGATATCATTCAGAAGGAGAGGGACCTACTGACTCACCTGGTATAAGAAGCAGCTTTGAATTCTGCAACTATCTGAACCATAGTGTTAGAAGGAACCCCAAGGGTCATCTACTCTATCCCCCATCAAGATGCAAGATTTCCTGTGTCTAAACCATCCAAGACAGATGGTTATGCAGCCTTATTTTGAAAACGTCCCATGAAAGAACTTCCATGACCATCCTAGACAGTCTGTTCCATTGTCCTACTGTTCTTACAGTTAGGAAGCTTTCCCGAGATGTAATATAAATCTGCTATACTCTAGTTTGAACCCATTCCTCTTTTGCTGCCCTCTGTGGCAAGAAAGAACAAGTTTTCTCCATCTTTTTATGGCTGCCTTTGAAGTATTTGAAGACTGCTATTATGTCTCCACCTTAATCTCCTCTTTTCCAAACTTAACATACCCAGTTCTTTGAATCTTTGCTCATATGGCTTGCGTTCCATCCCTTTGATCATCTTTGTCACTCACCTCTGGATCATTTCTAGTTTTTCTACATCCCCTGTACACAATGGTGACCAAAACTGGACACAGTACTCCAGCTGAGGCCTAACCAGCACCAGATAGAGTGGTACTATCACCTCCCATGACTTGCATGCTATGCTTCTGTTAATGCAACCTAAAATTGTGTTTGCTTTGTTGGAGACAGGTGAAAGGCAGTTCTGAGTGCCCTTGTCTTCCATAACACAGTTCAATGTCCTGGCACACACCTCACCAGGATCCTTACCTAAGGGTACGTCCAGACTACTGGCCGTATCAGCAGTTAGCAATCGATTTATCGAGGATTGATATATCGCGTCTTGTCTAGACGCAATATATCAATCCCCGAATGCACTCCCCATCGACTCCGGAACTCCACCAGAGCGAGCGGCGGTAGTGGAGTGGACAGGGGAGTGGCGGCTGTCGATCCCGTGCTGTGAGGACGAGAAGTAAGTTGGAATAAGAAACGTCGACTTCAGCTACAGTATTCCCATAGCTGAAGTTGCGTATCTTACATCGACATTCCACCCCTCCCCCCAGTGTAGACCAGGCCTAGCTCTCACGGATGGTGAGTATTCATGTTAGTTAATGCTTGTACAGCCCTTTGGACACATAAATGCTAAGTATTATTGTAACTGAGTGCACAGTGCATGTCTGAAAACCAACAAAGAAAGACAACCCAAACTTTTAATAAGTCATAAATCTAAATTTGTTGTTTGTGTTCAAAATGACCACAGGAGAAAAAAGTCACCCTGGGAAGCAAGCTATGGAATTCAAAACTCTCCAAATACCAATATAAACAAAAGGGGGACTTTAATGCCACCAAAGAATGTTAACCATCTGAAATGTGTAAGATTTTAAGCTATTGCATAACGTTGCCTCCAGCAATAAACCTTACCTAATCATATCAACTTAAAGGTTTATGTTACAATTCCAAGCTGCTTCTGAGATAAACACAGTGTGTATGAAAGAGCGCACTCCGGACAGACTTTAGACCAAATCAGCTTTATGTGTATTGAAAAATAACAGTTAAATTCACCAGTGTAAACCACAAATGAGAGAAGAACCTTGTGTGAGAGCTCTGAAGCTTGCTGGAGTAAAAATTCAAAAGGAATAACTAATACAATGGGATTAAGAAGAGAGTTGCAGTTATAAATAGGTGTGTGAGCGACCAAGTTTCGTAGATCCATCTCAGAGTTTAGGGAATTTTCAGGTCCAGGATTTGGGTACTGGGTCCATCACAGAGCTAGGAACTGTTCAATGAGATGGTATTCGATAGCATAATGAGAAGCAGTCACAATGTACCAGCAGCCTAGTGATTGCAGATTGTTTTGTGGACATCATGACAGAGATGAGTTTTACAAAGGGCTATGGAGTTCTTCTGACCATCAGGCTTAACACAGATGCACTACAGCCCTTTTGATGGAAAAGATTAAATGCTGCGAATCACCTACAACTGGCTATATCATAAATGGTTTCTTGTCTGGAAACCACTTTAAGGGCACCGGGAGGTCACATATTCATCTGATCTGCTACTACAGTCACCTTTAAAAAAGTCTTCAGTTGTGCCTTTGGTAACAGTACTTCCTTACCTTTGGTGTTTGTTGTAAAAAGGGTATGTCTACACTGAGAACTAGGGGTGCGGTATGAGTAGACATACTCCTGCTAGCTCTCATCTGAGCTAGCATGTTAAAAATAGCAGTGTAGTTGTAGTAGCACAGGAAGCGTCAACATGGGCTAGCTGGCCCGAGTACATACGTACAGGGTCCAGCAGGTTTGTATTTGAGGCAGCTGCCTGTGCTGCCACTGCTGCTGCCCATTCTGCCATGGTTACACTCCTATTTTTAGCATGAGAGCTCATGTGAGTATGTCTACCAGAGCTGGGAATCACACCCCTACCGCCAAGCATTGACATAGCCTCAGTGTAGTATAAGGCATAATGCATATATGGAGGTAACATTATCTGGATATCCAAGGCAAAATTGAAAAGATTTAAGAGTGGCTACTTTGAATTTTTATTGCAATCTATGCAGATGGGGGATTCACAGGAGATTCACAGTTGAAGCAAAATATCTTTTTTAAGTGTCGAGGCATCAGAACTAAACCTATTCACAGGAAAGTTCTGTTTCAACAAATCTCCAGATTCCAAAAAAAGGTTGACTTTTTTTTCCTCTTAAAAAATGTTGAAAAATCCCATTTTAACCTTTTCAAAATGAAAAGTTTTGTTTTCCAGTCCAAACAATTCTATGTTTTGAAATTTTAGCTAATGTATAGCAAATAAATAATTTAAAGGGTCAAAATCAAAATGAAATGTTCTGAAATTATCAAAATAAAAAGATTCAATTCACCCAATCCAAAAAATCTGGATTATTAATTTGAGAGAATTTTTGAGGTTTTGACTCTTTGTCCCAATTCAGAATGGGAAAATATTTAAAAATCCTGAAAACTCTCACGGGAGAGGGAAATCTTTTCCCACCCAGTTCTGTTCACAGTAGATATCATGTCACATGCTTTAGAGGTGCTGCTCATGTTGAAAACCTACCATGGGCTCTGCTCCTTTTTAATTTTCAGGTGTGTGCGGACGGTCTGGAAAACACATGAAAAGGACTAAAAAAGATAAAGATAAGGAAGAAGAACGCTAGCTTTTCCTGCTCCTTTCTCTCTGCTAATTTCAGTTTCTTGGGCTCTCGGCTTCTTTGTTTTCACAGCCCATTGCCATTCACTGCTTTCCCTTTACTGGGTGTTTTGACATTGTCACCAGGTGTCCCTCCACCCTTCCATCAATGAACACTTAGGTAGCAGATGGTGTAAATGGCCTAGCAATAATTTGCTGGCTCAATGCTGGATTACCTACTTGTCTGGTGTTTGCACCAATGACTGAACAGAGCTAGTGATAATGGTAGAGGGTAGTGGGAGAGATACTGGACTTGCAGATCTAAATTTTCAAAGTAGCAGGTAGCCCCTCTGACATCAACGCAAGATTCTCAGCTATAATCATTGTTCATCTCTTGGAAAATTTAATCCAAGGGGGATTTTCAGGGTCAATTAGGAGGATAAACTATTTCTGTAACCTCTGTGTTTTCTGTGGGAACAGAGAATTGTAAGGCATCTTCAGAATTAATAATATGAATAATGACAATGTTTTACAATTAGAGATCATCCTTTACTTCCAAAAACACCTGTAATGTTTCATAAATTATCCACATACACAACCATTGAAATAGGTGAAATGCAACAACCAGACAGTACATAATACAATACAGACATATTTTGTTTATTCTGTGGACCCAAGCTATAAAGTTTGAATCCAGGTAGTCTGAGGTTGTTCATATGCAGCGTTTTGCTGTGAGCTCTTATAGAGTTAGAGGCCAGTTGCAAAGTTTCAGTGCAAACTTCCCTAAAGTTTAGGGATGTTTGAATCCAGAGTTTTGGTGCCATTTCTAATAACTGAAAAAGAAGTGTGGACCAAGCAAGGAGTTAGATAACAGTAGCTCCTGAATTTTAATCTTGGCTCTCATGCTGGCTTTCTCTTGAGTTTTGGGCAAATTACTTAATCCGATTGCCTCAATTTTCCCACCTTTAAATTGAAGGTAATATCTATATCGCTGGGGTGTTGTAAAGATTAATTAACTAATCACTGTAAGTCAGTTTAGAGTTGGAAAGGTTTATATATAAATGTAGAGTTTGGCACTAAATACACACAAAAGGTATATGACTATTTCCTTTTCTTTGCATGTTAAGGATAAATAGTGACTTTCTGGAATCGACGCTATGCTGCAATTTTGAAACAAGTGAAATTAAACCCCCTGCTCTAGGCAATGCAGGCTATACCTCTCAGATGTCCCTCATTTCATTTCAGTTCCAAAATTATCTGCAGCTTTGATGTCCCCTCACTTTAATAGTTGAAAATTATTTACATCAAAAGACTCCGAAAACTAAAATTACTGACATGAAAGGAATGAATCTAACACCAGTGTAAGTGTCCAGAATGATTTTCCTGTCTTGTGTTACTCATTTTGGATCTTAGTCAGACATCGCATTCTATGGCTGGGCCTTGGCAGATTGAAAGGGATGATGCTCATCCTGCTGGGCAGAGTTCTTTCACCACTATGAGCCTCGTGGGCACATCCAGGAAAATAAAGGAAAGGATAAAGAATGAGGTAGCAAACTGACTGCTCTTTGAGTTCTTGAACTGCATGAGTAGTTCTTCGGGTTCGCGACCAATACTGATACTACAGTGTTCTCCAGGAACTGATGTTCTTAATGGATGGCAGAGTGAATTGGGCAGAGGAGAATGGTAGAAGAGCTTGGTAACATGTCTCTCTCTCTCTCTGCATTAGTTCTGAGTCCATAATCAATGAGAGCTTGCACAGCCCAAAGGTGTGGGAGCTCTGAGAGAGTGACTACAATTAAATTCCCTTGCACAGTGGCTGCAGCCCCATCACAATGCACCCTGTAATGCAGTTGAAGAGGCACACTCTAGTGTCGCTCATTAGGTGAACACAACTAGGAAACACAAACTAAAACATAGGTTTTAGAGATGGAAAAGACTCCTTAAGAATTTTAGCTCATGCAACTCTACAAGATCTTCTTTTAGCATATTTTATCATGACAAAGCACTTCAGGGGCTGAAAAATATGAACCAGATTATTTTAACAGTTTATGAACATAATTGCATATGCAATTACTGCACTTGCAACTGCAGTGATTACATGGATACATGACTACTAAAAAATCTAGCCAGCTGTTGGAGTTCTCCCAGATTGTACATGCAATCCTGAGAACAGCGTAGAGAAATGATGTAATTCTGAAAATCTAGCCCTGGAATTCTTCTTTGAGTTAATCTTTCCTTCTAATTAAACTTCTAAGGAAATGCTGTAAAGGTATTTTCTCCTTGTAATAACTGGCAACCCTCCTCCTTGTTTCATTGAATTTTAACCACTCAAAAGATCTTGAAAGGCTTCCTCTGTAAATAATATCTGAATAGGACTGATTTGCACATAATTTAATTCTTACGTTTAGTTGTTGCTTTTAAGCCTGCACTGCAGTAATTTCCCTTTTAGAGAGGGAGGATGACCTTGTAGTTAAGTCTCTGAATTGGGTTTTGGGGATTCTGGCCTCCATTCCCCAGCTTTGCCTCAGACTTGCTGTGTGACATCTGTAAAAAGGGGATACCAAAATGTTCCTATCTCCAACCATTTGTCTTTCTTCCTTGTTTAGAGTGTATATAGTGCTGGTCATAAATGTAAATATTCATTGGAGCAGGGACTTGTACCCGACCTCCTAGATGAGCCCCCTAACTATCAACCTACAAGTTATTTGCATGCTGTCTCTGACCCAATATTTTATACTGTGTGTGGAACAGCTTCAGCAAGAGAGTTCATCTCAGAACACCATATAGCCCGGTGGTTAAGCTATTCACCAGGGAGGTGAGAGACCTAGATTTAACCTAGTTCCTATTTTTAAGAAAGGGAAAAAAAGTCATCCGAATAACTACAGGCTTGTTAGTTTGACATCTGTAGTATGTAAGGTCTTGGAAAAGATTTTGAAGAAGAAAGTAGTTAAGGACATTGAGGTCAATGGTAATTGGGACAAAATACAACATGGTTTTACAAAAGGTAGATCATGCCAAACCAACCTGATCTCCTCCTTTGAGAAGGTAACAGATTTTTTAGACAAAGGAAATGCAGTGGATCCAATTTACCTCGATTTCAGTAAGGCATTTGATACGGTTCCACATGGGGAATTATTAGCTAAATTGAAAAAGATGGGGATCAATATGAGAATTGAAAGGTGGATAAGGAACTGGTTAAAGGGGAGACTACAACGGATCATACTGAAAGGTGAACTGTCAGGTTGGAAGGAGGTTGCTAGTGGAGTTCCTCAGGGATCGGTTTTGGGACCAATCTTATTTAATCTTTTTATTACTGACCTTGGCACAAAAAGTGGGAATGTGCTAATAAAGTTTGCGGATGACACAAAGCTGGGAGGTATTGCTAACACAGAGAAGGACCTGGATATCATACAGGAAGATCTGGATGACCTTGTAAACTGGAGTAATAGTAACAGGATGAAATTTAATAGTGAAAAGTGCAAGGTCATGCATTTAGGGAATGTAGTGAGGCGCCCTGGCTCCCAGCTGCGCCTGAGAGGGCCGAGCCCCAACGCCGGATGTTTACAGGGAGTAATAACAAGAATTTTAGTTATAAATTGGGGACGCATCAGTTGGAAGTAACAGAGGAGGAGAAGGATCTCAGAGTACTGGTTGATCACAGGATGACTATGAGCTGCCAATGTGATATGACCATGGAAAAAGCTAATGCGGTTTTGGGATGCATCAGGCGAGGTATTTCCAGCAAAGATAAGGAGGTGTTAGTACCATTATACAAGGCACTGGTGAGACCTCATCTGGAATACTGTGTGCAGTTCTGGTCTCCCATGTTTGAGACGGATGAATTCAAACTGGAACAGGTACAGAGAAGGGCTACTAGGATGATCCAAGGAATGGAAAACTTGTCTTATGAAAGGAGACTCAAAGAGCTTGGCTTGTTTAGCCTAACCAAAAGAAGGTTGAGGGAGGATATGATTGCTCTTTATAAATATATCAGAGGGATAAATATTAGGGAGGAAGAGGAATTATTTAAGCTTAGTACCAATGTGGACACAAGAACAAATGGATATAAACTGGACACTAGAAAGTTTAGACTTGAAATTAGATGAAGGTTCTAACCATTAGAGGAGTGAAGTTCTGGAACAGCCTTCCCAGGGGAGTAGTGGGGGCAAAAGACATATCTGGCTTTAACATTAAGCTTGATAAATTTGTGGAGGGGATGGTATGATTGCATAGCCTAATTTTGGCAATTAATTTGGCAACTGATCTTTGATTATCAGCAGGTAAGTATGCCCAATGGTCTGTGATGGGATGGGATCTGAGTTGCTACAGAGAATTCGTTCCTGGGTGCTGGCTGGTGAGTCTTGCCCATATGCTCAGGGTTTAACTGATCACCATATTTGGGGTCGAGAAGGAATTTTCCTCCAGGGCAAATTGGCAGAGGTCCTGGAGATTTTATGCCTTCCTCTGCAGCATGGGGCATGGGTCACTTGCTGGAGGATTCTCTGGAGCTTTAGGTCTTCAAACCACAATTTGAGGACTTCAATAACTCAGACATAGGTTAGGGGTTTGTTACAGCAGTAGGTGGGTGAGATTCTGTAGCTTGCATTGTGCAGGAGGTCAGACTAGATCATAATGGTCCCTTCTGACCTTAAAGTCTATGAGTCTATTTAAGTCCCTCTTCTGAATCAGGCAGAACAGAGATTTAAACCTGATTTGGCCACATCCTACTTGAGTTCCCTAAGAGCTGAGCTATTGTGTATAGGATACAGTGGCTACTGATGTATCTCCAGAATACAGAACATCCCCTTATATCTCCCTGTCACCAGTAGTGTGACTCGCGTGCATGGTGGTCACGCCACATGAAGGATGCCATTTTGCAGAACATCCTGCCCCCTGGCGTGAGCTCACACACATTGTGCAGATGAGTTCATACTGCCAGGGGAGGGGAGCTGCAGAATGGCATCCTCTGTGCATGATACTGGACAAAACCTAGTCGGATTTGTCTCAGTACTGGATAGGGAACAAACCATACAAAAAACAGGACTGTCCAGCATAAAACCAGATGAATGACCTGCTTAGTATGGGGGAGAGGGGTTCCACCACCATCTCAACTGCCCTTTGTGCAGAGTAGGTGTGGCTCTGAGAAGGTCTATGGGATTGAACCTCATGGGCAAAATAGGCAGGGAAATCCTAGTCTGAGGATCCCATCTGGGTTTGTGCCGAGAGGCTTTGTAGTGTTAAGACTGACGCAGCTTTACACATACCCATTGGTAGAAATGTGTGTTTAGGGGACTTACTGGTGTCAACTCACATGCCTAGGAAATTTAGGTGCCTACTGGGTTAGATGGCAATTGAGCAAGAGTTTTGAGGATCTAAAGTTTGGACTTAAGTGGCAGTTAGGGGCCCAAACCCTTTGTGGATCTAGCCCTAAGTGACTTTGCTAAGTTCACACAGAGAGTGTGTGGAAAAGCAGGGGATTGAACTGCAGCTTCCCAAATCCTAGGCTAGTGTTCAACTCAGAGGACAATCCTTTCACTCCAACACAGGGCCTGATTATGGGTGAGGCCTCTAGATGGAACTGCAGTACAAATACTAAAGAACTATAATTTCCCCTTTTGTTATTTCTAGCTAATTAAAATATGTCAAGTAAACCCTGGGTTTTTCCATACTGTGAGAATTTTCAAGATTTTGACCAATTTTCCCATCCCTTCTTGGCTGACAAGTTGAAATCTCAAATAATTCTGTGAAACAAAAAATCCAAAAAAAAATTTAATTTAAAAATATTTCATCTCAGTTCTGCCTTTTAAAAAAATTCACTTTACTATAAATTAACTGAGCTTTCTAATAGAAATATCATTTTGAACCAAAATGCAGACTTTTTTTCTCTTTTGAAAATACCAAAACAGGATTTTTTTTGACAGTCTGTTGTCAAAATTTGTTTGAAACAGGAAATTCATCAAAACCAACCCTTTCCCACAGAGAAGTTTTGGCTTTGAGGAAGTGGCATTTTTCAAAGAAAAAACGGCTTGTTGAAAAATTCCTGGCCAGCTCTAATAATAAATCAAGTGCTACTCTCAGTGACACTGGTATATGTGTGGAGTTATATATGAATGCGTGGAGGTGGCTGCAAAGACCAAAGCATACTAGCAGACAGTGATGCCTGTGCATCTCACCAGGTCTCCTTGCACTCTACCCATACCAACAGACAATAATGACTGTACGTTTCTTTATATGTCTCATGAGAAATACAACGGGACATTTGAGACTCTGTAGATTATTTGAGCTGGTGAATACGTTCAGTGGTATGTATCTTATTATATTGTGTCCTCCTTTTAACAATATAAATATAATTCTCCTAAGAATATTCTACCAGATGAAGGTCCAGGAAATGCTGCTGCTTCTTCTTTAAAATATATAAACCTTTTAATCTGACATGTTTAATATCGAAGTATTACAAGAGAAGGGACTGCCTTGCTCTGTGAGTTTTTTTTTAATTATTATTTTCATTCCCCACATCTCCTCATTTTGTGTTTGGTTGATTGAGTGTGTGTGTGTGTATGTATGTAAGGTGCATACATCTGACAAAGTGGGTATTCACCCACGAAAGCTCATGCTCCAATATGTCTGTTAGCCTATAAGGTGCGACAGGACTCTTTGCTGCTTTTACAGAGCCAGATTAATGTGGTTACCCCTCTGATATTTTGCAACAGTGTAACTAATAAGTTGATGGATGTATATACATATCACTGCCCTCAACAATGTAGAATCAGAACTGTTTAGCTGCGTGTCATAGCAGATACAGATGCCAATGAACAGAGACCCTCTTCTAGCTCAAATGGAAAGGATAGTGCTGCTAAAACAAAGATCTGATTTCTATGCCCAGTGAAAAGCTATTGGCTGTGGTGTGTAGCATATGGACATCCATTAGGTTCTATGACAGGGGTAGGCAACCTATGGCACACGTGCCAAAGGTGGCATGTGAGCTGATTTTCCGTGGCACCAGGTCCTGGCCACCGGTCCGGGGGGCTCTGCATTTTAATTTAAATTTAAATGAAGCTTCTTAAACATTTTAAAAACCTTATTTACTTTACATACAGCAATAGTTTAGTTATATATTATAGATTTATAGGAAGAGACCTTCTAAAAATGTTAAAATGTATTACTGGCATGTGAAACTTTAAATTAGAGTGAATAAATGAAGACTCGCAGACCACTGCTGAAAGGTTGCCGACCCCTGTTCTATGTGGTCATTAATACATTACAGTATTGGCAGCAAGCTGGGGGCAAGGACTGTATTTTTATTATACTGTGCTTAGCACATACTGTGCTTAGCACAATAAGACCTAGAACCTTAACTGGTGCCTCTAACAGCCATCACAATAATAAATAAGAATAAGAATAATAAGAATAATAAAATAACAATATTCAAATAAATTTTCTGGTATCCAAGGGAAATAGAATGGCATGGTGACATTTATATTAATTTAGTACTTACAAAGTGTTTTGCAAGCTGGAAAGCTCTATACAAATATAATCCTTATAACCTTTCCTCATTTAGTAGGTATTTTTACCTAATTATTGTTGTTTTGTTGTTAACGCTGAAATAATTATTTAATATAAGAGAGTTCCCACCAAGAACAATGATGAGATGAAATCTGCTCTGGGGAAAAAACATCTACCTTGTAATTTTTCCTTTTTCTGGAGAAGTCAGGCATTCTGCTCGCTGTTTTCACAACTGCAAAATATTGGTATTTGCAAAACAAAAAGCACATAGTGAGAACACTGAATTCCCCTCCCCCGTCAGTCTAAACCGCACAAAACAGCTAGTCATTTCCTCTCTGCCAACTGATTATGCAGCCATGTTGTTTGAAAGCTTGCATAATTTACATTAGCATGCCTAAGATCTCAGGTGACTATGCCTTTGAGGCCAGCATGGTAGCCCCAGTGGACCTAGATTTGATATTCCTTCCAATATCTGGCCCTTTTTTCCTTGTTAATTACAGGCAGACTTTCCTGGCCTGGGCCCGGATCTGCACCTGTTTCCCATCTCTGAGCAGCTGCTAATTAGGCCGCAAATGGCGGGGCTAGGCAGAGCAGGCCTCACATGCTTCAGCAGTCTATTGATCAGATTGGCATGCCATGCATATAATAATTATTATCTGCTGAGCCCACTTTCCAAAATAAAAGCCACTCATTAAGGAACATAGTATTGAATTAAAAATTGCATTCCATGTAATACCAACTACACATAGCATACTCATGGACTATGAAAGGGCAGAGGATGGATTCTTGTTTCATAACTCAGAACCACACTTTGGTAGTTGCGTATCAATGCAGGATTTTTCATGAAACAGCACGGATGCAAACAGTCACTCTTAAAATCTAGCACCAAATCATATGGTGCTGGGTGTTTTTTATTTGCTCTCTTTGCAAAGTGTTTCTCTCTTTGTTTGAGGAAGGGGGCATCTTCTGAACAGTTTCTGTAAAGACTTACCTTTGAATGATCCAGAAGGTTGCTTTCTGAGGAGTGGCTCCTTTTCTTATTGAAAAGCAGAAAGCTGCACAAATCCTGAGGAAATTCACATATAGAACCAGAATATTTAATTCCACACCAGTGGGCCAGGTTTTCAGTGGATGTGATTCAGTGTAGTACCGTTGAAATAAATGGAGCTGGATTTCTGCCAGCTGAGAATATGGCTTCTGTATACCTGCCTGAAGTGAATGCAGACTGGAAAAAAGAATTCTGCAAATACATGTTGAATTCAGAAGCAAATTCCAATTTGACAGTAGCATTAATGCACAATACTATTAATTAATTATACCCAGTTAAGATCAGAAGCCCAATGAAGCAATAGGCAGAGAGGAAGCATGGTCCAGGGATTAGTGTGCTCATGTAGGACTTGGAAGATCCAGATTCATCCCCCTGTTTTGCCACAGATTTCATGTGTAAACTTGGGCAAGTCACTTAGCCTTTCTGCCCCAGATCGACTAAGTTATTTAGGCACTTAACTCCTATTGAAATCAATGGGAGTTAGGTATCTTAATACCTCTGAGAATCTGGGCCTTAGTCTTTCTGTGTTTCAGTTCCTTATCTGTAAAATGGGAATGATAGGGCTTCCCTACCTCCCAAGGGTGTTGTCAGGGTAAATATACTAAATTCTGGAAGGCGTTCAGATACTCTGGCAATGGGGGCCATAGACGAACTCACATGCAATGGATTTTTAGCTTGATTTTTGAATATTCACCAAACAGAAATTTTGAATGCATATTCAGTAGTAAAATTTGCAGCTGGACCCGAGTCAGTTAGTTAGACACATCATGTAGCCTTGTTTCTGTTCCCTGCTCTGATGACTGTTCTGACTATGAAACATAGTGTGAATTGCAAATATGATAAGTTACAATGTAATTTGAAATTTGTGCTGCATTAGTTAGTTAGAAAAGTAATCTCATCAGGGAACAGAGGCAATACCACATGACATAGGACTGACCAGTGCAGCACAAATTGTATAGTAACTACATACAAAAAAACCCTCCATTAAAAGAGTAAGGTTGCAAAGTCAAGCACTGGACACATTGCTTTCAACTCTCTTGATTTTCCTGTGCATGTCACATTATTTGGTGTTTTTCTTACAGCCCCAGTTCCTGGATTTCTGCAATTATGTGAGACTCTCAGTTTCTAGCTCTCCAGGCTAGGGATAAAAGCTTGAAAATGTGAACCCTTAAGGCTCAAAAACCAGAAGGCAAATAAAAAGACCCCCACATTTATTATTTAAAATCTCATGATTTTTAAATCAGTCTCAGGAATTTCTGAGTCTTTGGGGTTGGCAACATGGAGAGAAAATGTCAGAATGAGGCTGTCCATACAATTTCATTTGGACTCTTTCATGCATATGCATTATGATAGTGTTGCCCAGCATCACCTAGGAAATCCATGGCAGAGCTAGGAAAAGAATTTAGCTCTCCTGGGTCCTAGTCCAGTGCCTTTACCACAAGCAACATGCTGTCACTTCTTAGGACCCTTTGCCTTGTTCATGGCCCATCTGTGCACTGACTGTGTCAGGAATCCAGTAGAACTCTGTCACACACCAGGAGGCTGAATTAAAGTTCCAAAGCCAACCTTAATTCTGTCCTTGGCAACTTAATGTTCATTTCATGTCATTTTTATACATCATTTCAAAAGTCTTAAAAGAAAGTCACGACTCCAGAATTTCTGTCATGTCAAACTACATTGACCTCTGTGACGAACATGGGAATTTTCTGTAGTATTTTGATCTATCCGTATGACTGTACCTATCACCTTGGTATCACTACCCATATGGGGAAAAGAATTTATTTAGGATATGGGAGATCAGGCTAAGTATTTGAGACAGCCACTAGGACTGCCTGGACTGGGTCTGGGAGGACAAAGACAAGAGGTGCCCAGTGGTTGTTAAAAGCTGAGTTCTCAGACATACAGTGGCTGACTTGGAACTGAGATAAAAGAAAGAGAGACAGAGAGTGAAGATAGGTTCTACAGCAGCTTCACTAGGCAGGCCGCTCATCCGGATTAAATCAGACAGTTCTGCTTTTCTAGGGTTTGTTCCTCATCCAGTATTCAGACAAAATCAGATATGTCTTTGTCAGGTATCGGACAGGGGAGTGCCATTTTGAAGAGTATGCTGTTCTGCCTCTGCCGGTATGTCCTCACATACAATGTCCCGCTGGCAGGGGCAGAGCAATGTGCCCTTAAAAACACTGCCCCGCCATGCAATATGACCTTGCATGCACCGTACGGTCACACCACATGTGGGAAGCGCCATTTTTAAGAATGCACCACCCCTCCTCCCCACACCCAGCGTGACCACACATGCACTGTGTGTCCAAGGTCACGCTGGCAAGGGTGAGGCCGAGCGTTCTTAAAAATGGCATCCCGGTGCAGTGTAACCTTGCACCCATCATGCAGCTGAGGTCAAGCTGGCGGGGGTGGGGTCACATCATCAGGTGCAGGCCCACACTGTTTCCAGAAGTACCAGGATGTTTGGGGTTCCAGGAATGCATGAATGGCAAAACTAAATTTGGCTGGAAGAAGCCCTGGTTTTAGCCAATCTGAGCCCTGCCTCAAGTTACCTTGTTTGGAAAAGGCTGCCTGGTGTCACTGTAAATAACTTACTCAGAGCATTGTACCCTGAGGGGGTACAGTACAAGTCTCCTGTAGGAGTTTGGCTTGGCTAGATTCACTGCAGGGAGTCATGGAGGCAGATGGGGATGGCTGATGCCAGAAGGCCCAGTTCTGGAGTTGCGGAGGCCATGGGCCTACCTCTGTGGAACTATGAGGACCCTTGGGTCCAGCAAACAAAAGGGGTCACTCTCAAGGGTTTGATTCCAGGCTTGGGCATAAACCAGACCCTGTGATATCCCCTGTGAAAACAGGACCTTCAGAGTCACAGCACAGACCTTTGCCACCTGTTAAAGGAGCAGCTGCTGCAGTGGTAGTAGCCTGTAATCTATTATCCAGACACTAAAGAAGTATCTGACAATACACTTTGCTGGCATCTTATAGAACTGGTGCAACAGAGCAGGGGAATGTTGGGAATCAGGATTGTAGGCTCGGTTTTTGAAGGGAATGTGGTCTAGTGGACACCTACAGCACACCCAAGCACATACATTTGGCACCCTCATTCCAAGAGGCGCTGTCGCTAGTCACCACTTTGCCTGAAGTGACCCCGTATAAACTCTTGGTGAACATATCTGGGAGAAATGATATGTACCTGCCTCCTAAGGTTACAAAATAGGGCTTTGCTCAGTAACAAGGGTCATGGATGGTACAGAATTAGCTCTTCTGCTGAGTGATGTTACTACAGTCAGAAGTCATGGATGACTTAGATCAGCACAACTTTTCCCAGGCCAAGGGGTGTTGTGCTCATGCTCTTTTGACTATGTCCCTTCCAGAGCACTCGCTCTCCCTCCTTGCATGGTGTCAAGTATCAGAGGGGTAGCCATGTTAGTCTGTATCCACAAAAACAATGAGAAGTCCAGTGGCACCTGAAAGACTAACAGATTTATTTGGGCATAAGCTTTTTGTGGGTAAAAAACCCACTTCATATGCAGGTTGATGGATTTCCACTTCATACGACTAAATTCAGTGCCTTGCATGGTTTCAAGTATCAGAAGGGTAGCCATGTTAATCTGTATCCACAAAAACAACAAAGCATCTGAAGAAGTGGGTTTTTTAACCTGTGAAAGCTTATACCCAAATAAATCTGTTAGTCTTTAAGGTGCCACTGGACTCCTCATTGTCTCTCACTCCCTCATACATAGGAAAGTCTGTGGGGCTTTTGTAGAACTGATGAATGAAATTGTTTTTAATTTATTAATGTAACTTCTGTTCACCATTCACTACACTTGCCTACACTGTAACTTCTGTTCCATATTGTAATTCAAACCCCATTTTAAAACACTCACTCCATTTTGTAAAAGCTTCCTCCAACCTTCATTTTTGCAAACCCTGCTGTAATCTTATTAGTTTAGTTTAGTTTAGATGTGTGAATGAGGTATGTATGAATGACAGAATCAGCCTCCAGCCCCAGCCTGTCCTGATGAGATAAGGTTCAAATACCAAAGGCTGAAGACCAAGACAACAGCCCTAAACAAAGTAAGAAGCATCCACCCTAAAAAGAAAAGGACAACAGAACAACAGAAGGAAGATCAAAGCCAGGTTCAAGCCTGAAAGTCACGCCTGCAGCTGATGGATGACCAATCCAAACCCAGAGGCAGCGTGACACAGCAAGACCTATAGACTTTGAATCCAAACTAAAAGCCTATAAAAAAGAAGGGTGAGATGAGAGACTCTGGGTAACATTCTGCTGCCAACATGGAAGGATATCAGTGCCTGCCCAACAGAGATCCAGCTTGTCCTTGTGCCCGGCTTTCCTGGCCAGTTAGCCGCCACAAGCTACGAACCCAAGCTACAAAATCAAGCTATGAACTTAAGTTATCTTCAGGACTGGTAACTATGCAGCAGCTGCAAAACATCTGATGGATGTGTGTGTGTGTGTGTGTGTGTGTGTGTGTGTGTGTATAGGTATTAGGTATAATGTGTGTGTATAAGAATTAAGATATTAGTTATTCGTCATAAATCAAATTGTTATCATGATAAATGTGATATCTTTGTCTTGCCCCCTGAAAAGATCATGTGTAGTTTTGTCTGTACACCACTTTGGCACATATTCCATGCAGTTGGCATGTAGGAAGGTCCATGGGGCCTGAAAACATGCTCAGTAGTGTTGGAATCTGCAGATATTTTAGCAGCAAGTCAGATGCACAATTACGTTTTTCAGAGACTTGTAATTAGGTCAAATCTGGGTGGATTTTCACTGAGACAAAAACAGGCATCGTCTTTAAACAGGGCTGTCCCGTGCCAAATTTCAACTCTCTGACCTGCACATAGAAAAGCTCCTCAAAGAAATGGCAAGGAATAAAATTAACACTTGCAAAACTACTTATTTTCTCCTAACCTTGTTAGATGCATTTTTGTTTAAACTTAAAAATTAAACTACAGGCAAAGACCCAGCAGGGAAGATTTCAGCCCAAACAATTAAAGTTTGACAAAATTATTGAGCAGCTGAAAACTGGGGCTTATAATGGAAAATGGCAGGCAACTTTAACTAAAATGGAATCAGGACCAGTTTGGCCTCTACTAATTCATAACTTACATTGTGCTTTTAATCTGTATATCTCAAAGCATTTTACAGATAGAGAAACTCAGGTACAAGGAAGAGAGTGAGTTCCAATAATCATTCAACAGGTGAGAGGAGAGTTCTGGGATAGAATGCATGTCTCCGGAGTGTCCTATCTAGTGGACCATGCTGTCACATGATCAGGACATGGGTAGTCGTGCTTAATGGTTGGAGCAGGAGTCAGGAGTAGTAGTTAGAACAGGAGTTGGTAGCCTGAAATTGGAGCCCAAGGTCAGAGGTCAAGTGCCTTGGCCAACAGTCACAGCCAGAGTCAGAAGCCTAGCATCAGAGGCCAGATGCTAGAGCCGAGGGTCAGAAATCAGAGCCACGGATCAGAACCAGATTATCTGGAGTGAGGCCAGACAGAAGCAAGGCTGGGGCCAAGGTAGGTAACAGCTGTAGGCAAAGGCTTTGAACAGCCACTGAACTGCTGTTGGGCTAAAGAGCTGATCTGCTGACTCTTCCAACCAATTAGGTGGTGAAGCCAATCAGGAAGCCTACTCTACTCCAGGGCAGCTGTGCTCATTAGGTTACCTAGAGACTGGCTCTGCTGCAGCCCTGATTACTGACACAGGCTGCCATTATTATATTGCCATGCGTAGTTTAATTCAACTGCAGTTGTACATTGCAGTGGTTCTCAAATTGTGATCCATGGGTCATTTGTTGCTGACTGATTGCATGGTGTTGGATCCTCCTCCTTGTTTCTAGATGTTAAAAGCACATTCAAAGATGGCTAAGGATACAGTAACTAGTTTCTGATGCACGTAATTGCTGTTGTTGCCACAAGATACGTCATACGATCAAGATGGTGGAGGGAGGTGTTCCATACTATTGAAAAGTTTGAATATTCAGATCAAGACAATGTGAACTGTCTGTCCAACTGTAATATTAACAGATTGAATGATCTGTAGTCCAAGAATTGTTCATTGAAAAAAATGTTACAAATCATTTTAAATAAAAAAATTAATTAGAGACACTCATAAACAGAAAAAGATAGTGAAATTCATGTAACAAATTAGTCATTGTGAATTATTTGCTTGGCTCTAACATCTATGGACTGGATTCTCAACTAGTATAAATCGCCATAGTTCCATTGATCTCAACAATTTGAGGAGTACCTGACCTGATGTGTTGACAAAGAAAACTGTATTAGTAGAATGTGAAAATGATATGCCTAGAAAAAGGAATGACAGAGAGTGGAAAAAAAAACAGTGCACTAGCTGTTTCTAGTATTAATATGTTTGTAGATAGTGCAATCTGGATAGAAACTCCTTTGAGGAAGGTTATAGAAAGTGTGATAAGCTACATCAGATGATAACACAACAATCATCTTCCCATTTTTCAGGAAATAATTATCTCAAACAATTGTTGGCAGCTTAATTCTTTTCAGGCTGTTGTTTTACAAAATCCAGCTTTTCCTCTACTTTGAATTTGTATTAGCAGAGGATGAATCATTGATGCTTCCAGATTTTCCTGTTCTTCATATACAGCTGAATGAATTATTCTCATATAGCACGTTGTGAGTTTTCTCTATTTTTACGTTTTCCCATTGCAGCTGAATCAAAGTGAATATTTCATAGGGATTCCTTTTTGGTAAGGTCTGGCCATAAATCAGATTTGCTGCAATCTATCTGCAGAGGTGACCTGTTTTCTCAAATCTAACATGGGAAGAGAAAAAAAATCCACCCCAAAATATTATTTTAGTTAAAGAAGCATGCTAATGAATATTTTAAGAACTGAAATGACTTACTTTTTATCAGATGTTTAAGCCCATAAAAATGTTGCATAAAGTTAGGTTTAATATTTTGGGCTGACTTGGGACGCAGCCTGTCTCAAGCCTGAAAAAAAAATGTTGACTAGGTAGTGGATAAATTTACATAAACACGTGACTGGATCTAAGTGGTTATGTTATAGTTAAGTGCATTATAAAAGATTTAGAAAAAAACTCTGGTCTTGGCTTTAGGCTGAAAGTAATTAGCAATTTGCGCATATATGAATCAGTGGAGATTCTGAGTCTCCTCCAGTGGCACTAAAGTTCCTAATACAATTCTAGCTTATGTTCAGGACCAGTGTGGTGAAGAACATCTAGGGATAAGTAAGTAGCTGGTACAATAATGCAGTACTTGTACCTCTGCACTTTACTGATTTGGTATATAAGCCTGACTAAGGTTTTAAAACCAAGGCATGATACTTTACTCAATTCTGTACTTATTATAAGAGCTGGGATAATGAACAGAAAAAAAAATTTCCATGTGTGTATTAGGCACATCCACAGTCAGTGAAACCCTCCAACTCTTTTATTTCTGCCGGACATTTGTGAGAGAGAAGTCCTGTTTGAGCAAATGTTTGTGGATCAACGTGTGGGATTGAACTCTGGACCTTTTGCATCTAAAACCACCCACAGCAACTTACTTGAGCTGAAAAAACAAGTTGCAGAATTTGTAGGTAATGGCAAAGTCAACAACCTGGCTTGTGTCCAGCCACCAGAGTGGGACAAAAACCCACACGCTGCCAGTGTAATGTTGACAGACCCCAGTGGTCGGCAGGCAGGATCGACCCCTGGGAACCTCTGGAGTTTAGTGCATCAGCCTTTACAGCGTGAGCCAAAAGCCAACTGGCTGTTAGCTAAGGTTATAGAGCAGACTGATTTTATTTCTCTTTTTAAATGGTCAGAGTGCCACTAGATGGGACAGAACCCCACACCCAGAAGGTGTGTGGGTTACACCAGCATAGGTTACACAATACCGTTGGCCATGAAGCTTGTCCTGAACTTCTTTTATGGAAAATGAATGTCAGATTTATTTAGTCACAAAAAGAAATTGTTTGGAGTGAAAGCAAACTTAGTTTATAAACATTAGGCCATCCAATCAGGGACTATAAACAATACCACATGCCTTAGGTGACCAAACATCACAGCTGCTTGAATATGAAGCCACAGATATTTGTTAAGTATCAGAGGAGTAGCTGTGTTAGTCTGGATCTGTAAAAGCAGCAAAGAGTCCTGTGGCACCTTATAGACTAACAGGCGTTTTGGAGCATGAGCTTTTGTGGGTGAATACCCACTTCGTCAGATGCATTCACTCACGAAAGCTCATGCTCCAAAATTTCTGTTAGTCTATAAGGTGCTACAGGACTCTTTGCTGCTTTTACAGATATTTGTTAAAAATCTCAGTCTGTCTAGGAAGAACTTGCAAGCTGGAAAATGGTGATTAGTCAAATAAATTGTTTGTTGGCGACTGTTCACCCTACTCCATTTCTTATTATTTTATTGCTATGTTTTGTTTTCATTATTATTATTATTCATTATTATTGTTAAGCACTGACATAGAGCTTCATGGTATATAAAATACGGAGGAATATAGTCCCTGCAACAGGGTTTACACTTGAAGGGGAATGGGGTGTCATGGCGGCTGCAGAGTACTTTAGATAGTCTCTGAGTGAGGAGTCTTGAGTTTTATATTGATCTGATCCAATATGGTCGTTCCTATGTTCTTAACACAATCCTTTGTAATTGGTTGGTTTTGTACCTTCCTCTGAAGCCTCATTGAAAATTGGCCTGTTCTGTTCATTCCTTCTGAAACACCTGGCCCCAGCCACTGTCAGAAGACGGGATACTGGGCTAGATGGACCTTTAGGGCTTGGCTACATTAGAGAGTTGCAGCGCTGGTGGTGGGTTTACAGCGCTGCAACTTACACACTGTCCACACTTGCAAGGCACATACAGCGCTGCATCTCTCTGGCTGCAGCACTGGCTGTACTCCTGCTCTGCCTGGGGTATAACTATTGCAGCACTGGTGATGCAGCGCTGCTCCTCCAGTGTGGCC